>NC_139560.1:857716-1409144 GCF_965112155.1 Podarcis liolepis | reverse complement strand
CTCTGTAAGTTCCAGCTGCCAACCATCCCTTGGTCCCTGAACCTGAATGATCTCTGGGGGTTCACAGAACACTTCAGGAACACTGGCGGGGAGGGTTCTACTTCTTAGTCTCCTCTTGTATTTGTGATAACAGGGAAGAAAGTAGGAAAGAGGCAGGTGCTGTGCGCAGACCACCAATGAAAGCACCCTGTTAGGTGCTGAGTTGAATAGGATCCAAAAGGCAGCAGTCTGATTGGTGCTAGAACAATAGGATCGAGAATGTAGCAGTCTGATTGGTCCACAGGAGTCACCCAATCCAGCTCCAGGTGGAAGTTGCAGTTGAGGGAGGTTGTGGCGCTCATCTTGCTTTATTGGCCGAGGGAGCCGGCGTACAGCTTCCGGGTCATGTGGCCAGCATGACTAAGCCGCTTCTGGCAAACCAGAGCAGCGCACGGAAGCGCCGTTTACCTTCCTGCCGGAGCAGTATCTATTTATCTACTTGCACTTTGACGTGCTTTCGAACTGCTAGGTTGGCAGGAGCTGGCACTGAGCAACGGGAGTTCACCCTGTCGCGGGGATTCAAACTGCCGACCTTCTGTTCGGCAAGTTCTAGGCTCTGTGGTTTAACCCACAGCACCACCCGTGTCTGCACTCTCAGGGAATACACGGACCAAACCTCAGCCCTCTTTTGGAATTTGCACTTCTCTGAATTTAGCAACAATTTAGTTCTCCTGCTGAGTAATGTGCACATCCTATGGGAAAGTGTGCATAAGAAAGGATAGATAAGTGAAGACAACATACAAAACTGCGTGCTGTTAGGGGAAATTGCTTTGCGAAAATGGGGATCTTAGGATAAATTCACACGGAAATGCTGACAAATTTTTGTGATGTCTGGGGGGAAAAAGAGATCACAAACTGATGTGGAAATGTGGAGAACGGCGAATGCTTCCTATACACAAACACACTTATGTCTAACCCTCCTTTTCCCTCTACGGGTGTGGGATCGTCACAGACGTCACACTGGGCTCCGTCAGTAGCTTCAACTGCAACTGGCTCAGGGGCCGCTATGTCAGCATCCACCTTCCCCGCCACGGGCCTATGACGCTGTGCGAAGTGGATGTCTATGGAGCTGTAGCAGAAGAGATGCGTTAGGGACCGCCAGCAGTCTCTGCGTTGGTGTGTTCAGGGTGTGTGGCTGTCAAAGACCAAGGATGCGTCAATCAACGCCATAGTCCTCCTTGCAGCAAGCCCCCTTTCCTCTACTTCTCCAGCAGCTTCTCAGGGCCCTGAGAACCAACAAGGGCTGTGCTTTTGCTCCTGCCACAAAGCGTAGACCAGGCATAGGCAAACCCAGCCCTCCAGATGTTTTGGGACTACAACTCCCACCATCCCTGACCACTGAGGCTATTAGCTAGGGATGATGGGAGTGGTAGTCCCAAAACATCTGGAGGGCTGAGTTTCCCTATGCCTGGCGTAGTCCAAGACACTGCTGAAAACCCATCACGGCAAGAATGAAGTATTTCCCCGCCATAGTGTTGAGCCCCATACTCTAAGGTTACCAGACGTCCCCATAGCCTGGGGACAGTCCCCGAATTTACAAATCAGTCCCCTGACAAAATCCATCTATTTAATAGGAAGTTGAAAAGTGTCCTCGGATTAATTGAAAAAAATCTGGTAACCTTACCATAGTCTGCAGCCCTACTGCCTGGTCCCCTATGGCACAATATAATTGGCACCAGGCACCAGGTTGGCAGAAGCTAACTAGAACTTAAAAACCTTGCACTGAAGGTGTGTAAAAATTCAACTTTTGTGCCATATGAACTGTAACCTACAGTATTTCTGCTCCAGACCGTGTAGCTCCATCATTGCCATTGAAGAAGATGAAGTACCTGCTGTAGTGCCCACTGATACCTCCTACCTGAGATTGAATTTGTTGGGTTTTTACTGAGGGATGGTGTGAAGCATGTGTCATGGTGTGTGTATGCCAGTCTGAACTTTTCCCCATGGTTCAGTAAAGAATTCTCAAGGTTCCATGGTTTATTTCTGTAGATTGTGACAAGTGTAAAAGTTGGCATGGCATCTTATAAACTATGCCCATCGGTTAACTTTCTTGACCTTGGTGCAAGTCCTTGCCTTGAATGTGCCCTGGAACTTGAGGTTCAGATCAACGTGGTAATCAGGTGTTGGCCACGACATTTGATTCACATCTCCTGTGAAAAGAATGGATTCCACACAGACAGTATTAAGATAACCCTGGAGGGAGAACCAATTTGGCCATTTCTTACTGGGATTATATCGGTTCAACTACCAATGAACAAAATGTGAAACAGACAGGAACTTAATAGGAAACAATAGAATAAATAGGTTATAATGTGTGCTGGGCCTGGGGTTAACCCGAGCAACGCGGTCCAGGTCCGGTCCCAAATCCAAGGGAGGAGTCAGTCCGACAGGGCCAAGGCAGGAAACCAGGCAAGGGCAGGCACAGGGTCTCAGGCAAGTTCCAGCAAGCAGCAATGTTGCTACCACAACCTGGGCCGGGGTCCGACAGACTTTTATCTCTGTCAGGGTAATGGCCAGTCCTGATCCCCTGGCGACTCACCTCCCTGTCTCGCCCGAAGGCGAGCACTCCTCCTGCGAGTACTCAGGTCCCTCCTTCTCTCAGACCTCAGTCTCTGCAGCTTGGGAGACGTCGGTGGGTGACTAGACCCAGGGGCCGCCTCAGCCTCCCCTGACCCAACCAGTAGTGGAGCAGCTATAAGTGATGGCCCAGCTGAAGGCATCGAGGTCATCCCAGCATCTGGAGCCAGGGCAGGATCAGGCCCCTGACTCGGCCCAGCTGGTGCTTGTTCCAGGGGCACCTGTGCAGACTGGGACTCTTCAGGATCAGGCCCCAGACTTGGTTCAGATGCCGCCTGAGGCAGAGGATCTGGTGCGGACTGAGACTCCTCCGGTTCTGAGCCCGAGCCCAAGTCCCAGGTCATCACATAATGAATGACTTATCCCAAAGACCCCCTGCCCTCTCCATCATCTAATGTTGGCTCAAAAGAATACTTACATCCTAGGTTACCCATGCCTGGTTAGCTCCCACAAGATTAGAGACCTTCTTGTCACCAACCGACACGCTGCTTTGCTTCTTTAGGCTTTCCATGGGGATCCTTCTTCCTCTTAGACCAAGGGGCGTAGGCGCCCGAGGAATAGCTGACTGCTTCTCTTGCAACTTTGCTGCCTGAAGCAGCACTCGTTTGCTCTTGTCGCTTTCCTTTCATGCAATAAACCTGCCTTTGTCCATTCCTCTCGTGAGTGAACTTATTGGGGTCCAAGGCGAGGCTTCTCCTGAGGCCACCGTTCTCCCTCTTTCCCCATGCCAAGCCAAGGATTTTTCCTTTCCCTGAAGCTGTGGTGTCCTCTGGGGCTCAGGCCACACTCTCTGTCACACACGGTCACACACCTTTGGGATACCTGGCTGGCCACAGTGAGAACATGATGCGGGATGAGGTGGTCTGTGGCCACTCCGATGGGCAGAGCCTGCATGACATGGATCAACCCAGACCATCAAAAAGGTGTTGACACCACCAGGATCTAGGGATCAAGATCAGGTTTTGACGTCCTTCATCTGAGTAGGGTCTGAGTGGGCTTGTGTGGTTTCTGACTCTCTCCCAAGAGGAAATAACGGCACCTCCTTGGCAGAAGATGATTTTAGAAGAAGACATCCTCATTCCATTTATCCCATTTAGAGGTCAGATGGCTGCCAGATTTGAGTACTGATACTGGCAGGTCCCAACCACATCAGCTAAGCTCCAAAATGAACACTTTGTGGTCAGCCTTGTGGAGGGAGGGGTGCTTCCCTTTTGAAATGGCCTCTACAAACACATGGAAACGTCTCTGCCTCCTTCCCCTGGCATCTTCCCAGAGGATAGGCAAGTTAGCAGCAGACAGTCTAGGTTTTCCTGAGCCCTGCAGCTTTGACCAGTCATGTAAACCAGGTGATCCATTCTGAAGGAAATCACTGGAAGGACAGATCCTGACGCTGAGGCTCCAAGACTTTGGCCACTTCATGAGAAGATAAGACTCCCTGGAAAAGACCCTGATGTTGGGAAAGATGGAGGGCACAAGGAGAAGGGGACGACAGAGGACAAGATGGTGGGACAGTGTTCTCAAAGCTACAAACATGAGTTTGACCAAACTGCAGGAGGCAGTGGAAGACAGGAGTGCCTGGCGTGCTCTGGTCCAGGGGGTCACGAAGAGGCGGACACGACTAAACGACTAAACAACAACAATGACCTATGTAAGTGGAGTGCCAGAGGGCAGCTAAGGCATCAATGCCTACTGGCCAAGATGGCTCTGTTCTTCCTCCTCTGTCATGGACGATCTTCCTCTGAATGCCAGTTTCTTGGGCATCACAAGTACCGAGAGCTCTGTTGCACTGCCCTGCTCCTTGTGGGCTTCCCACGGGCACCTGGTTGGCCATTGAGAGAGCAGGACTCTGGACTCTGGTTGGATTCAGAAGGTTCATCTGAAGTTCTTAAGAGACCCTCTTGACCTCACACAGGTAAACTGATGTTGAGTCTCAGTCCCTCCCCACCCATGACTGCATCACCAAAGCACATCCACACTCCCTCCACAAGACTGTTGGCTCTGGAGCTTAATGGGCAAGGGACACTGCCAAAATAAACACTCATTTTAGGATTTGCTTGTTCCAAACATGCATTAACTGATAATTTGAAGCCTTTCCTTTGGCACCTGCTAGAGAGGAATGTTATTTCCTCCTGTGGGAGGGAGCCAGCACCCAGTTGGAGATGGGGGTGGGGTATAAGGTGTAGGTCCCAGAGTTCAAAGAGTTCAGAAACTGGATTTTTGTTCTTGAGGGCATGTTACAAATCCATGAGGACCTCCAGCTCTTTGGAGAATGACAATTGCATGGTAATTCAGCAAGTCCAAATCTGAATTGAACAAGGCTTACATGGGTAATGCTGACATGCCAGGCTGCTCAATGGCTCTGCGAATTCGCCTCCCTGCCTGTCTTTAAGCTCAGCCCTCCCACCGTCTTTCTTAGAATTCTTCAGGCTGTCGGACCCTAATTTCACAGGCTGAGTTCATGGTTCCCGTACAGGACCAAAACCCAGTTTCCCATGGTGTTTGGGTGAGGAAACATGCAAAATTCTGTGGCTGAGGAATCTGTGGGGATGGAATTTCCCCCACAGACCAACAGCATTTTGATGATAATGATTAAAATTTCTATATTGCCCTTCAGCTGAGGATCACAAGGTAGTTACAATATAAAAACACAAAAATACACAACATAGTAACAAACCAAGTGTTTCATATATATATATATATATATATATATATATATATATATTTGCTTTCGTAGATTTTCACGGGTACAGGAATGCAGGTTTTGGTGTCTTCGGGTGTCTTCCCGTGTAAGAGTTGGGGTGTCTAGGCGACGTTTCGACGAGGTCTCACTCGTCATCTTCAGGCTGGTGCTTTCGGCTTCTTGTTACTGGAACAGAGCAGGATCTCAGTGTTTGAGTTCCTATAAATACTGTTGAGGGGGTGTGGTGTATAGCCTCCGACGTTCTGGGCAGAGAGGAAGTTCCCAGGTTAGTGTGCCTTTTCTTCTTTTGTTCCTTAATTACTTGAGGGATATCTTGAGTGATTTCTTGAGTGATATTCTGAGTACCACTTAGGAGGGTCATTAAGTGTGGATTAGTTGCTAAAGCTTTCGTGTCTTGACCTCTTGAGCTTGTGAAGAGTTTTTCTGAGAAGATGGCTGTACTGCACTTAGTTGTGCTCTGGCTTGGCTTCGTGTATAGGGGCGAGTTGTGGTTTTGTGCCCTGTGCCAGCCAGATCTGTGTAGGGATTGCAGGGGGGTGCAGCATCCGGAGGTGCCACTATGGTTTGGCTACTGGATGGTGTCTGTAATTTATCTGTGGAGAGGGTCTGGGTTTGGGTCTGGTGTGGTTGATTGGTGATGGCGTTCTGTGTGCCTCTGGTTCTGGTGTCGGTTTTTGTGGGGAGGGCTAATTTCCAGATGTCTGGCAGGCGGGACGTGTCGTCACGCTTGTTCATGTTGTGAGGGTGTTTCTCTATCTCGATGGCTTCCATGATTATTCTCTTGTGGTGATGTTCCATGTTAAAGAGCAATTTGGAGTCTGCAAAATTAATTTCGTGTCCTGTTTCTTTCAGAGTCGGAGGCTATACACCACACCCCCTCAACAGTATTTATAGGAACTCAAACACTGAGATCCTGCTCTGTTCCAGTAACAAGAAGCCGAAAGCACCAGCCTGAAGATGACGAGTGAGACCTCGTCGAAACGTCGCCTAGACACCCCAACTCTTACACGGGAAGACACCCGAAGACACCAAAACCTGCATTCCTGTACCCGTGAAAATCTACGAAAGCAAATATATATATATATATATTTGAAACCAATGCTTTAGACAAGTCAGAACACAAACCCAAACTTTGGCTCAGATATGTTGACGACACCTTTGTAATTTGGCCACACGGGAAAGAAAAACTAGATAGCTTCCTCACACATCTCAACAGCCTACACCCCAAAATACAATTCACTATGGAAATAGAAGCCAACAACCAGCTTCCCTTCCTTGACGTCCTAATCTACAAAAAACCTGATGGCTCCCTAGGACACACTATCTACCGGAAAAAAACACACACCAACCGCTACTTACATGCTCAATCACACCACCACCCTGCACAAATAAACTCCGTAGCCAAGACCCTCATCTCCAGAACCAAACGCCTGGCTGACAAAGACCACTTGACAACTGAGTTACAGAATCTCTCAAATGTGTTAATCGCCAATGGATACCAGCAAAACAGGGTTAAGAAGCTAATCCAAAAAGAAACACCCCCCAAAAACCAAGACACGGAAGAAAACAATGGCATGGCCCTCCTTCCTTATATCAAGGGCACTACAGATAAAATTAGCAAAATCCTCCATAAACACAATATCAAAACAGCCTTTTGCACCAACCAAAAAATAGCCAATATCCTCAGAAACCCCAAAGATAAAATCCAGTTGGAAAACCAAGGGGTCTATGAAATACCCTGCAAAGTCTGCCCAGCCACGTACATTGGACAAACAAACAGACGAATAAATGCACGTATCGCAGAACACAAGAATGCCGTCAAAAAAGAAGAAAAATCTTCCTCTCTTTTCCAACACATGAAAGAAACAGGACACGAAATTAATTTTGCAGATTCCAAATTGCTCTTTAACATGGAACATCACCACAAGAGAATAATCATGGAAGCCATCGAGATAGAGAAACACCCTCACAACATGAACAAGCGTGACGACACGTCCCGCCTGCCAGACATCTGGAAATTAGCCCTCCCCACAAAAACCGACACCAGATCCAGAGGCACACAGAACGCCACCACCAATCAACCACACCAGACCCAAACCCAGACCCTCTCCACAGATAAATTACAGACACCATCCAGTAACCAAACCATAGTGGCACCTCCGGATGCTGCACCCCCCTGCAATCCCTACACAGATCTGGCTGGCACAGGGCACAAAACCACAGCTCGCCCCTATACACGAAGCCAAGCCAAAGCACAACTAAGTGCAGTACAGCCATCTTCCCAGAAAAACTCTTCACAAATTCAAGAGGTCAAGACACGAAGGCTTTAGCAACTAATCCACACCTAATGACCCACCTAAGTGGTACTCAGAATATCACTCAAGAAATCACTCAAGATATCCCTCAAGTAATTAAGGAACAAAAGAAGAAAAGAACACTAGCCTGGGAACTTCCCCTCTGCCCAGAACTTTTGAGGCAATACACCACACCCCTCTACAGTATTTATAGGAACTCAAACACTGAGATCCCGCTCTGTTCCAGTAACAAGAAGCCGAAAGCACCAGCCTGAAGATGACGAGTGAGACCTCGTCGAAACGTCGCCTAGACACCCCAACTTTTACACGGGAAGACACCCGAGGACACCAAAACCTGCATATATATATATATATATATATAAAATTTTCTGTTTTACAATTTAAAAATACTCAATGACTTCCATTCTTCTCTTTTTTATAATTTTTTTATTGGTTTTTCACAATTTATATAAACACAGACAATACACAATACAAACATACAAACATGTATAATTTCATATCCTTTTTTTCTTAAAACTTATTTCACCGACCTCCCCATACCTCCCCTTTCTGCATTCCAATTCCTAAAATTTATTTCAGCAAATCCTCCCCCTTAATTTTATCTAATTGTCTAATTATTTCCTTTTCTTTCCTTCTACTTAATCTTTACAGCTATAATCCACTTACTTTTTATAACCATAACATTTTAGTACTCATTAATTTTACAATATTTCTTAAGATAAATTTTAAATTTCTTCCAATCTTCTTCCGCCGTCTCTTTCCCCTTCTCTTCCCATGATTCTAGATTCAGGTAGGTAGCCATGTTGGTCTGACGCAGTCGAAAAAAATTAAAAAATTCTCCAGTAGCACCTTGGAGACCAACTAAGTTTGTTCTTGGTATAAGCTTTTGTGTGCATGCACACTTCTTCAGATACACTGAAGCAGAAGTCGCCAGACCCTTATATATACAGTGGTATCTCGGGTTACATACGCTTCAGGTTACAGACTCTGCTAACCCAGAAATAGTGCTTCAGGTTAAGAACTTTGCTTCAGAATGTGAACAGAAATTGTGCTCTGGCAGCGCAGCAGCAGCAGCGGGAGGCCCCATTAGCTAAAGTGGTGCTTCAGGTTAAGAACAGTTTCAGGTTAAGAACAGACCTCCAGAACTAATGAAGTTCTTAACCCGAGGTACCACTGTAGTGGGAAGGTGGGGAGAGGTATTACTCAGAAGGGTAGTGGGATATGGGTGATTGACTCAATGGGTACTGTAAACCTGTTGATTACTGTTAACGACTGCAATCTCTTTCCGTGGTTCATTTTACATATCATAAATCCCTGCACATTTTATAAAAAAAACTATACCATTCAGTATTCCATTATTATTGCATCCAACATAACTTATTTACGCTGTTGAATTTATATTAATGCTGCCAGCGTTTTCAGCTGTATACAATTCTTTTCCATATATTCAATAAGCGTTTTCCAATCGTCTTTAAATGTATGTTCTTCAAGAAGAACAAACCAAGTGTTTCACAGGGGTGAGACCCCACCTCCAGAGAGAGAGGACGGCTGTGAGAAAGAGTGGTCTTTGCTGCTGTAAAGCAGCCTTGATCTTCTACTGTTGCAGAAATGCTACAGAGCCTGGGCATCGAAGCAGAAAAGCCAACCTTACTGTGAGGGACTTTAAATTATATTTAAAAAGGTTTTTGGTCGTTTTAAAATCTGTATGACTCCCAAGAGTCCTGCTTCTGTGTGCGTCACGTTCCTTCAGGGACTTGTCCACTGCACTGGGTGGTCTTCCTTCTCCCTACGGACCCCCCTCACCCTCAACACTGTTTAAGGACAGTGCGCTCTGCTCTGTTGAGAAATTCCTCATCTTGAACAATAGCTTGAAATGTGCAGTCCTCATGTTGTCCTACCTTCTCTTTCAGCAACGCAGCTAGATCACACTCACTGCAGGTGTAAAGGGACCCCTGACTGTTAGGTCCAGTCGTGGCCGACTCTGGGGTTGCGGCGCTCATCTCGCTTTATTGGCCGAGGGAGCCAGCGTACAGCTTCCGGGTCATGTGGCCAGCATGACTAAGCCGCTTCTGGCGAACCAGAGCAGCGCACGGAAACGCCGTTTACCTTCCCGCCAGAGCGGTACCTATTTATCTACTTGCACTTTGACATGCTTTCGAACTGCTAGGTTGGCAGGAGCAGGGACCGAGCAATGGGAGCTCACCCCGTCATGGGGATTCGAACTGCCAACCTTCTGATCGGCAAGTCCTAGGCTCTGTGGTTTAACCCACAGCACCACTCACTGACTTGTGCGCATTTCCAGCTAGGAAGACAAGCATGGCACAGGTGTTGCAGAGCACTGCAGTAGCTCCCTTGCCAGCCATGTCTCTTGGCCCTATGCACACTGTGAGACAGCACTTGGCCAGTCCAGGGATGTGGAGGGAGTCTCTCAGAGCAACCGTAGAGCCATTTACAGTATAAGGTAGTGATGGATCCAAGGCTGGTGTTTGTGATGCTGACACAGTTGCCCAGAGAACATGGAGGTGAGCCATGGCATGGTAGAAGTTCAAAACAACTCATTCTCCTTCCACAAGGCCGACCAAAAAGTGTTCATTTTGGAGCTTAGCTGATGCGGTTGGGACCTGCCAGTATCAGCGCTCAGTTTGACACCCATCTGATCTCTAAATGGGATAAAAGGAATGAGGATGTCTTCTTCTAAAATCATCTCCTGCCAAGGAGGTGCCGTTATTTCCTCTTGGGAGAGAGTCAGAAACCACACAAGCCCACTCAGAACCTGCTCAGATGAAGGATGTCAAAACTTGATCTTGATCCCTAGATCCTGGTGTCACCATCTTTCTGATTGGCCAAGTTGAGCCACGTCAGGCAAGCGCTGTCCATCGGGAAGGGGATAAAACTTGGAGGTGCAGGACTCCTCTGGAAGCAGGGAAGTCTCAGTTCCAGCTTGGGGAGAAGAACCTGTGTCTCCTGTCCCACCAAGAGCAACAGACGCTCCTGCAGATCCCGAGAAAGAGAGGCAAGGTAAGTTGAGAAAACCCACTGGATGTGATCTTTGAGGTCTAGAACTTCCTCCGCAAAAAAAGAAGGTCCTGATCCTTATTGGGTAGATCTAAAGCTGTATATTTACTTTTTTAAAGCCTGTTAATTGATTGTTAGGGATCTCCAGCACTTTGGAGAAGGACAGTTCCTACGGCCAGCCTAGTCACAGATTCTGAATTCAGGACTCTTAGCTATCATCCAAGTCCTGCAATGGTGCTAAAGGGGAGCTCCCCCCCCCCATGACCCCATTACTGGATCCTCACTCACTGCCTTCTGTTCTCCCCCTTGCAGGATGATCCTCACTCGGACTTGGCTGCTGGCCCTGGTGTTCCTGGCCGGATGTTGGGTGACCCAGAGCTGCGATTCTGACGTGCAACATTCTAGTAAGACCTGGGGGGAGAGAGGAGAAAGTGGGGCGGGTCTGTGGGTGAAGCTAAATGGTTCCCCTCCCTGTGATCACTCTTATTCCTCCCAAAACCAGTAGCTTATAAGCTGCTTTGTGATGGTGAATAATAATAATAATAATAATAATAATAATAATAATAATAATAATAATAATATTTATACCCAACCATCTGGCTGGGTTTCCCCAGCCACTCTGGGCAGCTTCCAACACAATATTAAAATAAAGTAATGCATCAAACATTAAAAGCTTCCCTAAACAGGGCTAAAAGTCAGGTACTGTAGTTGCTGTTCTCTTTGACATCTTGGCTTCTCACAGGGAGCGAACTGCCAGAAGGTGCTCGGAGCTGGACTTCAGTGTCTGGGCAGAACGATGGGGATGGAGACGCTCCTTCAGGTATACTGGGCTGAGGCCGTTTAGGGCTTTAAAGGTCAGCACCAACACTTTGAATTGTGCTCGGAAACATCCTGGGAACCAATGTAGGTCTTTTAAGACCGGTGTTATGTGGTCCCAGCGGCCGCTCCCAGTCACCAGTCTAGCTGCTGCATTCTGGATTAATTGTAGTTTCCAGGTCACCTTCAAAGGTAGCTCCACATAGAGCGCATTGCAGTAGTCTAAGCGGGAGATAACCAGAGCATGCACCACTCTGGTGAGACAGTCTGCGGGCAGGGAGGGTCTCATCCTGCGTACCAGATGGAGCTGGTAAACAGCTGCCCTGGACACAGAGTTGACCTGCGCCTCCATGGACAGCTGTGAGTCCAAAATGACTCCCAGGCTGCGCACCTGGTCCTTCAGGGGCACAGTTGCCCCATTCAGGACCAGGGAGTCCTCCACACCTGCCCGCCTCCTGTCTCCCAAGAACAGTACTTCTGTCTTGTCAGGATTCAACCTCAATCTGTTAGCCGCCATCCAACCGCCTCTAGACACTCACACAGGACCTTTGCCGCCTTCACTGGTTCTGATTTGAAAGAGAGGTAGAGCTGGGCGTCCTCTTACTTAATGGGTAGGGGTGTGTGATATTTTCCCATGATCCATTGCAAAGCCTGAAGGGTGAACTGAGTCTTGAAGCATCAGCTGACAAGCCATGATGGGACAGTGAAATTTCCCCCTGCGTCAAGCTGTTCCCTCCAAGGGGAGAGCAGAAAGTAAACAGAAGGTTGCCTGAGAGCGCGGGGAGAAGCAGCAATAATTATACTCTTGATCATCTTGGGTTATGTAATCTCCACTCCCCTACCAGGGCATAATTGGCATCCACAGCAAAATGTAGCCACTGGTCCAAAATGGTTGGCGACACTTGATCTGAGAGATCCTTCATGTCTGTGGATGTTTGGGTTACCTGGCCCAAAGGTATTTAGGTCTTTGAATGTTAGAAACAAGACCTTGAACATATCCGCAACCAGAAAGAAGAGGAGACACAAGAAGACTGGAAGAAATTTAAAGAATACTTAGCTAAATATTGTGGTGCAAGATAAATAGAAAATTATTGGAAGTATCAAATAGGCTTAGGGGTAGAATAAGAATAGGTCTTAGTAAGTATTAAAGATTGGAATAATAATAAAGGAGAAGAAGTTTGTAAATGAACGGAGTTAATATTATTAGAAATATATGTGGAGAACTGCTATAAAAGTGATATAATGAAATTCAGTTAGAGGGGATTTGAGGAAGTCACTAATTAATGTGAAGAAGTTGGGTATTAGAAGAAATAATCTTTTTTATATGTGTTTAGTTTATTGTTGTGTTTTCTTTGTTGATTGTTTTTATGTTTGTATGTGTTTATGGGATGTTTTAAATGTTGAAAGTCAATAAAAAAAATTGGGGGGGGGGAAACAAGACCCTGAACATGGCCTGGCAGGTGACTGGCAGTTCCCTCAGCACAGGTGTCTGCATGTGGACCTTCCACTCAGCAACCCGGCCAAAATATTCTGCAGCAGTTGCAGGTTCTGGACCAACATCAAGGGAAGGCCCACATGGGACACATTACAGTAGTCCAGTTGTGACATTCCCAACGCATGAATCACAGCGGCCCAGCTATCCCTGTCTGAGAAAGGGCACAGTTGATGTACCAGCCTAAGGTGATAATGGGTTCTTCATGCCACAGAGGTCATATGAGGCTCCAGGAAGAAAGATGCCTTGAGGAATTTCCCCAAACTCTGTTCCTCATCACAACCCCATCCAAAGCTGATGAATTCCGCACCTGGAAACTGGTCACCCACAAATTGCCAGAATTATTGATTATTTAGTGGGGAGTTTTACTGGCAAATGCAATATAAATTTTGTAAAACAGAATGACATTTATTCCTGGCTTATTGGCATTGCTGTTATCTGTAGGTTAACTGCTAGTTCTTATGATGAAGGAAAAGTAGAAGCATCTGGGTGGCGACTGGGAGAACAGGATTGGCCCTTTTGGCCTGATTCTGCAGTGTCAGGGCTCTTCTTGTGTTCTTACTTCTCCCCGTCTTCTTTCCATCAAGCTGCTGCTCCAGCTCTCAACTTGGCCAAAGGCCGTCCAGCCTGTCAGTCCTCCACTTACCCCCATCCAAGAGATCCGTCAGCCGGCAAAGCTGTCGATGGGAACTCTGACGGGATCTTCTTCCATGGCTCCTGCACCCACACCAACTCTGAAGATGCCCCGTGGTGGTATGTGGACCTGGGGGAGCAGTATTCCATCTCCACCGTGGTGGTGAAGAACCGCATGGACTGCTGCGGCAGTAGACTCCTGGGAGCCCAGATCCGTGTGGGAGACTCCGTGGCTGACCATGGCAAGACCAACCCTCTGTAAGTTCCCGTTGCCTCTTGGGAGACACCCTCAAGATCACTTACTCTGGATTAGTTAACTTCCTATGCATGCGGGTGGCACTGTGGGTTAAACCAAAGAGGAGGAATGGATGTTCTCCCAGAATGTCTGCTTTATATACATTATTTACACAATGGGCCCCACATGATTGGCTAATTCCAGGATTCTCCTGTAGGCCAATCAGGTTGTGGATTCGCTTCCAGCTGGAGCTGGATTGGGTGGCTCCTGCGGACCAATCACACTGCTGCATTCTGAATCCTATTGTTCTAGGACCAATTAGACTGCTGCCTTTTGGATCCTATTCAACTCAGTACATAACACCTATCTTCCTCAGCAAGCAGAAAGCTGAGCTGTTCCCTTTGACACCTCTCCATCCTGCCCCCTGCACCAGTTATTTAGTACATACCCCACTGGTGGGCTGTCCACTTTGACCCTCTAGATGTTGTTGGGCTATAGCTCCCATCATCCATAGCTATCGGCCATGCTGGTTGATGGGACTAGAGCCCAACAATATCCAGAGGTCCACAGATTAGCTATCCTGTCATACAACAACACTGACCATGCGATCCTCCGAGATGGAGCGTGTGGGGTGGAATCTGAGGTTCTGTTCCTACCTGCATGGTCAAGTCCAGAGAGTGCCATCAGGGAGCGCTTTAGGAATCCTGGGCAGCTGTACTACAGGGCTACCACAACCATGGAAATAGAGGGAGTCATTCTGAATTGCTTCCGCCCCAAGGCTGACCTCCCTTTTCCCTCTGCAGCTGTGGGAAGATTACAGATTATAATCGTGGCTCCATCAGCGCCATCAATTGCCAGGGGATGAAGGGTCGCTATGTGAGCGTGAACCACCCGGGAGAGCCAGCTATCCTGACCTTGTGTGAGGTGGAGGTTTATGGGACAAAGGTGGAGGATGAGCCTTTGAAATAAGCAGCCATGCGTCGCGTGGAAAGGGGCACGGGCAGAACTGATGGAATCGGTGTTGGTTGTCCAATAAATATCCTTTGAGCAGCCTTCTTTTGTCTCTCCAGTTTGTTCGTCAGAACCAAGGGGGTCTGATTTTGCCAGAGCCATAGAGGAGGCCAAATGACGCCTTGTGGAGACTGCAAGTCCTATTTGTCAGGGATCCCTCACAAAGAGAACAAGTCACAGAACGAGGGAGGCCAGAGAATTCTGCTCTTTGATGACATGGATGTAGAAATCCCACCTGTGTGCATTATTCTTCACTATTCAGGACCAGAACTCCTGATTGCACCCCACATCTGATGTTAGTGAAGGGAAGGGTTAACACTGAAGATTATCTCTCTCTCCACCCCAACACACAATTTCCTAAAGCTGTTATCATGAACCTTGGTAGAAGTTTAGGACCCATCAGGAAGAGGTTAATTGATGGGCCCTTATTGACTTTGAAAGAAGGAAGAGTCAAGGTGTATATGTAAGACAACACTCTCAAACAAGTTTGTGTTACTGTTGTAGTTAGGAAAAGAAGTGGAGTGGATGGCTTTTTTAGATCAAAAGTGCCCTAAAATCAAAACACCATGAAAAAAATGGAATCCAGACGCTTGAAACGCCTGCCACAAGGGAAACAAGTAATACCGTATTTTTTCGCTCTATAGGACGCACCCGACCATAGGACGCACCTTGTTTTAGAAGGGGAGAACAAGAAAAAAAATTCTCCCCCTCTCTGCTCAGCGCCCCTTCAGCGAAGCAGCAGGAGAAACAGAGCCCCTTCCATTTCTCCTTCTGCTTGGCTGAAGGGGCGCTGCGCAGCTCTCCCTCTCTGCTGAAGCCAGGAGAGTCTTGCTCTCCTGGCTTCAGCAAAAGGAACCCAAAGCCTTTGGAGCACAGCGCGAGTTCCCGGCTATCCCTGAAGCCTGGAGAGCGAGAGGGGTTGGTGCGCACTGATGCCTCTCGCTCTCCAGGCTTCAGTGAAAGTAACGCGAAGCCTCCGAAGCGCGGAGGGAGCGCTCCCTTTGCACTTCGGAGGCTTCGCATTGCTATCGCTGAAGCCAAGGAGCCAGCATTCACTCCATAGGGCGCATACACATTTCCCCTCAATTTTTGGAGGGGGAAAAGTGTGTCCTATAGAGCGAAAAATACAGTATATACAATCTAAGCTGAAACCTTAGATCTTCGAGTGCTCCGCAGGTTGGGAATGGGTGAAGAGCCCTCTAATGTTGAAGTGGGAAGGATTCTGAATCCCGGTGGTTGGAAACCAGGGGAGGGGAGAGTTGCTCTTGCGCTCATGTGCTGCTCTCTGGTTGGCCACTGTGGGAAAAGGAATAGCAGGCCATTCTCCTCTTCTGAACCTCCTGAGCCTATGTCTAGGCCTGCTCTAGCTGGAGGGGCCAGGGACTTCCCCTGAGCCCGCCTGCCTGTGTTCTGGGCTGCGGCCCCTTCCACCTCGAGCACAACACAGTCGGGTGTCAAAACATAAGGGGTGGGGGGGTCATCCGAGGCTTGCGGCTTTCCCGCTGGCACCGGGGGAAGAGGACGCTGGTCTGATCCTGCAGGCTCTGATGCTGCTACCGAGGAGGTAGCAGGCAAGGCTAGCAGCAGCCGAGTGACTCCGCCAGGGGGCAGCAAAGCAGCTTCGTGGGGTTTAGAGTCCCTGGGATGATCTGTTCAGGGGGGTCTGGTGCTGCCTGCCCTGGCGGGCGGGGGGGGAGGCTCAGGAGTCCAAGGTGGGGGGCACAGCTCCCTGGGGTGCACAGCCTGTGGGGTGTGGAAGGGGTCAGAACGCCATCTGAGTCCCCCATCACTAGTCACCACCCTTGCTCTCTGCCCCCCCTTGTGCCAAAGGGACCCCTCCTTCTCTGAGTTGCTCTCTCCTGGCCTCTGCAACTGCCCGGATCTCAGAGACTTTGGCTTCTTTTCCCAGGCTTTGCTTGGCAGAATTTCCCCTGGGCAGAAACTCCCCTGGAATTGCCCGCTGCGATTCCCATTATTCCAAGGCACCAGCCACAATGTTTGGAGCCAGTGATAGCCTTCTAATCCTCCATGCATTTGCCTAATCCTCTCCGATAATGGCCATTCAGGTTGGTGGCCATTACTGCCTCAAGTGGGAGGGAGTTCCACAGGTTAACTGTGAAGAAATCCCTTCTTTTCTTGAGTGCTTTGGTTAAGAACAAAGGAAGAAAATCTCTTCTCTATCCACGTTCTCTGTGCTATACTTAATTTCACACACCTCTTATTATGCCCCCCCTCTTTTTCTCAGCCAAAAAGCCCCCAACACGATGACCAGCTTGACTCTGGAACGGTTTTCAAGCAGAGGTTGGGCGGCCGTCTTTCAAGGATGCTTCAGCGGAGATTCCTTCATGGCAGCGACTTGGATTGGGGTCTCTTCCAACTCTACAATTCTATGATTGGAACCTTTCCTCTCTGGGATGAAGTCTCAAGGCCTGAGTGCGGGTCTAATGGAGACTTGTGGGTCAACCTCAGACGGCAGGTGGCCTGTTCTGTGCTGCAGGCCAAAGGACAGCATCTCTCGCAGGGAGGATCTGAACGATAATCTTGGTCATTTGACGGCCCTTTTTACTCATTGCTGTCTTTTTATTTGTATATATTGCTTGTTTTATGTTGCCCTGGCCATTGGCTGATGCAAATCAAGTTTATCTATCTATCTATCTATCTATCTATCTATCTATCTATCTATCTATCTCACAGGGAGGGATGCGGGAGAGACAAAACAAGCCAATTCAGAGGAAGAATAATTCTTTATTTCCTCACCCCCCAAGACACACGCGCAGAGTCTGCCACTCCCTAGCACTGGTCTTCTGCCTTGGTGCCATAGACCTCCACCTCGCACAAGGTCAAGTATTCGGCCCTTCCCGGGATGTGGATGCTCACATAGCGGCCCTTGAGCCAATTGCAATACAAGGTGCTGACGGAGCCACGGCTGGTGTCTGTGATGGTCCCACAGCTGCAGAGAGAAAGTGGAGGGGATCATAAATTCAGAACAGCTCAGTCTATGGGGACATTCATACATTTATTCATACGTTTTGTTTCTATGCCGCTTTAGATTTTAAAGGGAAAAATCTCAAAGCTGTATGTGAAAGGACTCCCAAATGTCAGCCCCCTCCCATTCGTATCGCTGAAAGGTGGCTTCTCACATTCCCCAATTTTCATTATTAACCGCTGGCGTTGTTTTAAGGGTCCACTGCATGCCCAGGTCTTCACAAAGACTGGGGGGCCAGATATCTGTGCCAAGGCAGGACAAGGGGCGTCTAATGGATCTCCGAGGGATTGGAGGAAGGGCAGCGCCTGGTGGCCAGTGGCTTCTGGCCGAAGAGAGCAGACAGGAGGCGGTCAGGTGGAGTCCGAGGAGGACCCAGGAGCAGGGGGCCGTGGGGGTCAAGGGGGGTGAGGAGCTGATGGCGGAGCAGAGCTTTGGCTAAGGGAAGCACAACTTCACAGAGGAGGGGGAAGCAAAGTGAACTAGCGATGTGATGAAGAGGTCGGGAGGAGGAGAGGAGACCAAGGAAGCCTTGACTCCATCCCTGAAGGAGGGATTGGGGTGGGGGGTGTTTTTATTTATGGCCTGTCTTTTCCCCTGATGGGACTCAGCATGGCTTTGTCAGGTGTGCGTACAGGAGCCAGGCCCTGTGACCAATAGGACTCTGCAGGACTGGGGCCTTCCTAAGTTTGTTCTAAAGAGGCAAGGTGAGGCCAATTGGTAACTCACAGCACCTGGTGGCAAGAGCAGGGAAGGGATATAAGGTCAGCATTTCCCTTCAGCTCTTTGCCACAGCAACACGTTCCCTGCCTTGCTGCATTTGGCTTCTTGCTTCCTGACCCTCGGACCCTTGGCTTCTTGACTCCCTGCTTCCTGACCCTCGGACCCTCGGCTTCTTGACTCTCTTACCCTCGGACTCTTGGCTCCTGACTCCTGGCTTCTGGACCCCCGTTCCTGCTCCCACCCCGCCATCTTGCCCTCGGTCCCGACGGCCCCTGCCGGGACTTTGATCGCCTGTGAACCGGACTGTGACACGCTTACAAATAAAAAGAAGAACTGCAAAACAAACAGAAAAGCAATCATTACCCAAATCCCCAATTAAACGTTGGTAGAATTAAAACTGTACACATCGTGTTTGCTGGGACCTGTGTAGAGGAGGGCGACCAAGATGGCCAAGAGTCTGGGAACCAAGTCTTAATGAGGAACGGTTGATAGAATTGGGGATGTTTAGCCTAGAAAGGGAAATATGAGAGCCATCTCCAAATATCTGAACAGCTGTCACCTGGAAGATGGAGCAATCTTGTTTTCTCCTGGGGTGGAGGGGAGGACCTGAACCGAGGACTCCAAGTTACAAGAAGGGAGATTTCTGGAAAGAGATTTTGGGAAGAGGCAGCTGGAACTTACAGGGGGTTGGACTTGCCATGGTCAGCCACAGAGTCTCCCACGCGGATCTCAGCTCCCTGGAGTCTCTCACCGCAGCAGTCCCCGCGGTTCTTCACCACCACAGCAGAGATGGCGTACTGCTGGCCCAAGTCCACGTGCCACCAGGGCTCCGTGTCCAGCTGCGTGTGGGTGCAGGTGCCCGTTTTATACCAGTCCCCACCGCAGTTCCCATCCACGGCTTTGCTTGCTGCTCCAATAATCTCGTGGGGGAAGACGGAGGACTGACAGGTTGGGCGGCCTCTGGCCAGGTTGCGAGCTGGAGTCAGGGAATGAGAGAAAGAAGGTGGGGACAAGGACAAATAATAATGCAATAAGAGATCAGCCCATCTCATCCACTCAAATACTTCTGGGAAGCCCCCTAGCAGGACAGGAAGGCAACAGCAAGCTCATTATTATTTTTAAATTTAAATTTCTTCCATGCTCAGAACGAGCAGTGACACTAAATAATACAGTACCACTGATGTGGTAGCATTTCTTAATTACACTGCAGCCATGTGCCCTACTTGAGAGAAGGAAGCCCCACGTCCGCACAGAAGCTCAGGGAAACGAGGAGGTGCTTACAGAACAAAATTAGACTTCCTATTGAATTGCACTCGCTTACTAGCAGTACCTGTGAGAAGGATCTAGGGGTCTTGGTGGACCACAACTTAAGATGAGTGATGCAGAAGCAAAAAAAATGTGAATGCTATTCTAGGCTACATCAGTAGACGTCTAGGGTCCAGATCAAGGGAAGTAATTGTTCCACTCTCTTCTGCCTTGGAATACTGTGTCCAATTCTGGCCACCATAATTTAAGGAGGATGTTGACAAGCTGGAAGGTGTGCAGAGGAGGGCAACCAAGATGATCAAAGGTCTGGAAACCAAGCCTGATGAGGAACGGTTGAAGGAGTTGAATATGCTTAGCCTGGAAAAGAGGAGCCTGAGAGGAGATATGAGAGCCATCTGCAAATATCTCAAGAGCTGTCACCTGGAAGATGGTGCAAGCTTGTTTTCCCCTGATCTGGAGGGTAGGACTTGAACTGATGGCCTTACGTTGCAAGAAAGGAGATTCCTACCAAACATTTGGAAAAGCTTTCTGACAGTAAGAGCTGTTTGGCAGTGGAACAGGCTCCCACGAAGGGGGTGGACTCTCCTTCCCTGGGGGTTTTTAAGCGAGGTTGGATGGCCACCTGTCCTGGGTGCTTGAGTTGAGATTCCTGCATTGCAGGGGGCTGGACTAGATGACCCCGGGGTGCCTTTCAACTCTACAGTTATATGATCATATGAGGCTGACCCAGGGTCTCTCTCTCCAAAAACAGCCAGGTCAACAGACTGAAATGGAATCCTATTTACTTAATAAAGTCTGTCTCATGCTTGCTTGTAATAAAACTCCAAAGTGTTGCTTTGACCCATAGACTGGCCCTTGCGTTCCCCATGTCTTACCAATGCCTTGCAGTTCTGGCTTGCAGCTCTGGGCCCCCGCCTGGCCTGCCAGGAGCACCAGGGCCAGCAGCCAAGTCCAGGAGGGGAGCATCCTGCAAGGGTGGAGATGGCAGTGAGGGACAGCCCCCTGCAGGAGCCATGGGGGGTCTGGCCCCCTTAGCAGCCTCAGAGGGCTTTGCTTGCAGCCAGGAGTGCTGAAGAGGCTTTCAGGTGAATCAAGGACCACGTTGGGCAGGAGAACGGTTGTCGTCCTCCAGAGATTCCTAACAGTCCTATATAAGCCCTGAACAACAACAATGCCATTTCAGATCTGCCCATTCAGGGTCAAGACTTCTAGGCATGTTCTAGGCTTCAAGGCTCACATCCAATGGATTTTCCAGACTTACCTTGGCTCTCTTTCTTGGGATCAGCGCCTGTTGTCCTTCTTGGTGGCTTGGCAAGCCCAGGTTTTTCTCTTGAAACTGAGACAGAGACCTCCCTGCTTCCAGCTGAGTCCTGTCCCTCCTGGTTTTATCCCCTTTCAAACAGGCAGTTCCTGTTTGACTCAGAACAACCCAACCAATCAGGAAGGCGGGAATTTGGCTATCAAGATCCACTG
This sequence comes from Podarcis liolepis, assembly GCF_965112155.1. Lineage (NCBI taxonomy): Eukaryota > Metazoa > Chordata > Lepidosauria > Squamata > Lacertidae > Podarcis > Podarcis liolepis. Next base: position 1,387,865 of record NC_139560.1, on the reverse strand, counting down.
TTTACATCCGTCTTTTCACTTAGCTTGTGTGGTTTCTACATCTCTGCCAAGAGGGGGAATTTGCACCGCCTTATCACCAGGGGATCTGCCTTGAGTTTAGCAATATATCCTTGTTGCATTTAGAGGGCAGGTGGATGCTAAAGTGAGTACAGTAATGCCTTTAGTTGAATGTGCTTCGGGTAGAGCGTGTTGCGCTCCGTGGCAACCCAGAAGTAACGGAACCCATGCATGCGCAGACACGCCGTCGCATCTTGCGTTCTGTTCAGGATGTGAACGGGGCTCCAGAACAGATCCCGTTCGCATCCCGAGGTACCACTGTATTGGACGCAGCCAGTCTGGGATTTCCTGAGCCCTGCCATGACCACCACACTCTGTGATCTATGGCAGTTGAGAGCCAGACGGCCACTAAGGCCTTCTATGGCTGCTAGTCATGGTGATGATGTTCTTCCTCCTCTGAAGGCCAATTGCTGGGAACCACAAGTAGCGAGAATGCTCTTTCACACCTCTCCTTCTGGTGGGCTTTCCATGGGCACCTGGTTGGCAACGGAGAGAACAGGATTCTGGACGAGGAGATGGACCTCTGGTCTGATCCAGAAGGTTGCTATGAAATTCTTAAGAGAGCCTCTTGACCTCACATAGGTAGACTTTGTTTACAAAGCTATTGTACTGCCAACCTTACTATATGCTTGTGAAACATGGACCACGCCATGTCCAACTCCTTGAAAGATTCCATCAATGGTGTCTCTGAAAATTTTTACACATCACTTGGGAAGACAGGTGAACTAATATCAGTGTACTGGAAGAAGCAAAGATCACGAGTGTCAAAGCAATGATTCTTCAACATCAACTTTGTTGGACTGGTCATGTTGTGCGGATGCCTGATGATCGTCTTCCAAAGCAACTACTCTATTCCAAACTCAAAAATGGAAAGCGTAATGCTGGTGGTCAACAAAAGAGGTTTAAAGGCTGTCTCAAGGCAAATCTTTAAAAATGTAGCATAAACACTGACAATTGGGAAACACTGCCCTGCAAGTGTTCCACTTGGAGAACAGCCTTTGCCAAAGGTGTCATGGACTTTGAAGACACTCGAACTGAGGACGCAAGGGAGAAACGTGCTAAGAGGAAGGCATGCTTGGCAAATCCACAGTGTGATCAACTCCTGCCTGGAAACCTATGTCCCCACTGTGGAAGGACGTGTGGGTCTAGAATTGGCCTACACAGGCACTTACGGACTCACTTTTAAAACCGTGTTTATGGAAGACAATCTTGCTCAGCTACGAGGGATCGCCAAAGATGCCTCTGAATGGCAATTGCTGGGAATCACAAGTTGCACTGTTTCGCTCTTCTCCTTCTGGTGGTCTTCTCATGGTCACCTGGTTGGCAACGGAGAGAACAGGATTCTGGGTGAGGAGCTGGACCTCTGGTCTGATCCAGAAGGTTGCTGTGAAATTCTTAAGAGAGCCTCTTGACATTGATGTTATCAATGCTTCTTCAGACTATTGACTTTGGGTTTTAATGGGCATGGCTGGGATGTGGCCAAAATAAATATGGCTTTTAGTGTTTGTTGCAAACATGTGTTAAATGAGAAATTGGAGGCTTCATATATTCAAATCACTTGGCACTGCCTAGGGTCAAATATTACTTCCTCTTGCAGGTCAGAGTCTGCGCCCAGTTGGAGGGGACAGAGTCTTAGAGTTCTAGGAGTCCAGAAATTGCATTTTTTTGAAGGCAAGTTCCAGTCCCTTGGAGATTTACACTGCTCAGAATAATTAAGCAAGTCTGGATTTTGCTTAAAGTAGGTTTAAATGTGTTGTTTAGACATGTTAGGCTGCCCAGTGGTTGTCCTAATTCACCTTCGTGCCTTGTCTTTAAACTCACCTCCTTTTTATTATTTTTTGGCCTTGTTATGAAAAAAATTCCGGGGTGAGAGACCACTCAACAGCCCAGGTCATTGAAGTGCAAGTCCCCTGTGGGTCCATGCAGTCAGTAAAAGAAGGAAGTTCCAGCCAAGTACCGTATTTTTCGCTCTATAACACGCACCCGACCATAACACGCACGTAGTTTTTAGAGGAGGAAAATCCGTAGCCATGCCACCCGTAGGCATTCCCTCCATAACACGCACAGACATTTCCCCTTACTTTCTAGGAAGAAAAAAGTGAGTGTTATGGTGCAAAAAATACGGTAATTTGGAACAAAACAGCAGTCAGTAGACCATGATCTTTACTGTTGCGCAACAGCTCCCCCCAGGAGTAAGAACCCCGAGTAAGGGGTGACCTCCTCTTTTAAACCTTCCATCTTTCCCCCAGAATACACTTCGAGAGGCATCACTGATACATAATCACTACATCACTAGCATGTCACAAATGGGGAGGGGGGTAAACAAGTTCAACATTAGGCCACTTTCTCAGACCCCTTTCCCAACACCTCTTAAGTCCCCATCACCAAAAGAACAATAAAACTCTTGACATCTCCTTGCCCTCAGTCTGGAGATGGGCTTTCAGAAGACCTGACTTGCTCAACTGCCTCTGCGGATGTCTAGTGTTGCCCCCCTGGTCGCTCCCTGGGTGGGGGGCCGTGTCTGTGCACTCACGCTTGGGGAATTATGGCGGGATGCCCTGTTCCTGCTGCCTACATGGCTTCCCGCTTCTTGGTTCATGGAGGGAAGTGGAGCCCAAATTCACCTTTCTTTAAGGGTTAAAATGGTGTTGGAATGAGAAGACCCAGTTAAAGTATGGATTTTCTACGAATTTATAAAGCTAAGTATATTCCCTGAGCTGTCAAGTCGAAAGGATGGTGTTGAATAGGATCCAAAATGCATCAGTCTGATTGGTCCTAGAACAATAGGATTCAGAATGCAGCAGTCTGATTGGTCCTAGAACAATAGGATTCAGAATGCAGCAGTCTGATTGGTCAAAGAACAATAGGATTCAGAATGCAGCAGTCTGATTGGTCCTAGAACAATAGGATTCAGAATGCAGCAGTCTGATTGGTCCTAGAACAATAGGATTCAGAATGCAGCAGTCTGATTGGTCCTAGAACAATAGGATTCAGAATGCAGCAGTCTGATTGGTCAAAGAACAATAGGATTCAGAATGCAGCAGTCTGATTGGTCCTAGAACAATAGGATTCAGAATGCAGCAGTCTGATTGGTCAAAGAACAATAGGATTCAGAATGCAGCAGTCTGATTGGTCTGCAGGAGTCATCCAATCCAGGTCCAGGTGGAAGTGAATCCGCAACCTGATTGGCCTACAGGAGAATCCCAGTATTAGCCAATCACGTGGGGCCCATTGTGTAAATAATGTATATAAAGCAGATATTTTGGGAGAACATTCATTCCTCGCTACTATGAGCTGAATAAAGAGCATGAAATCCACACTCGACTCCGAGTATATTTCAGATACATTCAGGCATAATATTTGTAATGAGTGCCTCCTTCCTCCTGCCATTTTGCCTCCCTGAGGAAGGAGACCCCCCAGAGCTGCTGCCCACTGAGATCTGGGCTGGGAAGAGGGAGAGGCCACCTTTATAGCCAGGCAACTGACAGGTGCCTTTGTGACATCATAGACAACCCATAGCCAATGGAAGCAGCCAACCAGCTACAAATCCACCTAACAGTTACCGCATTCAACCCACATTTTACCAGCTTCCTCGAGAGAATATCATGGAGGACTTTGTCAAAAGATCTTACTGAAATCAAGATACACTATGTCCACAGCATTCCCCTGATCTACCAAGTTTGTTACTCCATCAAAAGAAAGAAATTGGGTTTATCTGACATGACTTATCACTGAGAAACCTATGTTGGGTCTTAGTAATCACAGCATCCTTTTCTAAGTTTAGACTGACTGCTGAATTATCTGTTCTCGGACCTTTCCTGGAGTCAATATCAAGCTCACTGGTGGGTAGTGATTTATGTGTGGAAATAAGCCAGATGGAGGTACCCATCTGTTCCATGGCACAGAGCAACTGCATTCCTGCATTGCAGTTGGACTAAATGACCCCTCAACTCTACAATTCTTTGATTAGGCTAATCATGGTTCTTAACTGGTCAGCCAAAGCCATTGCCTGACAAACAGACTGGTTTGCAAGCCTCTTCTTATACATTCCACCCACACAGATGCAGCTTCCAGACTGACCCTGCTAAACCTACATCATATACCTAAACTGACCAGGGCTACCAAGGCCCTGTTGTTTAGTCGTTTAGTCGTGTCCGACTCTTCGTGACCCCCTGGACCAGGGCACGCCAGGCCCTCCTGTCTTCCACTGCCTCCCGCAGTTTGGTCACTCTCATGTCGGTAGCTTCGAGAACACTGTCCCACCATCTCATCCTCTGTCGTCCCCTTCTCCTTGTGCCCTCCATCTTTCCCAACATCAGGGTCTTTTCCAGGGAGTCTTCTCTTCTCATGAGGTGGCCAAAGTCTTGGAGCCTCAGCTTCAGGATCTGTCCTTCCAGTGAGCACTCAGGGCTGATTTCCTTACCAAGGCCCTAGTCCCTAGCGAATTCTGAGCTAACGTTTTCATGATTCACAGTGGGGAAAACTGACACCTTGTGCTTTGGGTTTGGGGCAGGGGGAGACATTTCCATTCTTATTTAAAAAGTTCAACACTGAAGTCTTACACAAGGCTAGGTTTGCCCAAATAAGCCTTGCACACCACTGATAAACAGGTCTTGAGCAACACCTCTGCAATCATCAAAAACCCCAAACGATTCAGGACAAACGAAAGAAAGGTCAGGCAGAGTAGTATGTCGGGGGGGATGCCTTTGGCGGGGGCCACATTTGCAAACATCTAGTCTGCCCCTCCTGGTGCTAAAATCCTGCTTGCTGGCTCCCCAGAGGCAACTCTTCAGCCCCTTTGGGAACAGGATGCTGGACTAGAGGGGCCCGATCCGGCAAGCTATGATGTTGTTGTTGTAAAATATGACCATCCCATAGAGAAAGAGGACTCAAGTCTTCACCATCAGAAGAGCAGCTTCTGGGTCATTGGTTTGGGGAGAAATAGGAGTTCTCCCTGTGTGTGTGTGTGTGTGTTGGGGGAAAAGACATGATTTGGGTTTGTGTCTGACCCACAGACAAGCTCCCTTCTTGCAGCTCTTCCCAACACCTGGCAGTTCAGGCCTGCAGCTCTGGGAATCCCCTTCCAGGAGTGCCTGGACCAGCCGCCAAGTCCAGGTGAGTCACCTCCTGCGAGGAGGAAGGGGGTCGTGCTGGAGCCATCGGGGTCTGCCTCCCTCTTAGCATCAGGAAGAGTAAGAAGATGGGAAAGGTGGGCTCAGAGCCAGCCAGGAATGCTGAGAGGAGGCCTTCAGAAGAATCAAGGGCCTTGTTGGCCAGAGAGCTCCATGCGCTTCCTCAAATGGACATGGCAGGCGAACATAAGTGGCGCAAAAGCGTTCCTGTTCAGTATACACACACACATTTTTATTGGGGTTTTTTAAACATCATTTCCAACAACCATATAACTTAACTTCTTATCTTATACAATATTCTAGACTTCCGTCAACTCCTCTGATGATTTTTCATTCTTTATCACTTATTCTGCATTTCTTAATTTCTCTATTACTCTTAATCATCATTAACTAATAACTCTCCTCGTAGTATTTCTTGCAATATTTCAAATCGTCCTCCTTACAGAACTTCTTGCAGTCCTACTAGCGTGATCTGTTCATTACACTTACTTTTCAAATAGTTCACATATTTACTCCAGTCTTCTAAGAATCTCTGGTCCCACAGGTTTTGAACCTGTTAATTTATCTAATTCTGCATAGTCCATGCGTTCCTGTTCAGCCCTTGTCAGCATGGAAATGGAGTGAGCGGGAGAGAAAGAGAGAGTTCTGGAAAATTACGAAAAAAATGGCAATGCTTGCATTAGCATGCTATTGTTACACGTTAAAGAATATGCGGTTGAGTAAGTTTGGGGAAGTCAGTGAGGTGTGGCAGCTGTGTGATTAAATCTGTGGTTTGGTGACCATTGAAATGGGGAACCTGGAAACTAAGGCAAAAGGTTGAAGGGGGGGCAGGAGACCGTTCAGTTGGCGAGAGCATGGCGCTGATTAGAAACTCCGGCTGCTGAGAAGATAAGAGGGGGGAAGAATGAATAAACATGGAGCCAGTGTAACTGCAGATATGTTCCACGTGGACTCTCCTCCTCTGGAGGCTTCTAAGCAGAGGTCGGATGGACATCTGCCATAGATGCTTTCCTTGAGATGACCCAGCTCCCAAATTCTAGGATTCTATGTAGGAAAATGTAGGAAAGATTTGAATTTTATGCTCTTGGGGTCTCTTGCCTGAACCGTGAGGTTGGCAGGACAGCATTCCTGATCGGAAGCTCCCTGCTTTGCGGAGCGACTGTCAGAGATGTCTAGAGGGGCAGCTGCTCTGGCCAAGGGAGCTGAGGACTCTGGGCCCAAGAGAAAAGGTGGGCAGACAGCCTCAAGAGATACCGTACTTTTCCGTGTGTAAGACCAGGGTTTTTATTTTAAAAATAGGTTCAAAATTGTGGGTCATCTTATACACAGATACAATCTCCCTCCATTTTCTCAATTTGGAGTCTTATATGTGGGCGCGTCTTATACATGAAAAAATATGGTAGCCGCCAGGGCAGGAAGGTGAATTAAGGCAGTCTGTACTGCAAATCTAATTCACATTCAGACTTGCTTCTTTACGCTGAGACCTAACGGACTTTTAACATGACTTCAGGGAAAAAAATACTTCATGGTAGTCAACTAGGTTTTACTCAGAGCTATTATTTAAATTAATAGACATAACTTAGGGTGCACCACACTTTTGCTTGAGCCATATTTTGATTGCATTGTGTACCAATTAATTTCCCTGGGTCTGAGAGCTTTTCATGGTTCAGCAGCCAGTAATTTTTCAAGGAAACTTGTGGAGTATTTTCTATTCTATTCTATTCTATTCTATTCTATTCTATTCTATTCTATTCTATTCTATTCTATTCTATTCTATTCTATTCTATTCTATTCTATTCTATTCTTGCTTATTTATCCTGAGACCTTTTTACATGACTTCAGAAAAAAATACTTCATGGTAGCTGTAATGAGTATGGGTTGCTCGTGCGTAAGTTGCCACCACTCCTGGCTAAGTTGGCTTGTTAAACCTTTTCTGTCCGGACAGCCCTTCACTTCATGGCTGCCTCAGTCGCTAGCAGAATCCGTCAGTGGGCGTTTCTTAAACCTTTTCCAACATAAAAGTTGTTTGACGCCAAGTCTCCTCCTACTCTCCCTGCGTGGAAGTCTTCTGCGCAGGGAGGGTGTGGGTAGCAGAGGACCCGTGCTCTCCCCGCTGGTGTCCAGTGAAGAGTCCTGGAGCCCTCTCGCTGATTCTCCCATCAGCCCCTCTATATCCCTGGTGTTGCGCTGATTTGCTTCCCCAGCTGATGAGCTGCCTCTCTCCCTGCTGGGTCCCTCTCCAGCATCATTTGAGAGCCTTCCCTCCGCCTCTAGCTCTGATGTCAGTTCCCTGACAGTAGCCAACTATCATTTAAATTAAAAGACATAACTTAGGTGCATCACACTTTTGCTTGATCCATATTTTGATTGCATTGTGTACCAATTAATTTCCCTGGGTCTGAGAGCTTTTCATGGTTCAGCAGCCAGTAATTTTTCAAGGAAACCTGTAGAGTATTTATTGTTTTGTTTTATTCTTTAGAGCCTTAAAGCGCAAGCCTTTACTACTAAGTACGGTAAGTCTCACTGAGTTCAATAGGGCTTACTCACTGGTATGCGCCTGATCATTATCACATTTTCTTCTTCTTCTTCAACTACTACTACTACAACTACTACAATATGTGTGTGAGGAGGTGCCAAACTGAGTCTTTGACCTGGGTGAAAGAAAGCCTCGTTTCACCCCTGCAGGAGGGTCATCCTGGGGGTGCCCCGGGACAGCCAGAAAAGTAAGGGGGAAGCTGTGGGCAGGGAAAAGGAAGTAGCAGGAGGGGACAGTGGATAAGTATCAAACCACAATTATCAGCTGGTCAACATGTGTCAGGTCAGGCATAGTCTCAACGAGAAATGTGTACATAGTTATTTACCATATATTCAATCAGCCTTTTCTAGTCTTCTTCAAACATATGTTCTTCTTGTTCTCTTCTTCTATATGTTAAGTTGACAGAATATGCGCAGCTTGCAGACTTAACATACGGAACATGCATTTCCCAGACACAAGGACTGTTCACCTTGACCACGTCCGAAGGCTCCCCTTTGCACACGCAGACACACGCCATCCCGTGAGGAATGTCTGTGGACGCATTCGCTCACCAGCCGCTCTCCATTCATAAACACACACAAACACACCAGCTTCAGGCCATGACTATCCACACAGCTTCTGCCAACTGACTTCCAATGGTGACCTTCAACCAGCTGACATCTGCAGCACCTTCTGGCACCCACTGAATCCACGAATTTGTCCAGTCTTCTTTTAAAGCCATCTACCATAGTTCTCTATCCTTTCTCACCCTGTCTTTCTACCCCCACGCCCTCCTGCTTTTCCTCTCAGCGATCCCTGTCTGTTTGTGACATCACAGAAGTTTTGACATCATCGTAGCCATTACACTTTGACATCATCGTAGCCATTGGCAACTACAGAATCAGCTGCACAACCCCTCATGGGAGGGGGCAAGAAAGAATACTAAACATGTATGCATTTAGAAACTTAGCATTGCATTTGTTTTATATGAAATCAGTCAGACACAGTTTTACTTTTTTTAAAAAAGGCATTTTTTAAAAAAAGGCATGACCTAGTCACTGTGAGCCACCAACGGTCACCTCCAGACTGGATTATTGTAACTCGCTCTATGCGGGGCTGCCCTTGAAGCTGACCCAGAAACTCCAGCAGGTGCAGAATGCTGCGGCGAGACTCCTTACGGGGTCCTCACTGCAGGATCACATTCACCCGGTGCTCTACCAGCTGCACTGGCTTCCGGTGGAGTACAGGATCAGGTTTAAGGTACTGGTTTTAACCTTTAAAGCCCTATACAGCCTAGGACCCTCGTACCTATGGGACCGCCTCTCCTGGTATGTCCCATGGAGGACCTTACGGACTTCAGACAAAAACATCTTGGAGGTCCCAGGCCACAGGGAGGTTAGGCTGGCCTCAACCAGAGCCAGGGCTTTTTCAGTTGTGGCCCCGATCTGGTGGAACGCTCTGTCACAAGCGACTAGGGCCCTGCGGGACTTGACGTCTTTCCGCAGGGCCTGCAAGACTGAGCTGTTCCACCAGGCCTTTGGCCAAGGCACAGTCTGACCCCCTCTCTCCTTCTGTAATCCTCACTGAACTCTAGCCCAATGGTTGCCATTAATTTGATCCTGAACTGATTTTAAAATGAACTGATTTTAGAATGGTGCATTACTTTTATTGTTAGCCACTCTGAGCCCGGCTTCGGCTGGGGAGGGTGGGATATAAATAAATGATGATGATGATGATGATGGTGATGAAAATAAACGGCCTTGCTTCAGTCCTGCTGTTCTCTTCATTACTTTCACGATCGGTCTCGGGGGAAACCTCACCAGCTTCCTGAAAGGCAAACACCACGTTGAGTGGGATGGCCTCTGTCCAGCAGCCTCAGCCAGACCCTCCACTGGCTGCTGCCTGGCAACTTCACCCCGGACGGCCTGGTCAACTTCTGCTGGTTTCTGCCCATGAATATCCACTGGTTCCATTCACCCTGTGCCCAGAGGATGGCATCTGCCACCCTCTGAGCATGTATTTCCCAGCCACAACACTACTTACCTGGACCACGTCCGAATGCTCCCATTCACACACGCAGACACCCACCATTCGAAACCTCCCATTTGCACTCGCAGACACACGCCGTCTGCCATCCCGTGAGGAATGTCTGTGGACACATTCACACCCACACACCCCACACACACAGCTTCAAATCATGAATATCCACACAGCTTCTGCCAACTGACGTCCAAAGGTGACCTTCAGCCAGATGACATCTGCAGCACCTTAGGGCAGTGTTTCCCAACCTTGGGCCTCCAGCTGTTTTTGGACTACAACTCCCATCATCCCTAGCTAGCAAGACTAGTGGTCAGGGATGATGGGAATTGTAGTTCAAAAACAGCTGGAGGCCCAAGGTTGGGAAACACTGCCTTAGGGCACCTGCTGGCTTCTGCCTGCAAACTCCACCAGCCACCAACACCTGCCGGCTTCTACCAGGTGTGTTACCAGACACCAGCCAGCTTCTGACTGTGGAAATTAGCTGCATTCAAGCTGCGATCCCACCCAGCAAGCGAACTTGCCTTCTCCCTGTTCTTCAGCATCCCATTGCAGGATGCCATTTTGCCTCCCCGAGGAAGGAGACCCTCCAGAGCTGAGTGCCACAGCTGCTGCCTCTGAGGTCTGTGCTGGGAAGAGGGAGAGGCCACCTTTATAGCCAGGCAACTGACAGGTGCCTTTGTGACATCATAGACAGCCCCCAGCCAATGGGAGCAGCTGTGGACGCGTCACCACAACCTCTTTGGGCATCACAACTGGGGCTGCCCCTCAGCAGTGGCTTATTTCTTTGTCTGTTGGTTATTAAAAACACTGTTAGTCCCCCCCCCCCAATGCTCAGGTGGGGGAGATGTTTGGCCCATCTGCTCAGGGTGTCGTCACGCCCACCCCACTGGGAACCCGACACGTCCTCCTGGGACAAATCCTGCCACTCACACCTCATCCTGGCTGTCGCCGTGGGGCGCAGGGCAGAGGGGGGCCCCCAAAGTGTGTGAGGCCCTCCCACCTGACACTGCCCACCAGTGGGGACAGGAAAGAGGGAGGTGGATTTGGGAGGCATGGAATCAAAAGTGCCCAGCGGAAGCCGTGACCCACAGGAGTGGGTATTTATGCCCTAGTGTGGACACAGCAGCCATGTCACATTGCCTGTTGGGCACCTTTGGACAGGCTTAACAGAGAGCTTGTCCACTGCAGATCTGAAGCGGCTGATGTCTCGTTGTGCAGCATCCAGACAACATCCTCCTCATCCAAGGGGCAGCCCAGAGCTCCCCACTCACCAGAATTGTTATAGGAATCCCAGGGTCTCATATATATCAATCATATGTTCATAAATTTACAAGGCAAACACATATGTAAGTATATAAACCACGTGTCCGAAATAGTACAGGAGAGCAATCCCAATGCCATATTGGCTCTCCTAAATTGACCCCAAATATTTCTCTGCAAAGAAGGAAGGAAATGGGGAAGCCTCTCCATTGTCTTCTGCTTCCCTGTCTTAAGGGCATCTTTGTGTATGAACAGGGTGAGACTGTGACCTGGTTTCAGGAATTGAAGTATTTGCTATCACAAAAGAATGGCCAGGCTGCTCAGATAAAGCAATCAGTGACCATTGTCAGGTATCCTGGCAGACAGGGTTTCTGCTGTAGACCGCCTCCTTCTGTGATGTATGTATGATGATTTTGGTGGGTGGTCTTGGGCTACAGGGTGGGCAATTTCAAAAGTCCATATAGGAGCTTGTGCACCTTTGTTCTGGGTCCTCCTTCTGAGTGTGAGGGGAGCACCCTGTTGCAACAGATCAATAAAGATCAGGCTTACTAGCTGCTTTGCTTCTCAATATTCTCTGGTTGGCATCTGTTATTTTCTCCAACCGATAGGGAACCCACTTAAGGACTCTTTACGGGCTCTTAGATACCCCATATGGGAAAAGGAGCAGTAGTTTTCTTATAACACCAGTTTTACCCGAGTGTCACATTCATGATGCCACATGCAGGCACTGGGAAAGAGTTGCCCTGGCTTCATGCAATGGGTGTTGGGAGGTGAATTTCTACTCCCTTGAGCCGTGAAGTGTGGCAGTTAATGACCCCTGGAAAAGTGAGGCCTTTGTCTTGCAGTGGAATCAATGTCCCCAGGGTCAGACCAGTGTGATGAGAATTTTAAAGTCTTAGATAAATAATAAATGTTCATAAATGTACCAACCAAGCACGTACATAGATCAGCACAGGAAGACCGACCTGAAACCATTTTTGATTCCCAAACGGACCAAATGTTTTCTCTGCGAGGTCAAAGGAAAATGGAAAAGCCTCCCCATTGTCTTTTCCTTCACAAATCCTGCCTTAAGGGTATGTCTGTGTATGAACAGGGTGAGCCTGTGACCTGGCTCAGGAACTAAGTATTGATCATTACAAAAGACTGGCCAGGCTCCCCAGGTAATCCAATCAAGTGAGCATTAACAGGTAACCTGCCAGATAGGAGATAAACAACACACTCAGATTTCTGTCGTAGACCGCCTTTTCTGTGATGTAGGTATGATGTATCTGGGGTGGTGGTCTTGAGTTACACCCCTTCTGTGATGTATGCATGATGTATGGAGGGGCAGTCTGGAGCTCCAGGACAGGAAATTTAAAATGTCTATATAAGGGCAGGCACACCTTGGTTCTGGGTCCTCCTCCTTTCCTGCGTGTGAGGGCAGCACCCTGTTGCAACAGATCAGTAAAGATCAGGCTTACTAGCTGCTTTGCTTCTCAATATTCTCTGGTTGGCCTCTGTTCTTTTCTCCTACCAATAGGGAACCTACATAAGGGCTCTATATGGGCTCTTGGATACCCCATAAGGGGAAAAGGGGCAGGTTTTTGTAGACAACACCAGCCTGTCCTGGAGACTGGCCTGCCTGCCTCCTTTGTTTTATGTCCTTTGTAAGCCAGGAGAAGGCGTGAGGGGCGTTGCTGGACTTGGCCAAAAGGGTGTATCTCACCCTGTGTCCCTCTTCCAGTAATGGGCAGGCAGGGGCCTCCAGGAAGCCTCTCAGGGGGGCTTGAAGGCAACGGAATCTCCCAGCAACTACCCTTAAGAATCTAGTTACAGATAGGTAGCCGTGTTGGTCTGCCATAGTCAAAATAAAAAAATTCCTTCCAGTAGCACCTTAAAGACCAACTAAGTTAGTTCTTGGTATGAGCTTTCGCGTGCATGCATTGTGTATCTGAAGAAGTGTGCATGCACATGAAAGCTCATACCAAGAACTAACTTAGTTGGTCTTTAAGGTGCTACTGGAAGGAATTTCCTTAAGAATCTGATAGACTGAACAGATTTGAAATTCACAGCATGTTGTGCACTGAAAGAAAATTATATGAAAATGATGTACCGGTGGTATCTGACTCCTACTAAGCTATTCAAAATGTATAGAACAAGCTCCAATATTTGCTGGAAGTGTAAAGAAAAAGAGGCTATCTTTTATCATATGTGGTGGTCATGTAAGGTAACAAAGTCTTTTTGGGAATGAATTGGAAAAATGTTTAAAATAACATTTGTTAAAAAAACAGAAGCTTTTCTACTAGGAATTGCAGGTTTCGACATCCCAAAAGACCAGAAAACACTGTTTATGGATGCGGCAACAGCTGCAAGGATGCTACTAGCCCAAAGATGGAAAGAACCAACAGAACCGACCAAGGAAGAATGGCAAGCCCAACTGTTGGACTATGCTGAAATGGCAAAACCGAATGGGAGACTCAGGAATCAAGAAGATAATGACTTTTTAAAAGAATGGGGGAAATTCATAACTTACTGAGGAGACCATTGTAAACAAATAAAAGCGTTAGCTGGACTTTAAAAATAACTTGTAGAGAAACGAAAGACATGGATAATTTAGAGAGATGAAAGCTGTGGAGAACGTAATGATATGTGTGGGATGTTAAACACAAGAGCAGCCAAGTACAACATTCCTAGAGTGAACATGTTTATACATGGGGAAGAATGTTTGTCCAGCCAACAGGTAAACTTCCTGTTTCCTTCTGGGTTGGGACAGACTTCCTCTGCATGTGACTAGAGGTGGGTGTGGCCTCACCTGTGCAGGTAACGACAAAAGCACAGGGCAGGGTAGCCATCTCTCTCTCTCTCTCTCTCTCTCTTTCTCTCTCTCTCACTACATGCATCGAAGAAGCAACATCTGCTTAGCTAAAGATGCTTCCAGCCAAGAGAGGACAAAGGGACTGTCTTCTTATGAGATAGTTTCCAGGTGTATGTTACTTTTCTAAGCTAAGTCTGCCTGTTGGGATCCAATTGTGAACAGAATGATGTGTGAGTAAACTCTTTTTATACTTTTATAGAAGACTGTGTCGTGTCTTATCTTTTATGAGGGAATAAGGGGAAAATACCAGAACAGTTATTATAGAGGCTTCAGCGAGCCTGAGCAAATGCATCTGCTGCAAGTTTAAAAGGGGGAATGTTACTCTGCTAAATTGTGAACTTGTTAACACAAGTTGGAAAGGCTATAATCAAACAATATGTCCTCTCCCGCATCCCTGAACATTCCCACAATATGTAGTCTGAGAAAAATTATTTTAAGGACCCATGCAGGGGATAGGGGGAAGCAGAGAGATTCAGAGAATCTCATATATGGATATGGTAAAAGTTTTTTCTCTTCATTATTTTAAATTTGTTCTTGCAAAAACCAATAAAAATATTTCACACAAAAAAAGAATCTGATAGACTGTTTCTGAGTCTGGAGATCCCATCGCCATCATGATCAAGAGCCATACAATGAACAAGGATGAATGAAACTGATTAATGCTGCAGTCGCTCTCTCTGGCACAGGCAAAATCCTAGACTCTCTGGGTTTTCAGGGCCCAATAAGTCAACTGAAGAGACGAAGGAAGCCCACTCAATGAAAATTTATTGGAGAGACAACATCAGTTTCATTACTTTTGCCCTCCCCTCAAAGGTGTGGACCTCTAGCACTGGTCTTCTGCCTTGGTGCCATAGACCTCCACCTCACACAAGGTCAAGTACTCTTCAAGGTCAGGGATCTGGACACTCACGTAGCGGCCCTTGAGCCAATCACAGTTGAAGACACTGATGGGTCTAGTGGTGTCTGTGATGGTCCCACAGCTGCAGGGAGAGAAAGAAAGTCACCTGTAGGGTGGGATCCATGTGGAATCTCCATCCTATGCTGTGGAGAAACGCACTCCTAAACTTACAGTGTTTCTAATGATACCACAACAATGCGCTCTCCCTCTAACGCTGGCCTCCTGGGTGGATCTCATATCATTCGCGAATGTTGCTGCTACCTGTAATTGTAGTCTAGACTAAATATTCCAAAATAACTACCACCTGCTTGTTCCGTCTCTGTTCCCAGCCCCAAACGGGGACCAGAGTCACTGTTCTGCCCAGAAGAGCATGGTTTAAAAAGGAGGCAGAACCCTCGATTTCTCCTACTCTCTAATTTTGACTACAAATTGGAACTCTTAAGACGTCATCAGTCCACATATCTGCCAGGGACTGGCTGGATGCAGAGAAGTGGTGGGAGATATCAGCTGGAGAACACCCAAGGGAACCCCCAGGGGAAGAAGGCTCCGGGTCAGGGGACTGGTGGTGGGACAATAATACATGGGGACAGAGAGAAGAGGGAGCAGACTGGGAGCAGGAGGAGGAGGTCCTGGAAACTGAAGAGGCAACAGGATTTTGTGAGCAGGAAGAGGCTGTGGCAGAGAGAAGTCCAGACTCAGAGGCAGGAGAGGAGGGGCCTAGGAGACAGAGATGAAGCCGGCTGTGGGAGAATCCAGGTGTCTCCCCCTCCTCCTGCAACCAGCTCCCCACCCCCTTGGTCTCCCAGAACACACAGAGAAATGAAAAGAGCAGAGGAGAGATTGGTTGTGCACAGACGCAGCCTCTGATTGCTTGGGGAAAACCCTGGAGTGGAGGGGACTGTGGGAAATCAGGGACCTTCAGTCCTCGCAATTGCCTCCTTAGGGCAAGACCTACTGGGCAGAGTTCCTGAGATCACCAGGCCTGCGCTTTCTTGGTTCTTTGAATAAAAGTGGAACGCTCAGGAACCAAGAGGACAAGAACTTTTTTTAAAAAATTGGGGAAAATTTATAATTTATTGAAGAGAGCATTGTAAGCAAATGGGAACATTAGCAGGATTTTAATCTTACTTGTAAGGTAACAAAGATTATGGATAAATAGATGGACACAAAATGTGGATAATGGATTGATGTGCAGTTGCAAGTGTAGGCGTTAGACCCATGGAGGGGGCAGGGGATGTCATGAGATTCAGATAAATCTCTTTATATGGATTTGTAAATGATTTTGCTGTAAAATTATATTTGTAAAATCAAATAAATATGAGAGAGAGAGAGAGAGAGAGAGAGAGAGAGAGAGAGTGTTAACTTCAATGACCGTGGTGGTTTTTTACAAAATTGCTGACCTACTCCTGACACCAGTTCCTGACATCCATCAAATTATATTGGATGTATTCTGGGGTGTCTTTGTTGTCGGAATCTCAGTACGACCGAGCTACCCCTCCAGTTGTGTCTTCAGAATCTCCTCCGACGGTGATTAACGACTAAGCCTTTGATGAGGCTTCAGGCACATCCCCCCATTCCGCAGAGTACCCGGACAGCAGAAGGAGTCGAAATATGTGCTACATCGCTACATTTTATTTCTAACTACACAGGACAGAAAAGAATATGCACCTGCTCTCTGTGAAAGGCAGAGAACCAACTGAAACAAAGAAACAGGAAACCAGTAACATCAACATCCGTCTCCCGTGAGACTTCCAAGAGTCTGGAATGTAAACAGAGTCTTGTGACTCCAAACACTGCACAGTGGCGTAACGGAAACCTAACATTTGTTACAGGGATTGAGGGTGTGGGAAATGGAACTTACAGGGCGTTGGACTTGCTACGGTGAGCATTATTGTTGCCCACACGGATCTCAGCTCCCCGGAGTCTGTTGCCACAGCAGTCCTGGCGGTTTCTCACCACCACGGCTGAGATGGCATACTCATCGCCCAGGTCCACGTACCACCAGGGGTCCCTTTCCTTCTGCGTGTGGGTGCAGGAGCCCGAGCTGAAGGCCCCGTTACAATTCCCGTCCACGGCTTTGATTCCTCCTGTAAAAATCTCATGTCGGTAGATGGAGGACTGGAAGGCTGGGCGGCCTTTGGCCAAGTTGTGAGCTGGAGCATGATGGGAAGGAGATGGAGGGAGAATAAATGGTTAGAGAGTTATACAGCCTCCATGGAAGCTCCTTTCTGGACAAGAACAGGGAGCAGCAGAGACCGGGGGAAGCTTTGCAAAGCCCTTCAGGAGACCCACTTTCAGTGTTCAAAGAAGCTGCAACAGAAGAGGGAGGAATATTGCCACACTGATATTAAAATAGTTGCATTTCCAGATTTCGATTTTTCATGGCCCTCCAAGCAAGAGGTGAGGCTCTGCTGTGTTTAAAGGCTTTTAAACCACCTTGGTAGAAAAGTAAGCTGAACAAGCTCAGAGACGGGCCTTCTGCAACCTTGGAATGGCTATCAAAGGAGGCCAATGTTCCTGCCCTCTTCCCACCTCCCTGCATTTTGGGGGAAGCCCAGTCCTGCAAGAAGCTGGTGGTGCTGAGAGCCAGAGGCCGAGTTTGGTCCTTTCTCCTGCAGCCTGACACACCTCGCAGGGCTCTTGTGAGGATAAAACGGGGGTTGTCATTCTGCAGTGTAAGGGCAGGACAAAATCGCAGTGACAACAAAGAGGTTGCGCTCATTGACTCCCAATGAAAATTACATCTGAACGTGTTGTTGGAGATTTCAAGAGTGTGTTGATCTTCTGCCATCCTTGAGTATCTCCCAGCACCTTCACCCTCATTTCACCTCTACCAAGACAGAGGTCGCATTGGGCAAATCGGAAATGTAAAAGTGCACCAGTTCCCCCTCCTCCTCCCCAAGCAGTCTTGAAGGATAGTGTAGAATATAGTCCTACGAGGACCATCTTGGTACTGAGTATGAAAGCACTCTGAACATGCTTAGAGACTGGTCCTCTCCAACCTTGGCATTGATGTCAAAGGATGGCAATAGTCATGGCCTTCCCTCTCCCCAGACCCATTTTTGAGGGAGCCCAGTTGTGCAATGGGTTGGTGGTTCTGAGAGCTGGAGACAGCGCCATCAGGGTGTCTCTTGGAAACAGCAGCCACCACAGTGCTTCATCCTCCCCTCTGCCTGGGGATGGAAGAGCCTCAGTCTGAACACATAAAGGGAGGAATCGGCTGGATGGGGCCCTTCCCAACCAAAGGAATGCACATGACAGATGGTTAACTCTTTATTATCAAAGAGAACACGGTTGCTGCTGCAGCTCTGGAGACCTAGGCGTGCCAGTTGAGCATCTTAGTGGGTATTTCCAGGTCCGCGCTTTAGGGAGCGATTGCAGCAACAGCAACTGCCTCTGACTCTTGCCTCCTGGTGGGAACAGTTCCTACCAAATCACTGACCCCCTCCCCTTCTCCTGAGTTAGGCAGCAGTCCCTCTTCCCCTGGCTCACGGTCAGCAACATCCTGCCAGTTCCCCGGCACGAAATCCCTGTAAGCCTCTGTCGAAACAAAATAAAAAAATTCCTTCCAGCAGCACCTTAGAGACCAACTAAGTTTGTTATTGGTATGAGCTTTCGTGTGCATGCAAACTTCTTCAGATACACTGAAACAGAAGACGTCAGCAGGTTTACCACACCTATCAGGCAATCACCCATTCCCACCACCCTTCTGAGTGATACCCCTCCCCACCCTCTCACTATATATAAGGGTCTGGTGACTTCTGCTTCAGTGTATCTGAAGAAGTGTGCATGCACACGAAAGCTCATACCACGAACAAACTTAGCTGGTCTAAAGCACGCCAGTGCAAGTAGATAAATAGGTACCACTCCAGCAGGAAGGTAAACAGCATTTCCGTGCGCTGCTCTGGTTCGCCAGAAGCGGCTTAGTCATGCTGGCCACATGACCCGGAAGCTGTACGCCGGCTCCCTCGGCCAATAAAGTGAGATGAGCACCGCAGCCCCAGAGTCGGTCACGACTGGACCTAATGGTCAGGGGTCCCTTTACCTTTACCTAAGGTGCTACTGGACAATTTTTAAATTTATTTTGACTGCGTCAGAACAACATGGCTACCTACCTGTAGCTGTAAGCCTTTGGTTAACTTTTCCATGAATAAATTTGATTTCCCCACTGGATGAGATGTCACCAGTTTGGGGAGGAATAGGAATGCTTTGGTGATGGTGGAGAGAAGTATCTCTTGGGTTGGGGTCTGACCCACAGGTAAGCCCTCCCTTAGCAGCTCTTACCACTTTGCCATGCATACACGCAGTTCCAGGCATCCCCACATGCTGCCAGGAGCGCCAGGGCCAGGGGCAAAGTCCAGGTGATGAGCATCCTGCAAGCGGGGAATGGAGACAGCCGTGAGGAGGAGCCATTGCTGAAGCCATTGCTGAAGTCTCTGCCTCCCTTTTGCACGAGGAGCAGGAAGAAGGTGGGCTGAGAGCTGGCTAGGAATTCTAAGAGGAGGCCTTCAGATGAATCAAAGGCACTCCTAGCCTTCCTCAAATGGCCAGGAGCATTTTAAGGCAAGTGGTGTTTGTGGTCAGTCCTCCTTGCTAGCATGGATGAAGGAGACAAATCCTCTGTTTAAGGGGGCAGATCAAGGGTGCTGGACCAAGAAAGAAGGTTAGCTGATAGCCCTAAGAGGCCTAAGAGGGAATAAGGTTAAAGGCAAGGCAGGCAGGTAAATTAGGATCGCCAGCGGACAGTCTGGCATGTCTACACTACACTTTGAAGAAGCACAAACTCAGGACGGAAGGGAGAAACATGCTAAGAGGAAGGCACGCTTGGCAAACCCTCATTGTGATCAGTGTCCCCACTGTGGAAGAACACATGGATCCAGAATTGGCCTCCACAGTCACTTACGGACTCACTGTGAAGACCATGTTTTCATGGAAGACAATCTTAATCCTCTACGAGGGATTGCTAAAGAAGAAGTATTGCTTTATTCTAGTTCCTTCTTGCTTAACTCTAATAATAATAATAATAATAATAATAATAATTTATTATTTATACCCCGCCCATCTGGCTGGGCCTCCCCAGCCACTCTGGGCGGCTTCCAAAAAAATATTAAAATACTGTAATACATCAAACATTAAAAGCTTGCCTAAATAGGGCTGCCTTCAGATGTCTTCTAAAACTCTGGTAGTTGTTGTTCTCTTTGACATCTGGTGGGAGGGCGTTCCACAGGGAGGGCGCCACTACCGAGAAGGCCCTCTGCCTAGTTCCCTGTAACTTGGCCTCTCGCAGTGAGGGAACCGCCAGAAGGCCCTCGGAGCTGGACCTCAGTGTCCAGGCAGAATGATGAGGGTGGAGACGCTCCTTCAGATATACTGGACCGAGGCCGTTTAGGGCTTTAAAGGTCAGCACCAACACTTTGAATTGTGCTCGGAAACGTACTGGGAGCCAATGTAGGTCTTTCAAGACCGGTGTTATATGGTCTCGGCGGCCACTCCCAGTCACCAGTCTAGCTGCTGCATTCTGGATTAGTTGTAGTTTCCGGGTCATCTTCAAAGGTAGCCCCATGCAGAGCGCATTGCAGTAGTCCAAGCGGGAGATAACCAGAGCATGCACCACTCTGGTGAGACAGACAGCAGGCAGGGAGGGTCTCAGTCTGCGTACCAGATGGAGCTGGTAAACAGCTGCCCTGGATACAGATTTGACCTGCGCCTCCATGGACAGCTGTGAGTCCAAAATGACTCCCAGGCTGCGCACCTGGTCCTTCAGGGGCACAGTTGCCCCATTCAGGACCAGGGAGTCCCCACACCTGCCCGCCTCCTGTCCCCCAAAAACAGTACTTCTGTCTTGTCAGGATTCAACCTCAATCTGTTAGCCGCCATCCATCCTCCAACCGCCTCCAGGCACTCACACAGGACCTTCACCGCCTTCACTGGTTCTGATTTGAAAGAGAGGTAGAGCTGGGTATCATCCGCATACTGATGAACACCCAGCCCAAACCTCCTGATGATCTCTCCCAGCGGCTGCATGTAGATGTTGAAAAGCATGGGGGAGAGGACAGAACCCTGAGGCACCCCACAAGTGAGAGCCCAGGGGTCTGAACACTCATCCCCCACCACCACTTTCTGAACACGGCCCAGGAGGAAGGAGCGGAACCACTGTATGACAGTGCCCCCAGCTCCCAGCCCCTCAAGACGGTCCAGAAGGATGTTATGGTCGATGGTATCAAACGCCGCTGAGAGATCCAGCAGAACTAGGAAACAGCTCTCACCTTTGTCCCTAGCTGGCTGGAGATCATCAACCAGTGCGACCAAGGCAGTTTCAGTCCCGTGATGAGGCCTGAATCCTGACTGGAAGGGATCCAAATGGTCCGCTTCTTCCAGGCGTGCCTGGAGTTGTTCGGCAACCGCTCGCTCAATCACCATAAGAACTGTCCCTCTCCAGAGGAATAGAAATACCTAACAGACTTCTAGCCTGCCTTCAAAAAATACTTTTTTCTGGACTCAAAGCCTTGAAAGTTATATTGGTTTCAAACCAGATTGAACATCCAGTATAGATATGCCCATTCAAGCTCTGGACTTCAGACATCACATCCAATGGGTTCCCACAACTCACTTTGGCTCTCTTTCTTGGGGTCAGCAGAAGTCTCTGTTGTCCTTCCTGGTGGGTCAGCAGCCACAGGTTCTTTCCCCCAAACTGGCTTAAGAGATCTCCTTGCTTCCACCTGAGTTCTGGATCTTTTACTTGGCAGTCCTGGTTTTATCCTCTTCTGAAGGGGCAGCTCCTGCCTGGCTCAGAATTACCCAGCCAATCGGAGAGATGTTGATACCAGAATTGAGCCCATCAATATCAGGTTTCTGTATCCTTCTTCCAACTGGGCTTATGCGGTTGCTGACTCTCTCCCAAGAGGAAATAACATTTTGTTAAGGGTTGTATTACTTAATCCACAATAGCCAACAGCCAAGAGCAAGGAAGAAGTTGCATATTTATGGGCAGGTGAGAAGTTTATCTTGATGCCCTCAACTGCTACAAGGTGTGCATCTGAGTCCACACGCATGTCCAGCCCTCGCGGGTATTCAGCAACAGCTTTGGGAGGACCAAGATCTTTTGCTGGAATTTGTATGTGTGTCCAGTATTAATACGTGTTTGCCATGGACTGGTTGGATGCACGGGAATGGTGGAAGGAACCAGCTGGAGAACCGCCAGGGGAAGAAGGCTCAGAGCCAGGGGACTGGTGATGGGACAATGAGGAGTGGTCAGAGGGAGAAGGCTGAGAAGAGGAGGTGTTGGAAGCTGAAGCGGTAACAGGGTTTGGTGAGCAGGAAGAGTCTGTGGCAGAGAGAAGTTCAGACCAGGCCAAGAGGCAGAGTTGAGTCAGGCTGCTGAAGAGTCATGGGCGTCTCCCCCTTTTCTTGTGCTGGTCCCATGGGTTACCCGAGAGGCGAGATCCAAGTCCAGTCCTTGGTCAAGGTGCAATGGGGAGGCAGTCCATAGTAGCAGAAGCTGGGTGCAGGGCAGGGAGCTGGGTGAAGTCAGGAACAGGCTTGCAAGCAGGGAGCCAGGGCGGGTCAGGAGCTCAGGCAGGAAAGCAGGACAGGGTCCAGGCAGGAACAGGCAACCAACAATTTTGCTCCTGCAACTTGGGACTGGGGCTGGCTGGCTTTTATCTGCCCCGAGGCATAGGGTGGCCCCGGTCCACAGGTGACTCGCCCCTCCTGGCCTGGAGGCGAGCACTCCTCCTGCGGGAATTTAGTTCCCTCCGCCTCTCTGCCCTGAGCCTCTGCAGCTCAGGAGAGGCTGGAGGGTTACTGGACCCAGAGGCAACCTCAGCTTCCTCTGACGGGGCTGAGAGTGGAGCACCTGCAGGCAATGGGTCCTCCATCACCTCAGGAGCCAGAGCACAGGTGAGGACCCTTCAGGCTCAAGCCCCAGCCCTGGCTCAGCTGGTTCTGGAGGTAGGGAATCCTGTGCAGGCTGGGATTCCTCGGGTTCATCTGAATCCGAATCCCAGGCCATCACACTTCTGCTGTGACAAGCAGAACTAGAAGAGGGATAAAAAGGGCAGAGGAGATGTTGGCTTCACAAAGGAGAAGTCTCTCATTGCTTGGGGAAAGCCCTGGAGAGGAGGGGACTTCTACGGCTGGGGGGGGGGACTTTCAGTCTCTGCAACTGATGTTCATGGGAATGAGCTGCCTCTCTGCTCATTGGGCCTGGCATTCAACCAAGTCTTGCTTTTGCTAATCAAGAGTTAACTCCAACTTTGAACTGTACAATTGCTGACCAGCACATTCTGTAACAGTGTTTACCCATCATCTGATAACCATGAAGATGTTGCACTTACCAGGAACTGAAGAAAGCTATCTTTATTACACGAAATAAAAGAGACAGAATATTTGGACACTTCTTCAGAGAGCCCAATGTTGTAAATAATAATAATGGGGTTGGCTTTAACAGCCCATATCCCAATCAAGGTCCGCTACCCATCAGAGAAAAACAAACAGAGGCTACAACCAGGTAAGAGGAAGCAAGGCATCTTATTGGATCTCTTGCAACAGTCTCTTCCTGCCCCTCACTTTCAAGGAGCTGAGGAGCCCAGAGCAAAGTGTGCAGCCCCTTTTAAATCTCAAGAACTTGTAACAGAGAAATTGTAATGCAACAGAATTTGCATGAAGTTCATGTATATAAAAGGATGTCACATAGAGGAGGGAGAAAGGTTGTTTTCTGCTGCTCCAGAGAAGCGGACACGGAGCAATGGATCCAAACTACAAGAAAGAAGATTCCACCTAAACATTAGGAAGAACTTCCTGGCAGTAAGAGCTGTTCGACAGTGGAATTTGCTGCCAAGGAGTGTGGTGGAGTCTCCTACTTTGGAGGTCTTTAAGCAGAGGCTTGACAACCATATGTCAGGAGTGCTCTGGTGGTGTTTCCTGCTTGGCAGGGGGTTGGACTTGATGGCCCTTGTGGTCTCTTCCAACTCTATGATTCTATGATTCTATGATTCTATGAGTATTCAAACAACTACATGATAACCCCACGGCGGGACATTTTGGTCAACACAAAACCATGTTGCTTCTCCCCCGGGAAGGCCCTGGGGTGACACCCGTAATTGGCCATGAACGGACTCATCCCCGTGGACACATGTTCAGCGTTATTGTATGCAAATTCGGCCAGCGCTAGTTTTTCCACCCAATCGTTCTCCCTTTTGTTGACGTAGCAGCGTAGGTACTGTTGAAGTATGCTATTAGCTCTTTCTGCTTGTCCGTTGGTCTCCGGGTGTCTGGCCGTCGAGAAGCTCACTTCGACGTCCAGCAGGCTCATGAGCTTCTTCCAGAATCTGGAAGTAAATTGCCTGCCTCTGTTGGACAAAACCCTCAAGGGGGCGCCATGCAACCTGAAGACGTGATCTACAAACAGCCTAGCTGTTTCCTCTGCTGTCACTGCATGCGAGTAAACGGCGTTTCCGTGCGCTGCTCTGGTTCACCAGAAGCGGCTTAGTCCTGCTGGCCACATGACCTGGAAGCTGTATGCCGGCTCCCTCGGCCAATAAAGCGAGATGAGCACTGCAACCCCAGAGTCGGCCACGACTGGACCTAATGGTCAGGGGGCCCTTTACCTTTTCACAAATAGGTAAAGGAGTCCGTGATCATGTAACACAACCCATGCTAAAAGAAAAGAGAAAAGGGGAGCATGTGAGTATATCTGATTTTGAAACCTAATGGAACACAAAGTCAGGGTTCAGAGATCTGTGCCTCCTGTACATGCTCAGCACTTTGAAATCCTATCCAGCCAAGCACAGAAATCTCTCGCCCATTCTTTAGGTCCATATCCAGCGAGGCATATAGCTGATCCCTGAGGAGAAAATTGGAGGTCCCACTGGCACTTGTGAGCTAGCTGACTATTGAAAATTTGAGGTTTAAGTACAGCAGTCGGGGGTCCAACTCTTCTCTGTAGGGAGGGGAAGGGCTTTCTGAGTAAGCAAATAATGAGAGCCATTCTCCCAGAGATTCATATGTTTGCAGGTGCCACTGTTTGGATATCTGAATCAGACATTCGTGCAGTGAGGTTAGGATACAAATCCTTCATGTTTGGGTAACTGAAGGGTTTTATAACAAGTGTTTTGAGCCAATGCTAGGTTATGGAGGGGTTATAACACAGATTCCTCCTTATCAGCAGGTGATCTGCTTTGAATATAATAATATGTCCTCGAAGGGACACGGGTGGCACTGTGAGTTAAACCACAGAGCTTAGGGCTTGTCGATCAGAAGGTCGGAGGTTCGAATCCCCACGACGGGGTGAGCTCCCGTTGTTCAGTCCCAGCTCCTGCCAACCTAGCAGTTCTAAAGCATGTCAAAGTGCAAGTAGATAAATAGGTACCGCTCCAGCGGGAAGGTAAACGCCATTTCCGTGCACTGCTCTGGTTCGTCAGAAGCGGCTCAGTCCTGCTGGCCACATGACCCGGAAGCTGTACGCCGGCTCCCTTGGCCAGTAAAGCGAGATGAGCGCCACAACCCCAGAGTCGGCCACGACTGGACCTAATGATCAGCGGTCCCTTTACCTTTACTGGGGGTTGAAGGGATCTTAGACAATCTCTATAAGGAGGTGCCTGATACATACAAATAAATGATAATGCGTGAGAAAGATTGGTGCTGCAATGCCTGCTTTCTGGCACAGGCAAAGCCACAGACTCTCTTGGTTTTCGGGGCTCAAGAAGCAAAAGGGAGAGATGAAGGAAGCCTGCTCAATGGGCATTTATTGGAGATACAAAATCTATGAAATCCCCTCACCCCTGAAACAAACAAAAAACCACCACCCACAGGTGCTGATCCCTAGCACTGGTCTTCTGCCTTGGTGCCATAGACCTCCACCTCGCACAAGGTCAAGTATTCGGCCCTTCCCGGGATGTTGACACTCACGAAGCGGCCCTTGAGCCAACTGCAGTACAAGGTGCTGACAGAGCCAAGGCTGGTGTCTGTGATGGTCCCACAGCTGGAGAGAGAGAGGGAGAGAGAGAGAGAGAGAGAGAGAGAGAGAGAGAGAGAGAGAGAGCATCAGCTGTAGGGTGGGTTTAATGTGGAATCTCCATCTAAACTGTGAAGGAATACATCCCTAAATATATGATATTCCTCATGATCTCAGTCAAAGGGTGATGCCCAGTCTCCCCCAAAAGCTGGCCTCCCTGGCATTTATAATGATGATGATGATAATTTATTTATTTATTTATACCCTGCCCATCTGGGCAGCTTCCAACAAAATATTAAAAATAAAACAATAAAACATCAGACATTAAAAACTTCCCTATACAGGTCTGCTTTCAGATGTCTTCTAAAAGTCAGATACAGTGGTACCGGGGGTTACAGACGCTTCAGGTTACTGACTCCGCTAACCTAGAAATATTACCTCGGGTTAAGAACTTTGCTTCAGGATGAGAACAGAAATTGTGCTCTGGCGGCGTGGCAGCAGCAGGAGGCCCCATTAGCTAAAGTGGTGCTTCAGGTTAAGAACAGTTTCAGGTTAAGAATGGACCTCCGGAACGAATTAAGTACTTAACCCAAGGTACCACTGTAGTTGTTTATTTCCTTGACATCTGATGGGAGGGCGTTCCACAGGGCAGGCGCCGCCACCGAGAAGGCCCTTCTGCCTTGTTCCCTGTAACCTCACTTCTTGCAGTGAGGGAACTTCCAGAAAAAGGCCTTTGGAGCTGGACCTCAGTGTCCGGGCAGAATGATGGGGGAGGATGCATTCATTCATATCACTCACTACCTTTCACTGTAGTCCAGAAAAATTACTACAAAATTACCACCACCCACTTTTTCCATCTTTGGTCACTGTCCCTGTCCCACCCTTGTAAAGGAGGCAGGATGGAGGTTGGGGAAAATGAAACTTACAGGGGGTTGGACTTGCCATGGTCAACCACGGAGTCTCCTACATGGATCTGGGCCCCCAGGAGTCTCTCACTGCAGCAGCCCTGACGGTTTTTCACCACCACGGCCGAGATGGCATACTGGTCGCCCAGGTCCACGTACCACCAGGGGTCCTGGTCTTGCAGGAGCCTCCGGCGAAGAACCCGTCACAATTCCCATCCACAGCGTTTTTTGCGCCAGTAAAAACCTGATGTGGGTAGATGGAGGACTGGAAGGCTGGGCGGCCTTTGGCCAAGTTGTGAGCTGGAGCATGATGGGAAGGAGATGGAGGGAGAATAAATGGTTAGAGAGTTATACAGTCTCCTACTTTGGAGGTCTTTAAGCAGAGGCTTGACAACCATAGAATCATAGAATCATAGAGTTGGAAGAGACCACAAGGGCCATCGAGTCCAACCCCCTGCCAAGCAGGAAACACCATCAGAGCACTCCTGACATATGGTTGTCAAGCCTCTGCTTAAAGACCTCCAAAGTAGGAGACTCCACCACACTCCTTGGCAGCAAATTCCACTGTCGAACAGCTCTTACTGTCAGGAAGTTCTTCCTAATGTTTAGGTGGAATCTTCTTTCTTGTAGTTTGGATCCATTGCTCCGTGTCCGCTTCTCTGGAGCAGCAGAAAACAACCTTTCTCCCTCCTCTATGTGACATCCTTTTCTATATTTGAACATGGCTATCATATCACCCCTTAACCTCCTCTTCTCCAGGCTAAACATGCCCAGCTCCCTTAGCCGTTCCTCATAAGGCATCGTTTCCAGGCCTTTGACCATTTTGGTTGCCCTCCTCTGGACACGTTCCAGTTTGTCAGTGTCCTTCTTGAATTGTGGTGCCCAGAACTGGACACAGTACTCCAGGTGTGGTCTGACCAGAGCAGAATACAGTGGCACTATTACTTCCCTTGATCTAGATGCTATACTCCTATTGATGCAGCCCAGAATTGCATTGGCTTTTTTAGCTGCCGCGTCACACTGTTGGCTCATGGCAAGTTTGTGGTCAACCAAGACTCCTAGATCCTTTTCACATGTACTGCTCTCAAGCCAGGTGTCCCCCATCTTGTATTTGTGCCTCTCATTTTTTTTGCCCAAGTGCAATACTTTACATTTCTCCCTGTTAAAATTCATCTTGTTTGTTTTTGCCCAGTTTTGGGCAAGGTCGTTTTGAAGTGTGATCCTGTCCTCTGGGGTGTTAGCCACCCCTCCCAGTTTGGTGTCATCTGCAAATTTGATCAGGATGCCCTTGAGTCCATCATCCAAGTCGTTGATAAAGATGTTGAATAAGACCGGGCCCAAGACAGAACCCTGTGGCACACCACTAGTCACTCTTCTCCAGGATGAAGAGGAACCATTGATGAGCACCCTTTGGGTTCGGTCAGTCAGCCTGTTACAAATCCACTGAGTGGTAGCATAGTCAAGACCGCATTTTACCAGCTTCTTTACAAGAATATCATGGGGCACCTTGTCAAATGCCTTGCTGAAATCAAGGTAGGCTACATCCACTGCGTTCCCTTCATCTACCAGGCTTGTAATTCTGTCAAAAAACGAGATCAGGTTAGTCTGACATGACTTGTTTTTCAGAAATCCATGCTGACTATTGGTGATCACAGCATTCCTTTCTAGGTGCTCACAGACTGTTTGCTTAATGATCTGCTCCAGAATCTTCCCTGGTATTGATGTCAGACTGACTGGGCGATAATTATTTGGGTCCTCTCTTTTCCCCTTTTTGAAAATAGGGACAACATTTGCCCTCCTCCAGTCTGCCGGGACTTCGCCTGTTCTCCAGGAATTCTCAAAGATGACTGCCAGTGGTTCTGAGATCACATCTGCCAGTTCTTTTAATACTCTTGGATGCAGTTCATCTGGCCCTGGAGACTTGAATACATCTAAACTAGCCAAATATTCTTGTACTATCTCCTTAGTTATTCTGGGCTGTGTTTCCTTTGCTGAATCATTTGCTCCAAATTCTTCAGGTCGGGCATTGTTTTCTTTATCGGAGAAGACTGAGGCAAAGAAGGCATTGAGGAGTTCAGCCCTTTCTGTGTCCCCTGTTTGCATTTCACCATCTTCTCCTCTGAGTGACCCCACTGTTTCTTTGTTCTTCCTTTTGCAACGAACATACCCATAAAAGCCTTTTTTGTTGCTTTTAACCTCTCTAGCAAGCCTGAGTTCATTCTGTGCTTTAGCTTTTCTGACTTTGTGTCTACACGTGCTGGCTATTTGTTTGAATTCCTCTTTGGTGGTTTCCCCCCTTTTCCATTTTTTGTACTCATCCTTTTTTAATCTTAATTCAGTTAAAAGTTCTTTAGATAGCCACCCTGGTTTCTTTAGGCACCTTCCATGTTTTCGTCTCATTGGTATTGCCTGAAGTTGTGCTTTTACTTTCTCCCTCTTAACAAACTCCCAGCCATCATGAACTCCCTTTCCTTTTAGTATTGCTGTCCATGGGATCTCACCCAGCACTTCCCTAAGTTTTATGAAGTCGGCTTTCTTAAAGTCAAGAAATTGAGTCCTAGTATGCTTGGCTGCTACTTTCCGCTGTATAGTAAACTTCAGAAGAGCATGATCACTCGCGCCTAATGATCCTTCCACATCTACCCCACTAACCAGGTCATCAACATTGGTTAGGACCAGATCTAAAATGGCTGTTCCTCTTGTTGCTTCTCCCACTTTCTGGACAATGAAGTTGTCTGCAAGGCCAGTGAGGAATCTGTTTGACCTTATGCTCTTGGCTGAGTTTGACGTCCAACAAATATCCGGGTAATTGAAGTCCCCCATTACTACTATCTCCCTTCCTTTTGCATGCTTGGCCATCTGTTCCAGGAAGGCAGCATCTATGTCCTCCGTTTGGCTTGGGGATCTATAGTAATAGATATGTCAGGAGTGCTCTGATGGTGTTTCCTGCTTGGCAGGGGGTTGGACTCGACGGCCCTTGTGGTCTCTTCCAACTCTAGGATTCTATGATTCTATAAGTGTGATTAAATCTGTGGTGAGGTGGCAATGGAAATAGGGAACCTGGAAACTGGGGCAAACTGTTGAAAGGGTGGGGCAGGAGACAGAGAAGTTGGTGAGCCTGTGGGGCTGATAAAGCCACTTCCGCCCTGCAGAGGAGGTGGGGTTGCGGGCTTCATGCCCCCACCACGCACGATTGGGGGAATCCCTGGCTGCGTCACCCCCAGGCCAGCTAATCGGCTGGCTCTGGGGGCTTGGCCTGCCCTATTTAACCAGGCGCGGCCGGGGATTTCCCTCTTTTCCCGCCTACCAGCTGTTCCTGTTTCCCACCCTCCCGCCCTATAAGGTTTTCATTCCTTGACCTTGCTATGGACCTTGGTTGGTCGCCATTGAGGGGCCTGGTGGGAATTTTTCCACTTGGCAAATTGGCACCAGCCCCTTGGTTTTCGCCCACCTCGTAGCAAATCATCACAACTTTCTGGGTATCGGTGGTTAGGCATTGGTATTGCTCTGTAGATGGAAGAGGGGAGGTAGCGCCATCACCTGCCCCGCATATTGAAGGGTAGTCCGATAAAGGATTCCAGGGGGCGTGGCCCTGTCCAAAGCCTATGGAGGTGAGGGCCTAAGGCACGCCCCCTTTTGGTGACCCCGGGGGAGTTCCTAGTTGATGTGCATCAGCAGGACTCCCCCTACTGGTGGTTAACCCTTCCTGGACTTCGGGCGGACGGGCTGAAGTGGGATATAGTCGGTTAGGACCAATGCCTAAGCCAATACCGCTCATCACCTGTAACCAATAAAGTTGTGGCCTTATTTAGCCCATTAACCTTCATAATTGTGCTATGTGTCTTTATTTCCACTTGGGGGGGCAGGAACTCGCCACGCAACTAGAAACCGCTGCTGCTGAGGAGATAAGATGGGGGAACACGGAACCAGTGGAACTGCGGGCATACAGGTAAATGTATGAAAGTTCTGGATTTTGTGTGCTTGGGGGTCTCTTGCCTGAACCATGAGGTTGGCAGGGCACCATTTGTGACCAAGAGCAAACACTGCCTGTTTTGCTACCGCTGCCTGCCTTCCTGACCACAAGGCAATGAACACTTTGGACCGCTGTCCCTTGACAAGAAGGACAAGCTCCAAAGATGCTTGAAGATGCAGGAGGCAGTTCCTCTGGCAACGGGCCTCACTGGGGGTCCCTAACAGACTTTTTAAGATGCCTCCAGAAATATAGGGTGGTAACCAACTATGTTTATCTCAGCGTGGAACAACTGAATACACCTATCTTGGTCATTCTGACTTCTGTGGTATGATAGATAATTATTAGAGAATATAATATTGATGAAAATTAACAAAAGAAAACAAACAAAAAAATGGTGCGCTAGATAGACTAAGTGGTAGGTGCATGATGGGGTGGCTGGAAGCCGTTAGAAACTCAAGAACGACGTATTGTGATGCGAAATAACAAATATTGCCATTTTCTTTTCTTTCTTCTGGATAAGCCTTTTGTTTGTTATTCCTTTTTAATTTCAAAAAGCATTTAAAAAAAATTCTTGGTCATTCTCATTTATTTCAATGTGTCTATTCAGAGTAATGCTACCCATAATTTTCTGGAATTTTAGAACAAAGTCTTGAAAGTTAAATTAGTACTGTAAAGATGCTCCAAGCTCTGGACTTTCTTTGGAAGACGGGGGATATTCTGGGCTTCAGGTTTCACACCCAATGAGACACCTCCCTTCCAATTTTATTCATTTCATAAAACTTAAACCACTCAATTGTAGAAAACCTCAAATCGGTTCACAAAACTTACCTTGCTTCTCTGTGTTGGGATCAGCAACCAGAAGCGTCTTTCTTCAGTGTATCTGAAGAAGTGTGCATGCACACGAAAGCTTATACCAAGAACTAACTTAGTTGGTCTTTAAGGTGCTACAGGAAGGAATTTTTTTATTTTCCCCAAAACGTTTCCTCTCTGCTTCCAAATGAGTTCTGGAGCTCTCAGGCAGTCCTGGTTTTATGCTCTTCAACTCCCCCAATCAGGAAGATGTTGAAACCAGAATTGCATGCCCTTCTCCTAATCGGGCTTTTGTTTGTTTCTGACTCTCTCCTTTGATTAAGGGTTGTATTACTTGATCCACAACTGCCAGCACACACAACAGGTGCAAGGAAGGAGCTTGCATTTATGGGGAAGTTAAAAAGTTGAGCTGCCTCATTTGCATCTGAACATAACCTCCGGTGAGAGATCTTTTGCTGGAGTCCGTATGGGCATCTGTAACGAATACATGTTTACCCTTCACATTATGCCCCATTGCACACACCAGGAAATGAAGAAAGCTTGGCTTGTCAATGAAATGAAAAAGACAAGAGTATTTGCATGCTGTTTCAGGCAGCCTGGGGACAGATATGCAAGCAGGAGGGGGGAAAGCCTGCATAGCTCAGTTGGTTAGAGTCTGGTGCTGATAACACCAAGGCTGCAGGTTTGATCCCTGTATGGGATCCTGCATTGCTGGGGGTTGGGCTAGATGGCCCTCAGGGTCCCTTCGAATATGATTCTGTAAAATCATACAGCACAAACAAATCTGGTATCTAAAAAGTAAAGGAGTCCCTTGATATCAGGTTTAAGAAGGTATTGTTGCTGTTGTTTAGTCATTTAGTTGTGTCCGACTCTTCGTCACCCCCTGGACCAGAGCACGCCAGGCACTCCTCTCTTCCACTGCCTCCCGCAGTTTGGTCAAACTCATGCTGGGAGCTTCGAGAACACTGTCCAACCATCTTGTCCTCTGTTGTCCCCTTCTCCTTGTGCCCTCCATCTTTCCCAACAACAGGGTCTTTTCCAGGGAGTCTTCTTCTCTTCTCCTGAGGTGGCCAAAGTCTTGGAGCCTCAGCTTCAGGATCTGTCCTTCCAGGGAGCACTCAGGGCTGATTTCCTTCAGAATGGAGAGGTTTGATCTTCTTGCAGTCCAGAAAACAATTAATTAATGGGTCTAGATGGGGGGGGGGAGCAGGATACACTTAATTAAAACAATCATCATCATCCCAAGGGGAATATTTTTGCAATATCCGCCACATTTCCCCAAGCATTTCATGTCGCTATTTGTCTACTGTGGGGCTTCGCCGACACACCTGACAGATGGTTCCAGCGAAACGGCCTCAGGGTCAAGCTTTCAGGGTGGTGATTCCAACACAAAAGCACATTCACCCTCTTTCGACAAGGCCCCAGCAGAGTATTTGCTTTGGAGCTTATGGGCATGGTTGGTACTGGCCCAAAACAAATACCCTTTTCCATGTTTCTTTGCATGATAAATTTCTTATTTTCAAATCATTTGGCACATGGCAGTGGATTCTCTTTTTATTTCCACCTGTGGCATGCAGTTGCAGATAGGCTGGAGAACCCACAACCCATAACCAGAGTTGTGGGTTGTGTAACTGGACCCCCACAGGTGTTGGCACCTGGGAACAAGAAAGAAACTGAGTACAGGAAGGAGAAAAGTTGATGTCTTCAGTCTTGGTCTCAACATCTTTCTAACCTGCTTAGGTTTTTCTGACCTAGGCAAGAGCTGCCCATCACGAGGAAGATAAAATCAGCAGGGCTGCTCTAGAGGAGATCCAAGACTCTTCTCTAAGAGCTCACAGACCGACTGTGTGATGATCTGTTCTGGACCTTTCCTGGTATCAAGGTCAAGGTCACCAGTCGGTAGTTCCCTGGGTCTTCCTTTTCCCCCTTTCTGAAGATGAGGACAACCTTTGCCCGCCTCCAGTCTGCAGGGACCTCACCTGTTCTCCAATAATTCTCAAATATAAGAGGCAAAGGCTCTGAAATTACCGTATTTTTCGCTCTATAAGACGCACCAGACCACAAGATGCCCCTAGTTTTTGGAGGAGGAAAACAAGAAAAAACATATTCTGAATCTCAGAAGCCAGAACAGCAAGAGGGATCGCTGCGCAGCGAAAGCAGTGATCTCTCTTGCTGTTCTGGCTTCTGGGATAGCTGCTCAGCCTGCATTCGCTCCATAAGATGCACACACATTCCCCCTTACTTTTTAGGAGGGAAAAAGTGAGTCTTATAGAGCAAAAAATACAGTACATCCGCAAGCTCCTTTAGTACCTCTTGGATGCAGCTCATCTGGACCTGGAAATCTGAATTCATTTAAAGCAGGGGTCAGCAAACGTTTTCAGCAGGGGGCTGGTCCACTGTCCCTCAGACCTTGTGGGGGGGCGGACTATTTTTTTGTGGGGGGGGGGAATGAACGAATTCCTATGCCCCACAAATAACCCAGAGATGCATTTTGAATAAAAGCACACATTCTACTCATGTAAAAACACAGTGATTCCTGGACCATCCGCAGGCCGGATCTAGAAGGTGATTGGGCCGGATCCGGCCCCCGGGCCTTAGTTTGCCTACCCATGATTTAAAGTAGCTAGGTGTTCCCTTACTACCTCTTTTCCTATCTGGGCTGCAGCTCCCTCCTTGCATCGTTTATTCTGTTATCACCAGGTTGGGCATCGCTTTCCTTTTGGGTGAAGACAGAGGCAAAGCAGGTGTTGAGTAATTCCACCTTCTCTCTGTCACCCAATAGCATTTCTCCATGTTCCCCAAGCAGAGGACCTACTACTTGCTTGTTCTTCTTCTTGCTTCAAACATAACCAAAGAACCATTTTAAATATTATTCTTAACCTCTCTTGCAAGCATAGGAGCCAGCTCCCAGGGGCCAAGATCCCTCCAGGCCCTCAATAAATTATTTGAGGGGGCCAGCCCCCACCCCCAGTTGATGGAAATTGCCATTCAAATGGTGTGCGTGTATCATGTTATGTGATTGATTACCTGGAGTGTAATATTTTATTCAAGTTGGAACCCCGGTTTGCAAGCCTGAGCTCATTCTGAGCTTTAGCCAACCTGACCTTCACCCTGCAACTGTTGGTAGCTTGTGTATACTCCACTATTGTGATTTCTCATTTCTTCTGTTTCTTATACATCTTAACTCTCATTTCATCTGTAAGCTCTTCATGCAGCCAAACTGGTTTCTTTTGATGCCTCCCATTCCTTTCTTGTTGGAATTGTCTGCATTGTGCCTTCAATATTTCTCCTTGAAGAAGCTCCCATCCATCTTGGACTTCTGGATTTCCGACCATGGGATCTCACCCAGTGGTTCCTGGAGCCTTCTTTAAGTCCAGAGTGCATGTCTGACTACACTCGGCTTTCTCTTGTATAATGAAAACCAAGAGGACACGATCACTTCCTCCCAAGGTTTCATCGATCCTTCTTCAAGTTACAAGAAAGGATTCCAACTAAACACCAGGAAGAACTTTCTGACAGTACAGCTGTTCATCAGTGGAACAGACTCCCTCATGATGGGATGGGCTGTCCTTCCTTAGAGGTTTCTAAGACAGATGGCTATCTGTCATGTATGATCAGGCTGAGAATCTTGCATTGCAGGGGGTTGGACTAGATGGTCACCCAGAGTGGCTGGGGGCCCCGGCCAGATGGGAGGAGTATAAATATTATTATTATTATTATTATTATTATTATTATTATTATTATTATTATTAGGGTCCCTTCCAACTTTACAATTCTATGATTCTGTTAGAAGAAAGCCTCTATGGCAGGCATCCCCAAACTCGGCCCTAAAGCTGTTTTGGGACTACAATTCCCATCATCCCTGACCACTGGCCCTGTTAGTTAGGGATGATGGGAGTTGTAGTCCCAAAACAGCTGGAGGGCCAAGTTTGGGGGTGCCTGCTCTATGGTCTCCAGGGACGGACAGGTAAACTGGGTGCCCTCTATTATCCCCTCCTAATTATTTGCCTTGGACTCATGGAAATAACTTCTGCCTGTAGACACAAGTATTCTCAAGACAAGACTGGCCTACCCAGACTGGTTGTGTTCAGAAGAGAGAGAAATGCCTCTGTCTCACTTCTGACTTGATTTCAGGTAAGGGAGGCAAAGACATTTCCATGAGTTTGTGGAGACCAGAAGTGCCTCCCCTCTCTCCAGAAGGCTGAAAGCAAAGTGTTCATTCTGGAGCTTGGTGTGTGAGATTGGGACCTGCTAGAGTCAATACTGACATTATCATCCATTTGTCCTCTTTATGAAATAAATGCAGTGAGGACATATTAGGTAAAGGTAAAGGGACCCCTGGCCATTAGGCCCAGCCGTGGCTGACTCTGGGGTTGTGGCGCTCATCTCGCTTTATTGGCCGAGGGAGCCTGCGTCCAGCTTCCGGGTCACGTGGCCAGCAGGACTAAGCCACTTCTGGTGAGCCAGAGCAGCGCACGGAAACGCCGGCTACCTTCCCGCTGGAGCGGTACCTATTTATCTACTTGCACTTTTGTGCTTTCGAACTGCTAGGTTGGCAGGAGCAGGGACCGAGCAACAGGAGCTCACCCCATCGCAGGGATTCGAACCTCCGACCTTCTGATCGGCAAGCCCTAGGCTCTGTGGTTTAACCCACAGTGCCACCCGCATCCCTTCGAGGACATATTATTATATTCAAAGCAGATCACCTGCTGATAAGGAGGTGTGTCTTTCCCCTCTTGGCAGAGAGCCAGAAACCACCTAAGGCCACTCTGAAGAAGGACGTAAGCATCTGATTTTGACAGCCAAAACCCCAGTGTCAACGTCTTTCTGATTGGTTGGGTTATTCGGAACCAAACAAGAGCTGAAAGGGGATAAAACCAGACGGGGCGGGACTTCGCTGGAAGGAGGGAGGTCTCTGTGTCAGTTTCACTAAGAGGTTGGGTCGTTCTGCTGATCCCAAGGTGAGCTGGTGTGATTCCTGAAGCCTGGATCATGTCCCCTACACCAGGGGTCTGCAACCTTTAAGACAAAAAGAGCCACTTGGATCCGTTTCCGAAGGAAAAAAAACCTGGGAGCCACAAAACCATTGTGACATTTAAAACAAATATATCTCCGCAGCTGCGATCTGACAGCGTGCGGGAAGGTGACGTTGGGACGGTGCGTGACTAACGCATGCACCGCCCCCATGCGACGTCACAGCCAGTACAGCGCCTGCCACAATGGGGAGTGTCGGGGCGCACAATGCGCCTCCTCCCCTCGCTAGTATCCACCCCGGAGCCGCGGCAAAGGTGTAAAAGAGCCACATGCGGCTCCGGAGCCGCGGGTTGCAGACCCCTGCCCTACACCCTGAATGGGCATATTGAAAACTGCATTTTTTAAAAAAGATTTGCTGAAGAACTGTTTAGGAGTTCCCAGAATTCTGGAGGATGACTGTTCTCCTGGTCAACCTTGATGGATCTGAATGCCTCTTCAGCACTCCTGGCTGTCTCCAAAGCCCTCTGAGGCTGCTATGGGGGAGCCAGACCACCCCACCCCATGGCTCCAGTACGAGCTTCCCCTCAAGAACCCCTCCATCCAACCACCTAACGCCATGTGGGCAGTTGCAATGCATGAAGGACTCAAAAGGGGCTCATGACTTGGTCCCAACCTGGGTAGCAGTTTGCAGCTCTGAGCTTGGATTTTATAGAACGCATAGTTCCCTGGAGAAAAGCGTTTCATGCTTCTAGGACCCCCTTCTTCATGGTGTTTTGAATTTAAGACATCTTTGATGTAAACCCACCCACTCCATTTGTTTTCCTGACCACAACAACAGCAGTACAAAGTTGTTCTTGAGGGTTGTCTTACAAACACCATGGCACTTCCTAAATAATGGCCCATCTTCCTGACGGGTTGTAAACCTCCACTGAGCTTCATGGTAACAGCTTTAGGAAATGTCAAATTAAAAACAAAACATTAATTATATCTAATTTCTGGTGTTAACCCCTCCCCTCCCAGCACTATAATCAGGAATCGCTTCAAGGAGTTCTGGCCCTGGACACTGAGCAACCCTGAGAACTGAGGGAATTTCTGTATCTGCTTCCTCTTAGAGCAGAAGTCACCAGCATCTCTAGTTGTGTGACTAGTTCCCTTTGTGATAGATTCTTAGCAAGCGGGACTTGCAGTTCCCACACATGGTCAGTTTGCTCTCTGGTTCTGTTTTCTAGCACGGGCAAAACCATGCACCCTCTTTGAGGGCCTGCTGAACAAATTGGAGAGACAAAAGAAGGCTGTTCAATGGATATTTATTGGAGAGTCAACATGGGTTCAACTAAATCTGTCCCCTCCCCCAGTGATTCCTAGCACTGATCACCCAGCTTTGTCCCATAGACCTCCACCTCACACAGCGTCAGGGTGGATGCATCTCCTGGGAGGTTCACACTGACATAGCGGCCCTTGAGCCAGTGGCAGTTGAGGCTACTGAAGGAGCCACGTCTGGTGTCCGTGATGTTCCCACAGCTGCAAAGAGAAAAGGGAGGTCAGACACATCTTTTTCCCGATGCCTCTGCACAGCACTGGGCTCACAAAACCATCCATGGTTGCACTGGAAGAGCCCTGAAGCCACCTAGGCCAGCATCTTGCATTTATGGTGGCCTACCCGGTGCCCCAATGGAAGTCCGCAAGTGGGACTTTAGAGCAGCAGGGCTCTCCATGTGGGAGTCCCAGAAACTAGTATACACCTCTGACAGTGGAGGGAGAACATACCCATCATGGCTAGGAGCCATGGATAGCCTTGTCCTCCAGGAATTTGTCTAATACTCTTTTGAAGCCATTGTGATGGCCTGGGACTCAGGCTCGGACTCGGAACCAGAGGAGACTCAGTCTGCACTGACTCCTTTGCCTCAGGCATCATCTGAACCGAGTCTGGGGCCTGATCCTGAAGAGTCCCAGTCTGCACAGGTTCCCCTGCAACAAGCACCAGCTGGGCCGAGTCAGGGGCCTGATCCTGCCCTGGCTCCAGATGCGGGGATGACCTCGTTGCCTCCAGCTGGGCCACCACTTACAGCTGCTCCACTACCGGTTGGGTCAGGGGAGGCTGAGGTGGCCTCTGGGTCTAGTAACCCACCGACGTCTCCCAAGTTGCAGAGACTGAGGTCTGAGAGAAGGAGAGACCTGAGTACTTGCAGGAGGAGTGCTCGCCTTCAGGCGAAACAGGGAGGTGAGTCGCCGGGGGATCAGGACCGGCCGCTACCCCAACAAAGATAAAAGGCTGTTGGACCCCGACCCAGGTTGCGGGAGCAACACTGGTGTATGCCAGATCCTGTTAGCCCCCTAAAAACTCTGATACCCCATAATTAAATACAATATACTCCCCCAGAGACTACCTTACACTGTATTTAAAACCAAAATCGCATTTGGGTAGAAACTGTTTCTCAGGCGGCTAGTCCTTGTTCTTTATAACCCTGGACTTTCTTCCAGAAGGCAGAAGCTGAAAGAGATCATTTCCGGGATGCGCACTATCCTGCCCTATCTCTGCAGCTTTCTTGTGACACCTGGAAGCATAGATTTGATCCAAGGGGGGAAGAGTGCACCCAATTATTCTCTCCGCAATCTTTACAACCCTGGACAGCATTGTTTTTCCCCTGACTATGCAGCTCCCAAACCACACACACAGACCATAAGTTAATACACTCTCCACAGTACAATGGTAAAATGCCATCAACAGGTCCTTTGAGAGATAGTTTTTCTGGAGGATTCTTCAAAGATGTGCAGGATCCACTTTTCTGCTACTCTCCCTTCTCCTCAATTATGAATGGGGGAGGAACTACAAGTGATCTTGAGGGATGCAGTTGCTGCAGAGCAGGTGGGGAAGGAAGAGGCAACTGGTACTTACAGGGGGTTGGACTTGCCATGGTCAGCCACGGAGTCTCCCACACGGATCTCGGCTCCCAGGAGTCTCTCGCTGCAGCAGTCCTCGCGGTTCTTCACCACCACAGTGGAGATGGCGTACTGCTCCCCCAGGTCCACATGCCACCATGGTTCTTTCTCAGTGCTGGTGTGGGTGCAGGAGCCATGGAAGAAGTTCCCGTCACAATTCCCGTCTATGGCTTTGCTTGCTGACGGAATAATTGGATGTGGGGTGATGGAGGACTGACAGGCTGGGCGGCCCCTGGCCAGGTTGCGAGCTGGAGAAACAGCGTGGTGGAAAGAAGATGGGGAAGAGAAAGAAGAACATGACGAGAGGAGCAGCATTCCGTGGGTTTACTGAGCTTGTAACTGCAGGGGAAAAAGAAATGAGATTTACAGAACTGTAGAGTTGTGTTGTTGTCTGGCAGAACTTGTTTTTGCAAAACCCATGCTGGGTCATGGTAATCACAGCATCCTTTTCTAAGTGCTCACAGACAGACTATGGAATTATCGTTCTAGGACCTTTCCTGGTCCATGGGGTCACGAAGAGTCGGACACGACTAAACAACTAAACAACAACAACAGGACCTTTCCTGGTATCGATGTCAAGCTCACTGGTCGGTAGTTACCTGGGTATTCCTGCCCCCCCCCCCTTTTGAAGATGGGGACAACATTTGCTCGCCTCCATTATCATTATAAAATAATATTTATTAAAAAGCTTTTCCAACAATTTAAACACTACAAAGAAACAAGGAAAAAACACCATACAATACAAAAACACTACATAACACTAACACATTAACCTAACAAAACATAACAAAAACAATTTAAAACACATCAAACAATTTCAAAATCTTATCTTTCATTCACTTGTTTCAACAACTTCCTCACACCTCCCTTTTAGTATTCCACTTCTATTAATTGTTTCAGCAATTCCTTTCCATCTTCCTCTGTTTTCTATCTTATAATTATCTTAACACATTCTAACCTTATTTTTCCCTTTAATCCTCTATTAATCTATTTATACTTAATTCCTTATAACATTTCTACTAAAGCCGTATAACTTCATTCCAACATTTTTCTAACATTCATCAATTTTACAGTATTTCTGTAAATAGTCTTTAAACTTTTTCCAGTCTTCTTCCACCGACTCTTCTCCCTGGTCTCGGATTCTGCTAGTCATTTCCGCCAGTTCCATATAGTCCATCAACTTCATCTGCCATTCTTCACGGGTGGGAAAATCTTGTGACTTCCAATACTTTGCGATAAGTATTCTTGCTGCTGTTGTTGCATACATAAAAAAAGTTCTATCCTTCTTTGGCACCAATTGGCTGACTATGCCCAGGAGAAAGGCCCCTGGTTTCTTCAGAAAGGTATATTTAAATACCTTTTTCATTTCATTATAAATCATCTCCCAGAATGTCTTAATCCTTGGGCATTGTAATTGGTTTAGGGGTTGCTCGTGCGTAAGTTGCCGCCACTCCTGGCTAGGTTACCTGGTTGAACCCTTTCTGACCGGACAGCCTCTAGCTCCGTGGCTGTCTCAGTCGCTGGCAGAATCCGTCAGTGGGCGTTTCTTGAACTTCTTCCAGCACAAAAGTTCTTTGACGCCTAGTCTCCGCCTAGTCTCCCTGCGCAGAAGCCTTCTGCACAAGGAGGGTGTGGGCAGCGGAGGACCCGTACTCTCTCCGCTGGTCTCCGGTGAGGAGTCTTGGAGCCTCCTCTCCGATTCCCCCATCTGCCCCCCTTCTCCATTGGTGTTATGCTGATTTCCTTCCCCAGCAAATGGGCTGCCCCTCTCCCTACTGGGACCCTCTCCGGCATCCCTCTGGAGCCTTCCCTCCGCCTCTAGCACCGATGGCAGTTCCCTGACAGGCATGTTCACCAAAGGTGAAAGAATGTACCTTCAGTCTCATTACATTTCCAACATTTATTATCGGGCAAAGCTTGACTGGTGTCATGTACCACCTATAAATCATTTTCATTAAATTTTCTCTTAGAGCATTACATGCCGTGAATTTCATACCTGTGGTCCATAACTGTTCCCAGTCAGCCATCATTATGTTATGTCCAACATCTTGTGCCCATTTAATCATAGCTGATTTCACCATTTCATCCTGAGTATTCCATTTGCTCGCCTCCAGTCTGCAAGGACCTCACCTCTTCTACCAGCTCCATCTGGTACACTGGCTGAGACCCTTCCTGCCCGCAGACTGTCTTGCCAGAGTGGTGCATGCTCTGGTTATCTCCTGCTTAGACTACTGTAATGCATTCTACGTTAGGTTACCTTTGAAGGTGACCAGGAAACTGCAATTAATCCAGAATGCAGCAGAGCTAGACTGGTGACTGGGAGCAGCTGCCGAGACCACATAACACCGGTCCTGAAAGACCTACATTTCCAAGCAACATTCAAAGTGTTGGTGCTGACCTTGAAAGCCCTAAACGGCCTCAGCCCAGTATACCTGAAGGAGCGTCTCCACCCCCATCGTTCTGCCCGGACACTGAGGTCCAGCGCCAAGGGCCTTCTGGCGGTTCCCTCGCTGCGAGAAGTGAGGTTACAGGGAACTAGGCAGAGTGCCTTCTTGGTGGTGGCGCCCACCCTGTGGAACGCCCTTCCATCTGATGTCAAGGAAATAGACAACTATCTGACTTTTAGAAGACATCTGAAGGCATGATGTGGAATTAGCAGGGGGTGTAATTGTTCTCCCATCATGGCTTGTCAGGTCAAAACTTTGGTTCCCTGTCAGATGCTGGTGATGGTTGCTTGTGAGTAACCAGGCAGGACCTGTCTTTTACAGGTTTTATTTGGTGCAAACTATTTACAGTGCATAACCCCAAAGTCCATGTCTGTCTCAGTCACTTGCAGATTTTGGGAGTGGCCCCTTCTGGCTTTTCCCCCAACATAAGAACGTGGACACCCCTTCATCCAGATTAGATCTCTATATGCTGAGAATCAGGCTCAATCAGTGAAGATAGCTTTG
Source organism: Podarcis liolepis (assembly GCF_965112155.1). Taxonomy (NCBI): domain Eukaryota; kingdom Metazoa; phylum Chordata; class Lepidosauria; order Squamata; family Lacertidae; genus Podarcis; species Podarcis liolepis. The sequence continues at coordinate 1,345,602 of NC_139560.1, read as the reverse complement.
AGACTCTTTCAAATGAAAGTCCTCCCCCTTCTTTTGGTGGGCATCTCTTTAGGCTCCCGTAGGGACTTTTTGAAACTGGATTCTATCCAAACGCGATTCCTTAGAGCCATCCTTAGGATTCCCCCCTCGGTAGCGGGTGAGGTTATGAGATTAGAGGTTGGCTGGCAAGCGCTACGGTATGTGGCCTTGAAGACCAAGCTCTGGCTATGGCTCAAGCTTTGTTTTAAACCAGTGGGTATTGCCCCCTTGATATTGAGGGACGCTTTCCAATCATCGTGGGAAAGGGAGGTCACTAACGAGGTTCAATCCTGCGGATTGTCTCATCTTTACTTTGAGTCTATGTCGTACAATCAAGCTAGAGCTGTGATCTCCCGGAGACTGAGTGACAGTGCCAGACAAGAGGACATAGCCCAGGTAAAACCAGGGATGTTCCTTGTGGACCAGATTTATCGGACCATACCAGCCCCCTACCTTGCAGAAATCCACTATGTGGAATACCGCAGACTTCTTACAGCGGCTAGATTAAATGTCCTTGACTCTGCGATATTGTGGGGAAGGTACAGGGGAGTACCATACGCCCAGAGAACCTGTCATTGTGCCATGGGTGTGGTTGAGTCCACTGAACACATTCTCTTGACTTGCCCTTCTTATGCAGAGCTTAGACAAAATTTTATAGACCCACTCCTATGTCAATCTAGCTTCCTACCTGGAGAAAACCAGGTTTTACACTTGCTGAATAATGTCGCTAGAGCTATACCTTCCTTGGTGGCCAAATTTCTTTTTTTAGCTTTTAAGCGCCGCAAGACTATAATTGATTGTATTGATATGGGGCTATCTGTTTAGCCCATTTTAGTGTTGGCTAAGTTCTAAAATCTTCCTGGAGCTTTTAACTGTGTATTGACAAATGTACTTTTTTCTGACTGACGGTCGAATAAAAGGTTGATGATGGACACCCCTTCACCCGGCTACCCCCTTACCCCTCTGCTTCGCTGGCGGTGTGGCTTTCCCCACTGCCAGACGAGGATGCTTCTGAGAAGCGTTGGAGGCTCTCCCTCCTCCGTTCCAAAGGCAGTCCCCTGACATTCCGCCATCAGGCTTTGCAATGGATCATGGGAAAATGATGCCAATCACCACCCACTGGGTAAGATGATGCCCAGGATTTCATTGTCACAAAGCAGCTTAGAGGCCATTGGTTTGGGCAGAAATAAGAGGGCCCTATGGGGATAGGGGGCACCATTTGGCTTTGTCCACAAATCAGTCTCCCTTTCCCCAGGTCTTACCAGCACCTCGCAGGTCAGGCTTGCAGCTCTGGGCCTCTGCACATTCTGCCAGGAGCGCCAGGACCAGCGGCCAAATCCAGATGGGAAGCATCCTGCAAGGGAGAAGAAGAAGAAGAGTTTGGATTTGACATCCTGATTTATCACTACCCGAAGGAGTCTCAAAGCGGCTCACATTCTCCTTTCCCTTCCTCCCCCATAACAAACACTCTGTGAGGTGAGTGGGGCTGAGAGACTTCAGAGAAGTGTGACTGGCCCAAGGTCACCCAGCAGCTGCAGGTGGAGGAGCGGGGAAGCGAAGCCGGTTCACCAGATTACGAGTCAACCGCTCTTAACCACTACACCACACTGGAGAAGGACAGACGTCAGTGAGCAGGAAGCCTGTACTGGAGCCACGGGGGGGGGGGGTGTTTGGCTCCCCCTTAGCACCATCACAGGGTTTTGGTGACAGCCAAGAGTGATGAAGGGACATTCAGAATCAAGGGCCATGTTAGTCATAATATTCTCCAAAGCGCTAGAGATCCTTAACAGACTTTAAAAAATAAAAGTACAGCTTTAGATCTACCCAATAAGGATCAGGACCTTCTTTTTTGCAGAGGGGGTAGGGTAGGAAGTTCTAGACCTCAAAGATCACATCCAGTGGGTTTTCTCAACTTACCTTGCCTCTCTTTCTTGGGGTCTGCAGAAGCGTCTGTTGCTCTTGGTGGGACAGGAGACACAGGTTCTTCTCCCCAAACTGGAACTGAGACTTCCCTGCTTCCAGAGGAGTCCTGCACCTCCAGGTTTTATCCCCTTCCCAATGGACAGCGCTTGCCTGACGTGGCTCAACTTGGCCAATCAGAAAGATGGTGACACCAGGATCTAGGGATCAAGATCAAGTTTTGACATCCTTCATCTGAGCAGGTTCTGAGTGGGCTTGTGTGGTTTCTGACTCTCTCCCAAGAGGAAATAACTGGCACCTCCTTGGCAGCAGATGATTTTAGAAGAAGACATCCTCATTCCATTTATCCCATTTAGAGGTCAGATGGGTGCCAAACTTGAGTACTGATACTGGCAGGTCCCAACCACATCAGCTAAGCTCCAAAATGAACACTTTTTGGTCGGCCTTGTGGAAGGAGAATGAGTTATTTTGAACTTCTACCACGCCATGGCTCACCTTAATTTTCTCAGGGCAGCTGTGTCAGCATCACAAACACCAGCCTTGGATCCATCACTACCTTATACTGGAAATGGCTCTAGGGCTGCTCTAAGAGACTCCACATCCCTCAACAGGCAGAGTTCTTGACCTTGGGCGAGGTGGAATCTATTGCACAAAGTCAGAAGTCTTATGTTAGAGATCAGCTATCTGTATAAGCTTCATTAATATGTAACCCTGAAATTTTGGATTCCCTCCAAACTGACGCCAATGTTTTGTGCCTGTTTTGTGTCATTTTGTACCCCAAACCTGTATTTTGCACCTCCCACAAACTGAGCAATTGATATTCCATAGGTATCTGCCCCAAACCCAACATTGTCCGGTTCACTGCAAACTGGTGCCAAACTTTTGCAATAATTTCAAATCCTTCCGCACCACAAACCCCACTCCCAAAATGATACTAATCCCTAGTTCATGCCACTGTTAACTGCACTCAAAATCCTACATTGTGCGACTGGCTCCAAGCAGTGCCCAATTTCTGCATTTGTTTTGCACTGTTTTGGAGAACAAACTGCATGTTTTGCATTGCCGCTTAAAAAGCACAGTAAGTGATACATCAAACCTGGGAACTATATCTGTCCAGAGGTCTTAGAGCAGCGCAAGTGGTTCTGCCACACAGGGTGCTAACCGGGGGGGGGGGGAGGTGCAGAGCTCCCACCTCTTTCCCAGAGGGGCCAGGTAAGTGTTGCCATTTGCATTTTCAACTTGAATCTGACATCTCACCATGAATAAATAATTGGATGAGAGTTTGCACAGATGCCAAAAAAGAAAGAGAGGAGCTTGTTTATATTTGTCTGCTGTAAAATCTGCTTTTATTAATCGAAACTCAATGCAATTAAACACAAGCAGATGTATATATAACTATGAAGCAGGCTCTGGCTGGCAATTGCTTATGACATCACAAAAACTGTTTCTAAATTCCCACAGGTAGGTAGCCATGTTGGTCTGACGCAGCTGAAATAAATAAAAAATTGTCCAGTAGCACCTTAGTTCTGGGTATAAGCTCCCCCCCCATTTTATTTATTTATTAGCGTTCTTATGTTACATATGCACACATTGTCATATTATAAAAAATTCTGTAATGTAATATGACAATGTTAATTTCAATGTAAATAATAACGTTAATTTCCAACATGTATACGAAGTATAAATGTATACAAACTTTATATACAAAGTTTATATACCTAAAGAAAGAAAAAGGAAAAAAGGAAAAAACAAAAACAAAAAGCTATTCCAAAATCATATATGTACCAACACTACGGACTTCCTGTCAATCCCTTGTATATTCCTTTTTTACAAATGAATGTTCTCTTATTATTGTATATTTCTTTACATTTTATCTAATACATTCCCATATCAGTCTGTACCCTTAATCTTATTTCTCAACTCAATTTCTCTCCAACGTCAATCGAATGCTGGCATAGATAGTGAACCTTTACTGTATTTTGGAACATATATCTATCCCAGGGTGGTATGAATTCAAAACAGCTCATTCTCCCTCCTAAAGGTTAGGAACCACTGCAGATGTGGTTAGGAACTGCTAGTATCAGTACTCAGTTTGGCACCGTCTGTTCTCTAAATGGGATAAATGGAATGAGGATAACTTCTTATAAAATCATCTCCTGCCAAAGAGGTGCCCTTTATTTCCTCTTGGGAGAGAGTCAGAAACCACAGAAGCCCACTCAGATGAGAAATGTCAAGAGCTGATCTTGATTCTCTACATCCTAGTGTCAACATCTTCCCAATTGGCTGGGTTCTTCTAAGCCAGGCAAGAGCTGCCCTTTGCAAAGGGGATAAAACCTGGAGGTGCAGGACTCCTCTGGAAGCAGGGAGGTCCCAGATTTGGGAGGAGAATCTGTGGTTGCAACCCACCAAGAAAGGCAGCAGACACTGCTGCTGATCCCAAGAAAGAGAGCCAAGGTAAGCTGAGAAAAACCATGGGATGTGATCTCTGAAGCCTAGAACCCCCCCCCCCCCAGATCTGGAATTAGAATACCTGAAACTATATTTTTAATTTTCAAAACTCTATTAAAAGTTCATTAGGGATCTCCATCAGTTTAAAGAAGGGCATTCTCACGGCTGCATGGCCTTTCATCAATCCGGGTTTATTATTATTATTATTATTATTATTATTATTATTATTATTATTATTATTCATTTTTCTGTTTTCCCATCATACATTGTTTCTGTACAGACTTCCCAGCACAGCATTCCATGGAATTCATAATATACCTAATTTTGCTGCATATCTGTTAATTTATCCCCTTCTGATCCATCGTTGTGGATTATAGAATTACCCCTACTTGTAGATTGATTTTACTATCGTATTTTCCCACTCACTCATTATCTGTTTTTCGTCCCTGATCCTTATTTTGGCTGCCATGTTCTGCAAATTCCGTCAATTCCTGCAGCCCAATAGATAGACTTTCCTCCATCTGAACATGATTCCCCCCCCCCCCTTGTCCAGCCTGGTCTCCCACTTGCGGCCATCTCCCTCCCTTGCAGGATGCTGCTCACCTGGACTTGCCTGCTGGCTCTGATGTTCCTGGCAGGGCATGGGGAGGCCCAGAGCTGCAGGCCTGGCCTGCAAGGCATTGGTAAGACCTGGGGGAAGGGAGGGGGGAAAGGGTGGCCAGTCTGGGAGCAAAGCCAAGTGGTTTTTCCAAGTGCACTCTTCTCCCCCCCCCTTTTTTTTATATATATATTTTTTTATTAGTTTTTTAACATATCATTTTCAACAGTAATTAAACATACTTTTACATTTTATTCAATTGACTTCCATCAATCCTGTCTGAAAATTTTCCAATCTAATCTCTTAGTATTATCTTCCCCATTACATTTCAAACTCATAACCAATATCTCTATCTTTTCTTACTTTGTAACACTCCGTATAGTCCTCCTTACAAAACTTCTTGCAGTCCTACTAGCGTAATTTGTTGGTTACAGTTGCTCTTCAAATAATTCATATACTTCTTCCAATCTTCTGTAAATCTCTGGTCCCGCAGGTTTTGAATCCTTCCCGTCATTTTGTCCATTTCTGCATAGTCCATTAATTTCGTCTGCCATTCTTCTTTCATCAGAATTTCTTCTTGTTTCCATTTCTGGGCTAACAATACTCTTGCTGCAGTTGTTGCATAGACACAATTTAACATCTTGCCTATTAATGTCCTGACCTATAATACCAAGTAAAAATGCTTCTGGTTTTTTAAAAAATGTATATTTCAACATCTTTTTCATCTCATTATATATCATTTCCCAGAAGTTCTTTACTTTTTTACATTCCCACCACATATGATAAAATGTTCCTTCTTTTTCTGGTTTTTCCAAGTGCATTCTTATTCCTCCCCAAACCAGTGGCCAAAAAGCTTTGTGACAGTGAAAACAAAGGCGCCATCTTATTCAGTGGATAGGGGTGTTGCATTTCCCCATAATCCATTGCAAAGCCTGAAGGGTGAACCAAACCCTGGACACATGCAATTTCTGGACCAATTGCAAGGGAAGCCCCACATGAATCACAGTGGCCAAGCTGTCCCTGTCCAAGAAAGGACACAGTTGGCGTATCAGCCTAAGGGGATAATGAGTGCTTAGAATCATATAACTGTAGAGTTGGAGGGGCAGGAACCTCAGCTAAAGCATCCATGGCAGATGACCATCCAACCTCTGCTTGAAAACCTCCAAGGAAGGAGAGTCCACAACCTCTCGAGGGAGACCGTATCACTGATTCTCCTCTCACCACAGAGGTCATCTGAGGCTCCAGTGAAAAAGATGGATCTAGGAGTATAGCATCTAGATCAAGGGAAGTAATAGTGCCACTGTATTCTGCTCTGGTCAGACCTCACCTGGAATACTGTGTCCAGTTCTGGGCACCACAATTCAAGAAGGACACTGACAAACTGGAACGTGTCCAGAGGAGGGCAACCAAAATGGTCAAAGGCCTGGAAACGATGCCTTATGAGGAACAGCTAAGGGAGCTGGGCATGTTTAGCCTGGAGAAGAGGAGGTTAAGGGGTGATATGATAGCCATGTTCAAATATATAAAAGGATGTCACATAGAGGAGGGAGAAAGGTTGTTTTCTGCTGCTCCAGAGAAGCGGACACGGAGCAATGGATCCAAACTACAAGAAAGAAGATTCCACCTAAACATTAGGAAGAACTTCCTGACAGTAAGAGCTGTTCGACAGTGGAATTTGCTGCCAATGAGTGTGGTGGAGTCTCCTACTTTGGAGGTCTTTAAGCAGAGGCTTGACAACCATATGTCAGGAGTGCTCTGATGGCGTTTCCTGCTTGGCAGGGGGTTGGACTCGATGGCCCTTGTGGTCTCTTCCAACTCTAGGGTTCTATGATTCCATGATTCTAGGAGCTCCAAAAGAACTCCACATCTCATTCTTCAGAGAGTTCACAACCCCATTCAGAGCTGGTAAAGTCCCCAACTTCTGGACCTGAGAACTGCTCACCGGGGAAGTGATTATTGTCCCTGAGCCAAGGGAAAGAGTGGATGAGGGCCCAGCAGAGTCACAATACCCCCCCCCCCGTGCCCTTTGACACAAGTGTAATAACCATAGTGGGCAGCCCACATCCCCACAATTTTCTGGAGTGTGACTGAAGTCAGGGAGCAGCTTGAGTCTGTCGTGCATCAAGATGAGAAGAACAGGAGGGAGGGAATGTGAAATTGATTATTGATTAGTTAAGTGGGTGTTGTGTTGTGTTTCTGCAAACCACTTGGAGGTTTTATTACAGTCAAATGCAATTTTGTAAAACAAACAAACAGAATGAGATTCATTCTCAATTTATTGTTGCTGCTGTTAACCTACTGATAATATGAAAGAAACATAGAAGCATCTGGGTAGCCACTGGGTGAACATGGGCCCCTCTGGCCAGATCCAGCGGCTGCAGGTCTCTTCTTAACTTGATATTTCTCTTCCCATCGTCTTTCCACCATGCTGTGACTCCAGTCCGCAACTTGGCCAGCGGCCGCCCAGCCTGCCAGTCCTCCATCATCTCCCATCCACTTGTTCCATCAGCAAGCAAAGCCGTAGACGGGAATTGTGACGGGGACTTCGCTCATGCCTCCTGCACCCTCACCAAGTTTGAGAAAGAGCCATGGTGGCATGTAGACTTGGGGGAGCAGTATGCCATCACCGCCGTGCTGCTAAAAGTCTGTCTGCACTGCTGGTGCGAGAGCCTCCAGGGAGTCGAGATCCATGTGGGAAATTCCATTGCTGACCATGGCAAGTCGAACCCCCTGTAAGTTCCCGTTGCCTCTCCCCTCCCCACTCGTCCTTCAGCCAAGGCATCCCAGGAGACGCTCTCAAGATGCCTGCAGATTCGTTAACTTGTAGCTCCTTTGTTCTATTCCCAATCAGGGTGGGGGGAGCAGGGGGAAGTGGATCCAGCCCATATTTCAAGACCTGCTTCTGTGTGGCATGGCAAGGGATAATTCCTACTCCTGGGTGGAACGGCCTCTCTGACTTCTCCACTTGGATGCTTCACTGGTATCTCAAATTCAATAAGTCCAAGACTGAACTTCTCATCTTTCATCCCCTCCCTCTTCTTTCCCTCTCCCTCTTCCCTGACACTCCTGCCTTCTTCATCAAGCATGAAGCTATGACTTTCTCTTTGACTGTTCTCCATCCTTTCTCCTGCACCACATTTTTAGTTTGTTGTGAGATGATGTCTCTTCTCTTATAAACTCATGACAAAAGATTTTCCACAATCTGTTGACTTCCTACTTTGAGTCCTGCAACCTCCTCCTCTCTGGTCTCCCCCAATGGTGGCCTTCCCACTTTCCTCTTGGCCCTGTAGATGTTGTTGAACTACAACTCCCATCATCCCTGAGTATTGATCATGTTGGCTGATGGGACTACTATCAAGAGGACTGCAGGTTAGCTACCTTAACATACAGTAGTTGGGTCTGTGGGCTTGTCATCAAGCAGCGCTTGCCTTAACATTTGGGGTAAACCATGCATGGGTCATATGACATCAAGCATCAAATTTAAGAATTATGTTCAGATCAGGGTTAATTAAGAGAAGCACTAAGCACAACAGCACCAAGATCAGAGATAGGCTTATATCCAGTCTGAGCACTGTGGTTTTTAGCACTAAGATTGGAGACTAGCCTCTGCCTGCTCTTTGACAGTCAGCTTTCAAGAACCAAGTAGCTTTTCCTCTTATGCCCAATCTTAGCGCTGTGGGACCACAGCTCTAAGATTGGAGATAAGACTTCACCCAGCCTTTAAGAGGCAGCAAGCAGAGGCTTATCTCTGATCTTAGCATGGAAGCCTCACAGCACTAACATCAGAGAGAAGCAGATGTCTACTCCTACAGATCATTTTGGGACAACCACATCCATATATCAATCACGTCATGTCAGATGATACTGGGTGCAAAAGTCTGTTGTCTCCAGTAGTGCTATATTTCAGTTGTGGTGCCTGTGGCTTAAAATAATAGCAGTTCATTCACTCATCTCCAGTCTAAGTGTCCCAGTACTAAGATCAGAGACAAGCTCACATCCAGTCTCAGTGATATGGTGCTTTGTGCTATTACTGGCGCCAAGGGAGGCTGTTTTGCTGGCTGACTTTAAAAGGCTGGTGCTTAACAGATCAGAGAGATGTCCCTGCCTGCTCTTTGGTATGAACATGACACGTCTCCATTCTGACAGCTGTGGCCTCACAGCACTAAGATCTGTGCTAGTTCTCCGCCTGCTCTTAAAAGGCGGCAGACAGAAGCTTTTAGCTGACATTTGCACTGCAAATTGAGGTATGGAAGTCCCGCCCCCCCCACAGGAAATAGTGAGTTCCACCAACATGGATGGTTTCAAATGAGGATTGGACCAGTTCGTGGAGGATACTCTCCGTGAGTTCTGTCCCTACTTGCCTGGTCCAGTCTAGATAGTATGAGTCCCTGACACCTGCGCTATTGGGTTCCTTGCAGCATTGTCACATGCAGTGGACACTCGGGTTGCGAACGTGATCCGTGCAGGATGCACATTCGCAACCTGCAGCATTTGCAACCTGCATCTGCGTGTCTGCACATGCGCAGGTTGTGATTTGGTCTTCTGCGCATGCACAACACGCAATTTAGCACTTCCGCGCCTGCACAGCCTCCGAAACCCAGAGGCAACCCGTTCTGGTACTTCCAGGTTTCAGCGGTCCGCAACCCAAAAAAACACAACCTGAAGTGTCTGTGACCCGAGGTATGACTGTACGTGTGCAGACAGAGTTATTTTGAATGGCTTCCACCCCGGCTGACTTCCTTTTTCTCTCTGCAGCTGTGGAAACATCACAGACCCTACACGTGGTTCCATCAGTACCATCTTCTGCCAACAGCTCAAGGGCCGCTACGTAAGCGTGCATCTCCCTGGACGCAAAGCTGCCCTGACTCTGTGTGAGCTGGAGGTCTATGGGACAAAGTCGGGTGCTAAGTGTTAGGAATCGCCAGCCACGTGCTTTTGGGAGAGGGCAGAGCAGATTGTATCGCCCACTCTCCAATAAAAATACTTTGAGTAGGCTCTGTCTCTCCCGTTTGTTCATCAGGCCTTCTGATCCAAGAGGGTCTGTGATTTTGCCTGTGCCAGAGAGCAGGCTGAACGGCCCCTTCTGGAGCTGCGAGTCCTGTCTGCATATCAAATTCTGCTCTACGAGGATGAAGATGCGGAAATTCCCTCTGCGAGCAACATTATGAAGTGGCTGCACCCCACCGTTGTCGTTCATTGGGGTGAGGTAGATAGGGTTGCCATAGGATTGGTTTTCCCCAGACATGTCTGGGATTCCAAGGACGAAATGACCACCCAGGGGGAAATTTTCTCCCCCCCCTTTTTTTTGAATTTGCATTTTATTTATTTGTTAACATTCTTATATCATATCAGTAAACGTTGTCATATTACATTACAGCATTACAGGACTTACTATAATTTCCAACCTGTTTACAAAAATTATATACAAATTTTATATATCGTATTTTTCGCACCATAGGATGCACGGGACAATAGGACGTACTTTGTTTTAGAGGGGGGAGAACAAGGGAAAAAAATTCTCCCCCTCTCTGCCCAGCGCCCCTTCAGTGAAGCGGCAGGAGGCGCTGCACAGAGAGGGGGAGAACTTTCCCCCTCTTGTTTTCCCGCTCTAAAACAAGGTGCCGTTTAAGGTGCGTTCAGGCGGCTACCTTGGAAGCCTGGAGAGCAAGAGGGGTCGGTGTGCACTGACCCCTCTCGCTCTCCAGGCTTCAGGTTCCTTTCGACCTGCTCTTTGGGGCTGGCGGGGGGAAGCCCACCACCAGCCCCAAAGAGCAGGTTAGGGAGCAGCGGAAAGGCGCAGCAGAGAGGCTCCTGCCATAGCCGCGTGTCACCTCTCCAGCTGGGAGAGGGTCGCGGGGTTATGGCTTCTTTAGCCCAGCACGCGCTCTCCCAGCTGGGGAGGTGACGCGCGGCTATAGAGGCTCCTAAATTTGACCGCCCCCACCCCATTTCATGGTCTCGCAGGTCCCCAGCCCAAATCAAACACGCAGGGGGTTACGGTATCCGTCTGAAAAGCCTCTCGAGACGCCCCAGTCGGTGGATGAGGGCCACGCAGGAGATGAACCGACATATTGCTAAGATCAAGCTCAGAAAAAGGGGTCGAGAGATCCTTGAGAGGCAAGCAGGAGACACCTGCAGCAGTCTCTGAGGCCAAGTATTTCTTTTCAGTCCTAGAAACAAGCTCCTGTTTCTCACACGCAGAGAGCGATTCCTGGTTTCCCCCTCCCCGCCAAAAACCAGCCTTCATCTGTTCCAATAGCTGAATTTGAAAACTCTTGTTAAACAATCCGGGACCACAAAAAGCGCTGCAAGTTGTTTTTTTCTAAAACCAAGCGGTATATAAATGTTATGAAACAAAGAAACCAACAAGTCCTAGGAGATCTAACCACGAATCACTCAGTAGATCCTGATCTACCCCCTGCTGCCCCCAACACACCACTTCCCCCCTCCCATCGTCAGGACAACTTTACGCCATCCCTTGACCTGGTGCCAGGAGGGTCTCAACCTGGTCCTCCTCACAGGGTTGTGGTGGAGAGGACGACCACGTCGAGATCCTTGGAAGACATGCATGTAACAAATAAATACAATACAGCGAAAAGGAAAAAGAGTCTAGAAATATTTTTGGAATTCAACATTCTGAGGACCTAACTGCACATGACATTAAGTGTGTGGTGTTGTGAGTGGTTTGGGTTTGTTTTTTTTTAAAAAAAACAGTTGATATGGGGAGGGAGTTTTACAGTAGGACCACAATGTTGGGAGAAGAGAAGTTTCATCTTTTGCACCACAGTTGTGGAAGGATACAGAGAATGTAGGGAACGCCAGGCAGCCCTAGCCAGAACCAAGAGGACCATATAATTATAATTATAATGATTATACTTATACAGTAATTATTTTTGTTTATACCTCACCCATCTGACTGGGTTTCCTCAGCCACTCTGGGCAGCTACCAACAAAATATTAAATATGCAATAATCTGTTAAACATGCAATAATCTGTTAAACATTAAAAGCTCCCCTAAACAGGGCTACAGGTTGTGGAAGAAAGGGGTTAAGTTCACTGCATCCACTGTATTAAAATAAAATATTATGAAAATGATGTATAGATGGTACTTAACCCCTGTAAAGTTAGCAAAGATTTATCAGACAGATGATAATTTATGTTGGAAATGCAAAGAAAAAGAAGGTACCTTTTATCATATGTGGTGGACGTGTCCCAAGGTGGAAGACTTCTGGGAAAAGATTTATAATGAGTTGAAGAAAATGTTGAAAAATACATTTATTAAAAAACCAGGAGCTTTTCTACTTGGAATAATAGGTCTGGAATTGCCCAAAAAGGATGTTAGATTGTTTTTGTATGCCACTACTCTTTCATGCAGAGATTTACTGACCTTTGGGTCCTGAATCTGGGTCAGGAGGGGATTGGAGTTGTGGGGGCCTTTAGATCTGGGGGAGCCTGGAAACATGATTTGAGATATTGTATGGACATTGGTTTTAGCTGTGGAGAGTTGGTTGGTCTGTCGAGAGGGAATGGGGGCATGGTTGGGTCGGGGGCCCCCCAAGATCTGCGCTTCAGCACCCTCAGCATCAAAGAATATGAAGGAAAACTGCAGAAGGGACTTGGAAAAGATTTAAGAGCCTCGGACAGAAGATCTCCAGGTTGATGAACTATATGGAATGGACGGAAATGACTGGCAGAATCCGAGACCAGGGAGAAGAGATGGTGGTAAAAGATTGGGAAAGTTTGAAGTTTATATATAGAGATATTGTAAATTTAATGAGTGTTAGAAAATTGTTGGAATGAAATTTTATGGCTTTAGCAGAAATGTTATAAGGAGTTAGGTATAAATAAGTATTTCAGTATTAATGGAAAATAAGGTAGAAAATATGTTAAGATATTCATAATGATAAAAATAGAGAAAGATGGAAAGGAATTGCTGAAACAAGTAATAGAAGTGGAATACAAAAAGGGAGGTGAGAGGAGGTCGATGAAAGAAGGAGACAAATTGAAATTGCAGAGTTTTGAGAAACTAAAAGACAGAGTGCGAGATTGGCTTCATTATTACCAGATAAGAGAGGTATACAATTTGGATTAAAAAATTGGCTTCCAGGTGGAAAAATCAAAGTTGGAAACAGAACTGTTAGAACCCAAAACTAAGATTTTGTCAAAGATGTATAACTTGCTGTTGAAATGGAATACTCAGGATGAAACGGTGAGATCTGCTATGATTAAATGGGCACAAGATGTTGGACATAACATTATGTTTGCTGACTGGGAACAGTTGTGGACCACCGGGATGAAATTTACGGCATGTAATGCCTTAAGAGAGAATATTATGAAAATGATTTATAGGTGGTACATGACCCCAGTCAAGCTTGCAAAAATCTATCATTTGCCCGATAATAAATGTTGGAAATGTAAAGAAACTGAAGGTACATTCTTTCACCTTTGGTAGACGTGCCCAAAGATTAAGGCTTTCTGGGAAATGATCTATAATGAAATGAAAAAGGTATTTAAATATACCTTTCTGAAGAAACCAGAGGCCTTTCTCCTGGGCATTGTCGGCCAATTGGTGCCAAAGAAGGACAACAACAGCAGCAAGAATATTGATTGCAAAGTATTGGAAGACACAAGATTTACCCACACTGGAAGAATGGCAGATGAAGGTGATGGACTACATGGAATTGGCAGAAATGACTGGAAGAATCCAAGATCAGGGAGAAGAGGTGGTGGAAGAAGACTGGAAGAAATTTAAAGACTACCTGCAGAAATACTGTAAAATTAATGAATGTTGAAGCGATGTTGGACTGAAAATAAGCGGTATTGGTAAAAAGATGAACAAGAATATGTAAATGTGGATTGACAATGGTTGGAAATATATAGTTATAATAGGTTAAGATAATAAGTAAAGATAAATGATAGAGGGTAAGGATTTGATGAACTAACTATGTGAATTGGAATACGGAAAGGGTGTGTGTGAGGAGGTCAGGAAATAGGTAAATGAAATATAAGACATGAAAATATTGATTTTTTTTTAACTTTCTTCTTTACTTTTTATGTATTTTGTCTTCGTATTTTTGTATGTTTTGTCTTTTATCATTGTTATGTTTTTTTATTTTCTATCTATAATTTTGTAACTCTCTATTGTCTGAAAAAGTTTAATAAATATTATTTTTTTAAAAAGAGAGAGAGAGGAGGTCGATGAAATAAGGGAATGAAAGATAGAGTAATGAAATGGTATGATATATGTTTTTAAATTGTTGTTGTTTTGCTTTGTTTAGTTTAGTGTGTTAAGGTTGTGTTTTGTATTGTTTATTGTATTGTATTGTTTTTTCTTTCTCTTTTTTCCATTTTTTTTCTTCTCTGCTCTATTTTGTCTTTTTCTTTCACCTATTTTCTTCTTTCTTCTTTTTTTGTAAGTTTTAAAAGCAACAAAGATTATTTTAAAAAGGGGGGATAGGGATTAGCGGTTAGAGGGGTTGGGGTTAGGGGTTAGGGGTTAAGGGTTAGGGTTTAAGGATTAGGGTTAGGGTCAGGGTTAGGCATCTGGTCGGCCACTGTGAGAAGAGGATGCTGGACGAGATGAGCCCCTGGTCTGCTCTCACCGTCTCTTCGCAGAAACCACAGGAGGGGAGAGATGCTCCTTCGCTCAGTTTTGGTCAACTCACCACTGTGTGCTAACCACACCTGCCACTTAGCTATGCTGCAGTTTCTCTTTGATGGTAGCGTGACATCCAAGTGTGGAACAGGTGAGTGATGCCCACAGCAACCTGGCAGGCACAAAAGTGGGCACTGACAGAGAAACGCAAACAAGACGTACCCTGGCTGCATTTGGTTCATATTATTTACCTTTAATGGTTGGGGTTTTTTACAGGGCATTATTGACAACTGGAAAAGGCACTTCAGGTGTGGTGTGGTGGGAGGAAATGAACGAATTCCTAAGCCCCACAAATAACCCAGGGACGGTGGACCGGCCACGGCTGAAAAATGTTGCTGAACCCTGATCTAGATCAATGGGTATGCTGAAAAATGTTGCTGAACCCTGATCTAGATCAATGGGTATGGCAAACCTGTTGACAACTGTTAACGACTGCAATTAGTCCTACAGGAAAAAGCAAGGGATAGTTTGCAGATGACCAAAAATAGCTTTAGCATGTGTAATGAGACAAGAATCCAATTTTCTCCATAATTTTGGCCCATGTGCTCATGAAGAGTCGGACACGACTAAATGACTAAAGAACAACAATAAGTTGTAATTCAACAACTTCTCTTTCAAATCTGTTTCTGAAATTCTTTTGCAATAATACAGCTGCTTTGAGATCTTGTATTGACTGTCCGGGGAGATGGAAGTGTTCTCCTACTGATTCCTGGTGTCAGATTTATGTCCATTTATGTGCGCTGTGGGTTAAACCATTGTGCCGCTTGGGCTTGCTGATCGAAAGGTCGGCGGTTTGAATGCCCGTGACGGGGTGAGCTCCCATTGTTCAGTCCCAGCTCCTGTCAACCTAGCAGTTCAAAAGCACAAAGTGCAAGTAAGTAAATAGGTACCACTACGGCGGGAAGATAAATGGTGTTTCCATGGGCTGCTCTGGTTCCAACAGAAGCAATTTAGTCATGTTGGCCACGTGACCCGGAAAAACTTTCTGCAGAAGCGGACAAACACCAGCTCCCTCGGCCTTTAAAGCGATATGAGCACCGCAACCCCAGAGTCGTTCGTGACTGAACTTAAATGTCAGGGGTCCCTTTACCTTTATGCTTTGGTGTAGGTAGGGTTTGACCTGTTTATCCAATATAGAGAGCTGAAGGGGACTGCTGGCATTTGATGGCATACACAATGTTAGAAGGCCTGAGATGGTATGTTTGATGTCGTTTGGTCCAGTGATGGTGTTATCTAGGTGTATGTGGCAGCCAAGTTGGCATCTGGGTTTATTGCAGGCTCTGGTACCAGTGTGCATGTCAAGCCTTGTTGCTTAACATGGGTGAGGAGTTGTTTAAGATTGGGTGGCTGTCTGTAGGCAATGAAAGGTCTTCCTCCCAGAGCTTGAGAAAGAGAACTGTCATTGTCCAGGAGAGGTTGTAGATCTCTGATGATGCATTGAACTGTTTTAGCTGTATGAGATTACTAGTGGTGTTCTGTTATTTTCTCTTTTGGGTCTGTCTTGCAGCAAGTTATCAGTCTGGTTTTGTTGATCTGTTGTTTAACTTCATCAGGTGGATATTTTAGTACAGATCTAGCGTGGTATTGCGTCCATCAGGAGGGGTCCATGTGGAGTCTCTTTTTTTGTAACATTTTTCGATGGCAGTTTGTGGTCAATGTTCTGTTCATTGATTGCCATCATGATTTTTATTTTAATTCATTTTTGTATAAGCAGCTGTTAACTTTTTTGTTTCTCCCATTGAGGAGCTTGTTTTGAAGCTGAAAAGCAGGTTGTAAAACAGTTCAAAAGAAGAAAAACCTCAGCTGTGAAAACACCCAAGGTTGACACTGACATAACTGGCTTTTAAGTTGATCTAGCAGAGAAGATGAAATATTTGCCTCTCCCTCCAGCTCAAGAACTGGAAGAGAGCTGGCAGCCCAGGTCAGGCAGGAAGGCCGAGCGGGAGGGCAAGCGCCAGGCTCGCCAAACTCGCTTTTTCCTTCAAGCCAACTGTTTAGTTCTGGGGAGGAAACGTTCCATTCCCCCGCTCCTTTCCCTCTTCCCACGCGCTCTTTTTCCCTCGCCTCCATCCGGGAGCAGGGAAAACGACGGCCGCCGGCCGCGCTCCCCTGACCTTCCACACTCGTCCTGGAGAGTCTGGCAAAAAGTTCTGGCCGATCCCTCAGCCCATGGGCTCCTTCCTCCTCACTGCTTCTCCTTTGGAGCTGTCTGGGTAGCAGAACTAAATGCCCCCCCCCCGCTGGGCGGATTTTTGCACCCCGGCACTGTGGGATGTAAACACAGGAGCAGTCAATGACAACATTCCTAGAGTGTACATGTTAGAACATGGGGAGGGATGTCTGTCCAGCAAGCAGGTAAACTTCCTGGGGACGGACTTCCTCCGCATGTGACCAGAGGTGGGTGTGGCCTCACCTGTGCAGGTAAATGATAAAAGCACAGGGCAGGCAGCCATCTCTCTCTCTCTGCCATTTTTCTTCAATGAGGAAACATCTAAGGATGCTCTCTTGGCTCCCAGCCAAGAGAGGAGATAAGGACTATCTTGCTACAAGATAGATTCTAAATGTATGTAACCTTTTTAAGCTGTCTGCCTTCTGGGATCATATTGTGAACAGAACGTGAGTAAACTCTTTTATACTTTTATAAAGACTGTGTTGTGTCTTGTATTTTAAGAGGGAGCAAAGGGAAAATTACCAGAGTAATTATTATAGAGGTTCTAGTGAACCTGTGCACACGTTACCGTTGCGAACTTAAAGGGGAATGTCTATAAACTCTGCTGATATTTTGGGAACTTGTTAGCACAAGTTGGATAAGGATATAATCCCACAATATATCCTCTCCTGCACCCCAGAACATTCCCACAGGCACCGCTTATGCTAAAGAGGGCCCTGCGTCCAGGCCCCCGGGGTCCCTCTCTCTCCTTCCCGCCCGCCTCCAATTTGAGCGCAAGAAGACTCGAGAGATCAGGGCGAGTCAAGAGCAGGTTTATTGGGGTGTTTGGGGGTCGCGGGGCGGCGTCGAGGAGGCTCCTCTGTGGCGGGCGCGGGCTTCGTGGGGCCTAACGGTCCCTGGAGACCAGCATGACACCGATGCGGTACAGGAACATGTCCAATTCCTCGATGACGTTGCGGGTCGTGAGGAGCCCTGGGTGGTTGGCGGCGGTGGACACCAGGTTGCAGTGGCTCAGCGGCTGTGGGAGAGGCAGAGGGGGAGCGTTAGATGCAAACGAAAGCTCATACCAAGAACAAACTTAGTTGGTCTCCGAGGTGCTACTCCCAAGGTGCGGGAGGCAGTGGAAGACAGGAGTGCCTGGCGTGCTCTGGTCCAGGGGGTCACGAAGAGGCGGACACGACTATAACGACTAAACAACAACAACAAAGGTGCTACTGGACTCTTTTTTAATTTTTTATTTCTTTTGCAGAGGTACTGCGTCAGACCACCACAGCTACCTACCTGACGCTGAAAACGAGTAACAGGCCCCGCTCTCAAAGCGTCCGCGGTCTTTCAAGAGCCTTTCGACAAAGCACCTCACCAACTACTCCCGAGTAAACTTAGCAGTGAAGGAATAAGAGGAGTTGTTTTCCCTGCGGTTCCTGCATCGCAGGGGGTTGGAACAGATGACATCTGAGGTCCCTTCCAACTCTTCAATTCCATGATTCTAAGAGCAGAGAGGTCCTCTTCCGGATCAGGAGTTGGCTAAGTTTCAGGAAGCAGGGAGAAATGGACCCGGCCGCCAATGGAGAGATGTAGAAAGTGGAGTCCCCCAAGGATCGGGACCTGTGCTTTCTAAACGACCCTAGAGTTATAGAAGAGCGGCGAAGTGGCCACGTTTGCTGGAGGCACTAAACTGGTTAGGGTCATTGTAACCAACGGGTTACAATGGAGCTCTACAGAAAGACCTCTCCAAACGGAGCGAATGGGCGGCAGAATGACAATTCATTGTGGACAAGTGTCTACAATACACGAGGGCGAAAAGTCTTAATGTCGCCTATGTTTATGGAGTCTGAACTGGCAGAGACTGGCAGCATCGCGGCTTTGTGGCCCTAGCAGAGATACGGATGAAGATGCGCCCTGCGTGCGCGGCAGTTGTGGAAAAGGCAACCTCCGCGCTAAGGATCATTAGGAAAGGAATTGACAATAAAGTAGCTGCCCATCTCATAATGCCATTATTCAAATCTACGGGGCGACCTCAGGATATTGTAGAGCTGGAAAAGGTTCAGGAAAGGGCCACAAAATGATCAAGGCGCCGGAGCGACGGCCCTGTGGGGGAAAGTTGCGTGTTTGAGGCTGGTTTAGAGAAAAGGCGAATAAAACGAGACTTGGGGGAAGTTTAGATTGTTAAGCACGGCCTGGAGAAAGTGGAAAGAGGAAAGTTTTATTCCTGCTTCTCGCTGCCACAGGAAGCAGGCGATGGGCGCCAGCCTGGACGGCTTGACAAAAAGATCGTATAAAATCATCGAGGAGGAGGAGGAGGAGGTCTATCGAGGGCTATCAGCCACGGCTCTGCCCTCCACAGTCAGAGGCAGCCATGCTTCTGAATACGTTACGGGAAACCACAGGACAGGAGAGTGTCGCTCGGATCCTGCCTGCTGGTTTCCTACGGGCATCCGGTTGGCCACTGTTGCCTTTCTGATGTTCTGACATCCGTCTTTCCTCGCCGACGCCCCCAAGGACAGCTGCCTTCTCTCTCCGTTCCTCGACGCGCCGGACTCCATCCTCTCTCTCCCTCCCCAGACGCTGAACTCGGCGGCTCCCTGGCAAGGAGGCTCCAGGGGGCTGCCTGGGCGAGGCTCGCTAGCCTCTTTGGCGCGGCCCATGGAAGCCGTCCAGCGGCGCCCACCCCCGTCACCGTTGCTGGGATGCCGGCGGCGCCCCCCATGCAAGACCAGGGGAGGCTTACAGCTGCCCCCCCACATTCCTCTCTACCCCCAAACAGGCACTCCAGAGTCCTTGAACTGCGCTCTGCCTGGGCCGCCACATGCCTACTCCTGGTAGTCCTCACAACCCGCTTGCGGAGTAGCTCAGTGTTCCCTAAATATATAGCTACCTCTGGTTACGTACTTAAGTCGTTCTGGAGGTCCGTTCTTAACCTGAAACTGTTCTTAACGTGAAGCACCACTATAGCTAATGGGGCCTCCCGTCGCCGTCGCGCGATTTCTGTTCTCATCCTGAAGCAAAGTTCTTAACCCGAGATACTATTTCTGGGTTAGCGGAGTCTGTAACCTAAAGCGTATGTAACCCGAGGTACCACTGTATTATTTTCGCAATAATTCCTCTTGGTACGGCCGCTTTTTTACGGATCTTCTCAATAGGCTCGCTTAAAATTACATTACAAAAACTTCATTCATACATTCATTCATTCTGATTTGGGGAGGTCATTATTGGGTTGTTTCAATTTTGATTATATACATTGAGGTTTTTATGCTGATCATTTCTGTGAACCGCCCTGAGACCTCTGGGTATAGGGCGGCATATAAATTCAATACATAATCATTATCCTTATTTTGCGTCCCCGCGGCTCGGTACCCTGCGCTGCTCTCCTTCGGTGTTTTGCGCCTAAGCGCCAGAGGAGGGTTGCATAACGCCATTAAAGATGACACGTGTGTGTGGGTCCCTGGGACGTGAGACCTTGGCCCCGTCAAAGCACAAGAGCCGGAGACAGGCGCACCCCGCAACTCCCCGCCCCACAAGCGTCAGCCCCAAAGGCTTTCCAGGGAAGGGTCGTTTGTGCGGACGGGTCCATGCGGAGCCAAGGCGGGAGTGCCTCTGAGCAGTAGGGCGGGTGCACGTGAGCATGTGCAGAGTGCTCTGGAGCAGCTCTGGCGAGAAGGACGGGCGGCCCTCTCGCCCACCGAAGGAGTCATGCTGCTCCATGTCAAGGGCTCGGCGGGGGCAGGAGGGGCGCTGCAGGGCGTCTGTCCTTCCCCACTTGGGGTGCCCCTCGAGGGCGGAGTCCTGGGCCCACGGCTGGGAGGGCGGGCGCCCCCATGCCGAGGCAGCGGCGAAGAGGCCCGCCTCCGTCCCGGGACAGGGCTGGGCTTCGGGGGCCCGTCTGAGCAGGCGGCGGTCGCCCCGGCGCCCTTTCTTAGCTCTTTCCTTATTTGATTCGTATTTTGAGAGAAAACTTTTAGTAGGCAGCGGCCGGGCTCTTCCGGGCACGATCAATTTGTTGTGTTCACTTTGAAAGCATCCGATAATACTCCCCCCCCCCCCAATAAAAGGATGCTTATTCCCAGGTGCATCAGGGCAGCAAATAGCAGCTTTAAAAAGGTGGAAATGTTAGAGGACTGGAAGCCAGTGGCACGTGCACGCGCCTAGGCAGAAACTGGAAAGGAGAGAGAGAGAGAGAGAGAGAGAGAGAGAGAGAGAGAGAGAGAGAGAGAGAGAGAGACGGAGGTGAGGTTGGGGGCGTCGTTCGGGGGAGGAGGCTCAAGGGAAGACCCAAGGCGCGCCCTCCTGGCCCTCCTCCGCCCCGTCGGCGCGCTTGCCTTGAAGTTCAAGGGGTCCACGCGGAGGTTGGAGGCGTGCAGATCGCTGGGATCCATGCGGGTGTTGTCCATGTTCATGATGGCGCTGTCGTTGGAGCCGGGGATAGGGTCGAAGGGCTGGAAGGACCGGTAGATCTTGAACTCCATGTAGACCTGGAAAAGCCTGCGGGGAGGGAAGGGGGCCGTCAGGAAAAGGGACCGGACGGGAGGAACCAGACTGGGCTTCTCTCCCTTGGCCGCCCCGTCCAGCCTACCTGTCCAGCGCTTCGCCGCCCTTATCGTCGCTCGAGGGGACCCCGAACTGAATCACTATGCGCTCTCTAGCAGTCAACACCACGTTGGCAGCAGGCGAGGGTCGACCTGCTCGATGGGTGGCGGGAGGTGGCGAAGCTGGGAGCCCTGCAGAGGCCGCCGCTTTTATAGCGGCCCGCGCTGCCCTCCTCCGCCCGCCCCCGCTTATCTTCTCGCCCCGGGGCTGCCGGAGAGGTCGGCTGCGCGGCGGAGAGGCCAAAGCCACCGATGGCGCAAGGAGCCAAAGAAGCCACCGACGGCGCAAGAAGCCAAAGCCACCTCAGCGAGGGCGGACAGAGCTCAGCTCCTGCCTTGGCGGCCGAAAGAGCCGGTACTGCGGGGGAGAGCCGAGTTAGAGGAACAGAGCAGCATCAGAAGAGACGGCAGGATCCGTGCAGCCTCGTGTTTTCACGTTGTCACCCAGGTGCCTCTGGCAGAAAACACGCACGCGGGATCCGAGAGCAAGAGCGTCTTCCTCCATCAGCCGCTGCCATCCAGAAGCATTTATGCCTCCACCGTTAGCCCTCTCTTCCCCCGCCATCCTACGTGGACCGAGGGAGCCTTCTGCTGGAGCACGCGGCAAGTGGGAAGACGACACGGGACTGCCAAAGTTCAGACGACCAAAGAACCCGGGTGGACGCCCCGACTCTTTTCGCCACGCGGGAGAGGCCGGAGGCTTCTAAATCCGACCGCCCCCACCCCATTTCATGGCCTCGCAGGTCCCCACCCCAAATCAAACACGCAGGGGGTGTACGGTATCCGTCTGAAAAGCCCCTCGAGACGCCCCGGTCGGTGGATGAGGGCCACGCAGGAGACGGACTGGCGTCAGGCTGATGCGTAAAGCGCATATTGCTAAGATCAGCCAGGCAGGGAAAGGTGTGTTGTTGCTTTTTACTTTAGATCAAGCTCAGAAAAAGGGGTCGAGAGATCCTTGAGAGGCAAGCAGGAGACACCTGCAGCAGTCTCTGAGGCCAAGTATTTCTTTTCAGTCCTAGAAACAAGCTCCTGTTTCTCACACGCAGAGAGCTATTCCTGGTTTCCCCCTCCCCGCCAAAAACCAGCCTTCATTTGTTCCAATAGCTTAATTTGAAAGCTCTTGTTAAACAATCCGGGACCACAAAAAGCGCTGCAAGTTGTTTTCTTCAAAAACCAAGCGATATATAAATGTTATGAAACAAAGAAACCAACAAGTCCTAGGAGATCTACCACGAATCACTCAGTAGATCCTGATCTACCCCCTGCTCCCCCCCCCAACACACCACTCCCCCCCTCCCATCGTTGGGGCAACTTTACACCATCCCTTGACCTGGGGCCAGGAGGGTCTCAACCTAGCCCTCCTCACAGGGTTGTGGTGGGGAGGAGGACGACCACGTCGAGATCCTTGGAAGACATGCATGTAATACATAAATACAATACAGCGAAAAGGAAAAAGAGTCTAGAAATATTTTTGGAATTCAACATTCTGAGGACCTAACTGCACATGACATTAAGTGTGTGGTGGTGTGAGTGGTTTGGGGTATTTTTTTTTTAAAAAAAGTTGATATGGGGAGGGAGTTTTACAGTAGGACCACAATGTTGGGAGAAGGGAAGTTTCATATTTTGCACCACAGTTGTGGAAGGATACAGAGAATGTAGGGAACGCCAGACAGCCCTAGCCAGAACCAAGAGGACCTCTGGCACCTCCTGCCCTGCTGTGCTATGCCTCAAGCCCTTGCCATGTGGGCTCTCTAATAACAATAGTAATTATAATTATAATTATTTTTATTTATACCTCACCCGTCTGGGTTTCCTCAGCCACTCTGGGCAGCTACCAACAAAATATTAAAATGCAATAATCTGTTAAACATTAAAAGCTTCCCTAAACAGGGCTGCCTTCAGATGTCTTCTAAAAGTCTGGTAGTTGTTGTTCTCTTTGACATCTGATGGGAGGACGTTCCACAGGACGGGTGCCACTACCGAGAAGGCCCTCTGCCTGTTTCCCTGTAACTTGGCTTCTTGCAGTGAGGGAACTGCCAGAAGGCCCTTGGCACTGGACCTCAGTGTCCAGGCAGAACGATGGGGGTGGAGACGCTCCTTCAGGTATACTGGACCGAGGCCATTTAGAGCTTTCATGGTCAGCGCCAACACTTTGAATTGGGCTCAGAAACGTACTGGGAGCCAATGTCGGTCTTTCAAGACCGTTGTTATGTGGTCTCGGTGGCCGCTCCCAGTCACCAGTCTAGCTGCCGCATTCTGGATTAATTGCAGTTTCCGGGTCACCTTCAAAGGTAGCCCAACGTAGAGCGCATTGCAGTAGTCCAAGCGGGAGATAACCAGAGCATGCACTACTATGGCGAGGCAGTCTGTGGGCAGATAGGGTCTCATCTCATCCTGCGTACCAGATGGAGCTGGTGGACAACTGCCCTGGACACAGAATGTACCTGTACCTCCATGGACAGCTGTGAGTCCAAAATGACAACAGGCTGCGCACCTGGTCCTTCAGGGGCACAGTTACCCCATTCAGGACCAGGGAGTCCTCCACACCCGCCTGCCCCCTGTCCCCCCAAAACAGTACTTCTGTCTTGTCAGGATTCAACCTCAATCTGTTAGCTGCCATCCATCCTCCAACCACCTCCAGACACTCACACAGGACCTTCACCA
This sequence comes from Podarcis liolepis, assembly GCF_965112155.1. Classification (NCBI taxonomy): domain Eukaryota; kingdom Metazoa; phylum Chordata; class Lepidosauria; order Squamata; family Lacertidae; genus Podarcis; species Podarcis liolepis. The sequence continues at coordinate 1,321,546 of NC_139560.1, read as the reverse complement.
TGTTCACTGGTTCCGATTTGAAAGAGAGGTAGAGCTGGGTATCATCCGCATACTGATGAGCACCCAGCCCAAACCCCCTGATGATCTCTCCCAGAGGCTGCATGTAGTAATTTCACTTTCCATATTCAACTACAGTAATGTGATCTTGGATGAAATAACTGTGATCTTGCGAATTAAGTACGTAACCAGAGGTACTACTGTAGTTTGCACAGACCCAATTCTTTGAAGTCCCAAAGGAAGGAGTCCATTATGCTTTCAAGCGACTCCATTCACCAGAAAATTCTTCCTAAGGTTTAATTGAAATCTCCTTTCTTGTCATCTGAATCCACTGGTTCGAGTTCTCCCCTCTGGAGCAACATAAAACAAGTTTCCTCCACGGGACAGGCCTGCAGGCCTTTGAATAAGACTCTCATGTCACCCCTCCGTGTCTCTTCTCCAAGCTAAACATATCCGATCGTTTCAACAGTTCATCACAAGACTTGATTTCCAGCTCTTCAGCTTCTTAGTCGCCCTTCTTGGCACACCTTCCAGCTTGTCCTTATCCTCTCAAACTGTGGTGCCCAGAACTGGACAAAGGGCTCCAGGTAGGCTCTGGCCAAGGCTGAATAGAGTGGTGCTATGACTTCCCTTAAGGGACGCGGGTGGCGCTGTGGGTAAAACCTCAGTGCCTAGCAGTGGCTTAGCATGGGGGGTGCAGGGGGGGCCGGCCACACCGGGCGCAACATCTGGGGGTTAGGGTTAGGGGGCGCAAATCCACGGGTTAGGGGGCGCAAATCCACGGGTTAGGGGGCGCAAATTACTTGCCTTGCCCCGGGTGCTGACAACCCACGCTACGCCACTGGTGCCTAGGACCTGCCGATCGTATGGTCGGCGGTTTGAATCCCCGCGACAGGGTGAGCTCCCGTCATTTGGTCCCAGCTCCTGCCCACCTAGCAGTTCGAAAGCCCCCCTAATTGCAAGTAGATAAATAGTTACCGCTTTATAGCGGGAAGGTAAACGGCGTTTCCGTGTGCTGCGCTGGTGCTGGCTCACCAGCTGCAGCTTCGTCATGCTGGCCACATGACCCGAAAGTTTCTTTGGACGGTACCGGCTCATGGCCTCTAGAGCGAGATGAGCACGCAACCCTAGAGTCGGACACGACTGGCCCGTACGGGCAGGGGTACCTTTACCTTTACCTTTATGACTTCCCTTAATTGGGACACTAGATTTCTTTTGATGCAGCCTGGAATTGCAATAGCTTTTTCAATCTTTATTTCATGAGATACTATGACAGCGAAGAAGAGAAATGCAGCATGAAAAGCAAAACCGCACAACAAGATACAACCAGGGTTGCCACCTCTGCTCCTGCAAAATACAGGACGGGACTGGGGGGGGGGGGACTTAGGGTGAATTCCCACCCCCACCTGGTGCTGAAATGACTTCAAAGCAATCCATTACAATCCATTGCAGCGTAATAGGAGGACATCTCTGGACTACTTCTCTCTCACACACATTTGTAAATCTCTCCATTCTTTGCTACCCAGAGCTAAGTACATTACCTTTCACACACATGCAGCATTATACAGCAAAGTTGCATCACATAACCTTTCTTTTTTGCATTCACATTCACACAATCATTTTGTGGCCTTCACATGGGATTTGCTTGTGAAAGCATACAAATGCTCATAACAAGATGAGACCGCACCATCCTACTGCCAAAATGTAGGAACAGATTTTTGTAGAGAGTCAGGAATGCTTAGTTTATGGCACAAGGTTACATGACATTATTCAAAACTGTGCACGCATTGTACATGAAATACATATTTCATTAAGAATTGCATAAATCTATGGAGAGTAAATGGTTGAAATATGCTGATTTATTGTTAGAAGACAGTGAAGGTTTTAAATTACTGGTCAACTCACCACTGTGTGCTAACCACACTTGCCACTTAGCTATGCTGCAGTTTCTCTTTGATGGTAGCATGACATCCAAGTGTGGAACAGGTGAGTGATGCCTCCAGCCACCTGGCAGAGGCAAGGAAAACAGAGAAACCCACACAAGACGTACCCTGGCTGCATTTGGTTCATATTATTTACCTTTAATGGTTTTTTATTGCCTCATGGCTGTCAAAGTGACACAATGGCTTGAAGAGTTATAGGTGATTGGTAATGACTGTCCTTGAGCTAATGAGGCTTAATTACTTCAAATTTGCAAAGTGCTTTGAAACAGGCTCTTGCTCCGGCCCATTGGTGGTGGGTGGAAGGTATGAGAGCAAGTTCAGGAAACCAGCTTTAGGGGTTAGGGGTTAAGGGTTAAGGGTTAAGGGTTTAAGCATCAGGGCTAGGATTAGGGTTAGGCTTAGGCTTAGGGGGTTAGGCATAGGGGTTAGGGATTAGGGATTAGGGGCTAAGGGTTAAGGGTTTAAAGATTAGGGTTAGGATTAGGGTTAGGGGTTAGGGTTAGGGATTAGGGGCTAAGGGTTAAGGGTTTAAAGATTAGGGTTAGGATTAGGGGTTGGGGTTAGGGGTTAGGATTAGGGTTAGGGTTAGGGTTAGGGATTAGGGATTAGGGATTAGGGATTAGGGATTAGGGATTAGGGGCTAAGGGTTAAGGGTTTAAAGATTAGGGTTAGGATTAGGGGTTGGGGTTAGGGGTTAGGGATTAGGGATTAGGGGCTAAGGGTTAAGGGTTTAAAGATTAGGGTTAGGATTAGGGGTTGGGGTTAGGGGTTGGGGTTAGGGGTTGGGGTTAGGGATTAGGGATTAGGGATTAGGGATTAGGGGCTAAGGGTTAAGGGTTAAGGGTTAAGGGTTTAAAGATTAGGGTTAGGATTAGGATTAGGGTTAGGGGTTGGGGTTAGGGGTTAGGGGTTAGGGTTTAAGTATTAGGGCTAGGGTTAGGGTTAGGTTTAGGCTTAGGCTTAGGTTTAGGGGGTTAGGCATAGGGGTTGGGGCTGGGGTTAGGGGTTAAGGGGTTAAGGTTAGGGTTTTACGATTAGGGTCAGGGTTAGGCATCTGGTCGGCCACTGTGAGAACAGGATGCTGGGCGAGATGAGCCCCTGGCCTGCTCTCACCATCTCTTCGCAGAAACCACAGGAGGGGAGAGTTGCTCCTGCGCTCAGCTTTGGTCAACTCACCACTGTGTGCTAACCACACCTGCCACTTAGCTATGCTGCAGTTTCTCTTTGATGGTAGCGTGACATCCAAGTGTGGAACAGGTGAGTGATGCCCACAGTGACCTGGCAAGTGCAAGAGTGGACACTGACAGAGAAAACCAAACAAGACGTACCCTGGCTGCATTTGGTTCATATTATTTATCTTTAATGGTTTTTTATTGCCTCATGGCTGTCAAAGTGACACAATGGCTTGAAGAGTTATAGGTGAGTGGTAATGACTGTCCTTGAGCTAATGAGGCTTAATTGCTTCAAATTTGCAAAATGCTTTGAAACAGGCTCTTGCTCCGGCCCATTGGTGGTGGGTGGAAGGGAAGAAGAAGAAGAAGAAGAAGAAGAAGAAGAAGAAGAAGAAGAAGAAGAAGAAGAAGAAGAAGAAGAAGAAGAAGAATTTATTTATACCCCGCTCATCTGGCCGAGTTTCCCCAGCCACTCTGGGTGGCTCCCAATTGAGTGTTAAAAACAATCCAGCGTTAAATATTAAAAACTTCCCCCAAAAGGGCTGCCTTTTAAAGATAGGATATCTGCTTATTTCCTTCACATGTGAAGGGAGGGTGTTCCACAGGGTGGGTGCCACTACTGAGAAGGCCCTCTGCCTGTTTCCCTGTAACTTGGCTTCTCTCAGGGAGGGAACCACCAGAAGGCCCTCGGAGCTGGACCTCAGAGTCAGAGCAGAACGATGGGGGTGGAAAGGAATTGCTGAAACAATTAACAGAAGTGGAATACAAAAAGGGAGGTGTGAGGAGGTCGTGGAAACAAGTGAACGAAAGATAAGATAATGAAATGGTTTTGTTTTTGTTTTATTAGTTTTATGTGTTAGTGTTTTTGTATTGTATTGCATTGTCTTTTTTTCCCTTTTTTTCCTTTTTTTTGTAGTGTTGTGTTTAAATTGTTGGAAAATTAATAAATATTATACAAACAAAGAAAAAAGACACTCCTTCAGATATACTGGACCGAGGCCATTTAGGGCTTTCAAGGTCAGCACCAACACTTTGAATTGTGCTCGGAAACGTACTGGGAGCCAATGTAGGTCTTTCAGGACTGGTGTTATGTGGTCTCGGCTGCCGCTTCCAGTCCCCAGTCTGGCTGCTGCATTCTTGAATAACTGCAGTTTCCAGGTCACCTTCAAAGGTAGCCCCACATAGAGCGCACTGCAGTAGTCCAAACAGGAGATAACTAGAGCATGCACCACTCTGGCGAGACAGTCTGCGGGCAGGGAGGGTCTTATCCTGTGTACCAGATGGAGCTGGTAGACAGCTGCCCTGGCTACAGAATTGACCTGTGCCTCCATGGACAGCTGTGAGTCCAAAATGACTCCCAGGCTGCGCACCTGGTCCTTCAGGGGCACAGTGACCCCATTCAGGACCAGGGAATCCCCCACATCCGCCTGCCCCCTGTCCCCCCAAAACAGTACTTCTGTCTTGTCAGGATTCAACCTCAATCTGTTAGCCACCATCCATCCTCTAATTGCAAGAGAGCAAGTTCAGGAAACCAGTTTTAGGGTTTAGGGTTCAGGGTTTAGGGTTTAAGGTTAGGGTTAGGTTTAGGGGTTGGGGTTGGGGTCATGAAGAGTCGGACACAACTAAGCGACAAAACAACAACAACAATAACAAGGAAAAGCGGGACATTATGAGATCAAATCAGAAACACGGACAGCTTTTCTAAATCGGTGGTGTTCCTGGAAAATAGGGACACTTGGAGTCTGATCTACTAGTCCAGGATCCTGCTCTCTCAGTGGCAGATCAGTTGTCCATGAGAAGTCCGCAAGCAGAAGAGGAGTGTAGCAACACTCTCCTCATTTGTGATTTGCAGTAATTAGAATTAGGAGGATTGAGGAAGGACTTCAGCATCATGGCTAATTGCCACGGAAGGTCTTATTCCCACTCTGACACTCAACTTGCACGGATCAGAGATAATCCTGACAGGAGAACTTGGTAGTCGTGGAAGGACTCAGGAAATCTTAAATTGACTGCTGCCAGCTGGCCTACACTTGGACCTTGTTCCAGGGGAGGGAGGCAGAGATGTTTCTATGGGCTGGAAGAGGCCATTTCAACACAGAAGTGCCTACCCGTTCTCCACAAGGCTGACCGCACAAAGTGTTCATTTTGGAGCTTGGCTGATGTGGTTGGGACCTGCCAGTATCAGTGCTCAGTTTGGCACCCATCTGACCTCTAAATGGGATAAATGGAATGAGGATGTCTTCTTCTAAAATCTTCTGCCAAGGAGATGCCGTTATTTCCTCTTGGGAGAGAGTCAGAAACCACACAAGCCCACTCAGAACCTGCTCAGATGAAGGATGTCAAAATTTGATCTTGATCCCCAGATCCTGGTGTCACCATCTTTCTGATTGGCCAAGTTGAGCCACGTTAGGCAAGCGCTGTCCATTGGGAAGGGGATAAAACCTGGAGGTGCAGGACTCCTCTGGAAGCAGGGAAGTCTCAGTTCCAGTTTGGGGAGAAGAACCTGTGTCTCCTGTCCCACCAAGAGCAACAGACGCTTCTGCAGATCCCGAGAAAGAGAGGCAAGGTAAGTTGGGAAAACCCACTGGATATGATTATTGAAACCTAGAACACCTCCCAAAAAGGAAAGTCTGGACCCTGAATGCCCCACAGAATTTGCATATCTAAAACTGTGGTTTTCTTTTCTTTTCTTGACATTAAACGTCGGTTAGGCACTGTGGCGATCACACAGGGTCCCCGGACATTTAACGGTCTATTGATCCCTGTGCCACCACTGTGCTCGCTTTCCTGCTTCCACCAACCAGTTACTCTCTAGTAAAACACTGAGTCCAGTCAGTTGTTAAAAGTGAGCCAAAAAAACAAGTTTATTTTACAAACAATAACAAGTTTATGGTTTCTCAGATAATATTCCCGTCAGTATTTTAACTTTAGTTTCTTTACCATAGAATCATAGAATCATAGAGTTGGAAGAGACCACAAGGGCCATCGAGTCCAACCCCCTGCCAAGCAGGAAACACCATCAGAGCACTCCTGACATATGGTTGTCAAGCCTCTGCTTAAAGACCTCCAAAGAAGGAGACTCCACCACACTCCTTGGCAGCAAATTCCACTGTTGAACCGGCCTATGTCTTCCTAATACTTTCTGACTGATTATCTCAACTGTTTGGCTGAGGCCTCTTAACAAATTCTCTCCCTCTCTCACACCAGAATAGCCAAACCCACAGACTTATCCTCTCTGTCTCTTCTAACTCCAGACTGTCTTCTCAACAACTCTAACTCTCTCAAAAAACCTATGGGCTTAAACCTTATACACAGTTAACTCTGCCCCCTGGGTTCCCATTGCTTAGTCATTTTACAATTAGGGTACTTAACCCTTTCCCTATGAACATAGTATGATGTCACACACATCGGAGGGCAAACGCCACAGGCACCTCTATCACTTTGGAGAATAAGAGTTCTCCAGGCCAACCAAATAGCGCTTGTTGCAGGAAACCCCCCCCCCCAATCATTCAGTTTGTACAAACACCACACACACATCATACACGACGCTTCTGTTATAAATTCATAGAAAATCAGCCATACATCGGATCTGCACCGTTCCACTTTTATTTTACACCATGAGGGAAGGACTATCAAAGATGGGAGACTTGACACAAGGCAGCCAACATGTCCTACCCAGTTGGCATGCCAACCGTGATGGTCGTAGACAGAAGATCATTCCACTCACAAAGGACCTGCAAATGGGAGTGGATTCAGTACGGACTGAAACACAGGACAGTGACCAGCCCGTCCCTTTGGGGGCAGGAAACAGTGAACTCCTCTTTGTCCTCAGGAATGTAATCATGGGGAGGGGGAAAGGAGGAATGTCTTTTTCACCTGAGTGTCTTGCCAGGTGACAAGACACTCAGGTTACCACCACAACTCCTCCCTGAACCCCTCCTCTTTGTGATGTGTCAATGATGTAGTCGTGATGTAGTTATGATGTAGTCTTAGGGGTGTAGCATGGGGGATTAGCAGCCAATAAAAGTTTGGGGGTTCCGTTGTTCGGGGCTTCCATCTGGTGGCAGGTGGGAGTCCTGTCACAACAGTCTTCAATAAAGACCAAGCCTCCTGGGGTCCTTGTTTTTTGTCCAAGGGAGCCCTCAGATTTCTCCGTTAACATGCTGCTAAGGAGGAACACGACCCCCATGGCTTCCAGCCTAGCCTCCCCTCACTGCCTTCTCTGCTCCCTCCTTGCAGGATGCTCCTCGTCTGGACTTCGCTGCTGCCCCTGGTACTTCTGGCAGGGCGTGGGGAGGCCCAGAACTCCAAGCCTGACCTGGAAAGTACCAGTAAGAGAGGGGAAAAGGGAATGGAAAGGGGTCATCGCCTGTGGGCAAGCAAAACGGTGCCCCTCCCCACGAACAGAGGGCACTCTTATTCCTCCCCCAACAATGGCCTATAAGCTGGTTTCTGACAGTGAAAATCTGGAGGTCACCTTACTCCATGCATAGGTAGGGGGCCTAGGAGTTGGTGGGGGGGAGCAGCAATGAGGAAGATTTCCATGTTGTGGCTGGCATCCACTGCATTCTCTCAAAATTCAAAATGTAGCCACTGGTCCAAAAAATAGGTGACCCTCCAGGTCTATGTCAGGGCTGAAACTCCTTCAGTTCACCTGGTCCCAAGTCGTTCAGGTGTTTACATGTTAGAAACAAGTCCTCGAAGATGCCCCGGCAGGTAACTGACAGCTTCCTCAGCACAGGTCCACTCAGCAACTTGGCCACAGAATCATGCGCCAGCTGCAGCTTCTGAACCCATCCCAAGGGACGTCCCACATAGGGTGCATTACAGTACACCAATTGTAAGATTACCAACGCATGCATCGCCGTGGCCAAAGTATTCCTGTCCCGGAAAGGGCAGAGTTGGTGCAAATGGGAGCTTCTGCCCACAGAGGTAATCTGAAGCTCCATTAAGAAAGATGGATCTAGGAGCCCCCCAAAACTCTGCACCTCATCCTTCAGAGGGTTCGCAATCTCATCTGGCAATGGGGAAGCCCCCAACTTCTGGACCTGGAAACTGATCGCCCACAAAGTCTCATTCTGGCCAGGATGAGTATGATGACTGCAAACCACTCGGAGGATTTATGACTGGCAAATGCAATATAAATTTTGTAAAACAGAATGACATTTATTGGCACTGCTGTTATCTGTAGGTTAACTGCTAGTTCTTAATATGGGTGGCAACTGGGAGAACAGGATGCTGGATTAGATGGGCCCTTTTGGCCTGATCCTGCTGCGTCAGGACTATTCTTACTGCTCCCTTACTTGCAGAGCCAGCATGGTGTAATGGTTAAGAGCGGTGGACTCGTAATCTGGGGAAGAGGGTTCGCGTCTCCACTCCTCCACCTGCAGCTGCTGGGTGACCTTGGGCCAGTCACACTTCTCTGAAGTCTCTCAGCCCCACTCACCTCACAGAGTGTTTGTTGTGGGGGAGGAAGGGAAAGGAGAATGTTAGCCGCTTTGAGACTCCTTCGGGTAGTGATAAAGCGGGATATCAAATCCAAGCTCTTCTCCTTCTTCTTCCTCTTCTCCTCCTTCTTCTGCCCTGTCTTCTTTCCATCAAGCTGTTGCTCCAGCTGTCAACTTGGCCAGAGGCCGCCCAGCCTGTCAGTCCTCCACTAACCCCCATCCAAGCGATCCGTCAGCCGGCAAAGCTGTCGATGGGAACTCTGACGGGGTCTTCGATCATGCCTCCTGCACCCACACCCATAAAGAATATGGACCATGGTGGCATGTGGAATTGGACGACCGGTATGCTATCTCCTCTGTGGTGGTGAAAAACCGTGCAGACTGCTGCAGCAAGAGACTCCTGGGAGCCCAGATCCATGTGGGAGACCACGTGATTGACCAGGGCAAGTTCAACCCCCTGTAAGTTCCCGTTGCCCCTCCCCTCCCCACTTGTCCTTCAGCCAAGGCATCCCAGGAGACGCTCTCAAGATGCCTGAAGATTCGTTCACTTGTAGCTCCTTTGTTCTCTTCCCAATCAGGGTGGGGGGAGCAGGGGGTAGTGGATTCTGCCCATATTTCAAGACCTGCTTCTGTGTGGAATGGCAAGGGCTAATTCCTGCTCCTGGGTGGAACGGCCTCTCTGACTTCTCCACTTGGATGCTTCACTGATGTCTCAAGTTCAGTAAGTCCAAGACTGAACTTCTCATCTTTCCTCCCCTCCCTCTTCTTTCACTCTCCCTCTTCCCTGACACTCCTGCCTTCTTCATCAAGCATGAAGCCATGACTTCCCCTTGGAGTCCCCTTTGGTTTGAATCCTATCCTTGAGAGTGAACAAGCATGTTCCCTCCTCCATGTGACAGCCCTAAGATATTGGAAGATGGCTATCATATCTCCTCTCAGTCATCTCTTTTCCAGGCTAAAACTACCCAGGTCCCTCAACTGTGCTTCCTAAGGCTTGGTTTCCAGACCCTTGATCATCTTGGTTGCCCTTTGTGGCGTTTGCCCTCCTAGGTGGGTCATAAGGAAAGGGTTAAATGAGTGTGAAGTGATTGGCCAGTGGGAACCCAAGAGGAGGAGTTGGAGTTGGAGTTGTTTGGAAGTCAGTTGGGAGTTGGAGAAGGAAGAGGGAAGACAAGTCTGTGGGTTGGTCTCGTTTTGATGTGAGAGTGAGTGAAACTGTTAGGAGGAGTCAGATAGACAGTTGGGATAATCAGTTAGAAGTTATTAGGAAGGTATAGGCCAGTATAGAAACTAAGGATAAGAAACTGACAAGAAAAATTATCTGAAACCATAAACCTGTTAAGGCTTATAAAATAAACTTGATTATTTGTTTTAATGTTAACAACTGTCTGGACTCAGTGTGTACCTGACAGAAACGGGTTGGTGGCAGCGGGATAGTGATCATAGTGGTGGCACAGGGATCAATAGACCGTCAAATGTCCTGGGACCCTGTGTGATGCCACACCCTCCTCTGCAAACCTTCCAGCTTGTCAACATCCTTCTGAGACTGTGGTGCCCAGAACTGGACACAGGACTCCAGGCATGTTCTGACTAAGGCAGAATAGAGGGGTACTATTATTTCCCTTGATCTGGACACTAGACTTCTGTTGATGCAGCCTAGAAGAGCATTGGCTTTTTTTGCTGCTGCATCACACTCTTGACTCATGTTCAGTTTGTGGTCCACCAAGACCCCTAGATCCTTTTCACATGTACTGCTAGTGAGCCAGGGGCTCCCGCAGCCATGGAAATACCTCAGAGGGTAGACGGAGTCATTCTGAATTGTTTCCACCCCAAGGTTGACCTCCCGTTTCTCTCTGTAGTTGTGGAACCATCACAGATGATGGCCTTGGCTCCATCAGCACCATCAATTGCCAAGGGATGAAGGGTCGCTATGTGAGCGTGAACCACTATGGACTAGCTATCCTGACCTTGTGTGAGGTGGAAGTCTATGGAACAAAGTTGGAGGATGAGTCTCAGGGATAACCAGCCATGTGTCGCGCGGAAAGGGGCATGGGCAGAACTGATGGAATCGGTGTTCGTTGTCCAATAAACATCATTTGAGCAGCCTTCTTTCGTCTCTCCGATTTGTTGGTCAGAACCAAGGGGGTCTGTGATTTTGCCTGTGCCAGAGAGCAGAGCCATAGAGGAGGCCAAGTGACGCCTTGTGGAGACTGCAAGTCCTATTTGCCAGGGATCCCTCACAAAGAGAACTAGTTGCACAACGAAGGAGGCCAGAGAATTATGCACTAATGTAGTGATCAGGTGGGATTGCTATGAGGAATTATAAAAAATATGGAGCACGCCATTTATGTCAGCAATGAAAGCATTGCGTTGACTGGGTTTGAGACATTTTGATATGATTTCTGATAATCCATGCCTCTGCGTCTCTGTCCTATTTCTCTGCCTGACAGGCACGTATCAGCATTCTAAACACAGGCCAGTTGTTCATCAGGCATCCTGGGTCATAAAGATAGTAAGCAGCTTCTTTGATGTAGTTATTGTTAGTTTTGTTAATCTTAGGGCCAGGAAGAGAGTTCACAAAGATGGTAAATACTGCCATCCTGCCTTTCCTGTTTACTGCTGTTTACGACCTCCAGAGTTTCCTAAAAGCATTCCTCCTGGCTTCCTATTTTATTTACTCTGAACTATGCATGCTCAAGTAGGAAATAGTTTCTTTGTAGTTAAAAGAATTGCTTCTGATCTGACTTTGTCCCATGTGGGGTTTTCTTGTTCAGAGGAAATCTGATTGGTTCTTACAAACACTGTGTAAAAAGTTCTTTTGTGAATAAAACGACCTGGGCCGAGGGGTGGAGAGGATTATTATTGGCACCCCTCCCAGAGTCTTGCTGGTCAAGCCTCCTGTGTATTCTATTAATCAGAGTCCAATCCTTCCTTGCTTTGGGAATGCTACACACTAAGACAGAGGTCCTCGAACTACGGTCCGCGGGCCAGATCAGGCCCGCCAGGGTCCTGAACCCGGCCTGCTGGCAATTGCCTCCACCACCGCCACCCAGTATCTTCGGGTGCAAGAGGCAGGAAGGCAGGCTCCCCCCAGGCCCAGGGAAAATCCCCGCAGAGCCCAGAGGTTCCACCTCTCTACCTTATTCGTATCTCTTTGGCCTCACTCCCGACGCACATGCGCCCCTTGTCAGTTGGGGAGGTTTTTCTATGGCGCGTGTGACGGGACATACATGGCCAAGATGGTGGCTGCTCCCAGAGGCGGTTCTTGACCAGCCAGGAGCAGCAGTGGGGCCAGCATGGAGGTGGATGTGGCAAATAAGCATGGGAGGCAGTGGGGGGGGGCGCCTGACTGGGGGGGTGGAGGGGAAGGGCAGGGACCCCAGGCCTCCTCCCTTAGTCCTCACACTCCCTCGGTCTCCGCAGTGTTGTAGGAAACGCCCCCCCCCCATCATTCAGTTTGTACAAACCCGACACACACACTCACACACGACATACGTGATGCTTCTGTTATAAATTCATAGAAAATCACCCGTACATCGGAGCTGTGCCGTTCCACTTTTATTTTACACCACGAAGGAAGGACTACAAAATGGTGAAGGTTTGATACAGGGCAGCCATAATCTCTCGAGAGTACCAACACGTCCACAGGAAACCTGCCCAGTTGCTATGCCAACCCTGATGGTCCTAGACAGAAGACCATCAAGATCTCAAAGAACTTGCATATGGGAGTGGATTCAGCACGGACTGGAACAAAGAACAATAATCAGCTCTTCCCTCAGGGGGCAGGAAACTGCAAACTCCCCTCTGTCACCTGGAATGTACTCATGGGGAGAGGGAAAGGAGGAACTGGACAGGTGACAAGACACTCAGGTTACCACCACAACTCCTCCCTCAACCCCTCCTCTTTGTGACGTGTCAATGATGTGGTCATGATGTAGTCTTAGAGGTGTAGTTTGCGGGATTAGTAGCTGATAAAAGTTGGGGTCTTCTTTTGTTCTGGGCTTCCATCTTGTTCCACCTGGTGGCAGGTGGGAGTCCTGTCACGACAGTCTTCAATCAAGACCAAGCCGACTGGCTGCTGTTTTGCCCTGGTATTCCTGGCTGGTGTCCTTGCTTTTTTTGTCTAAGGGAGCCCTCAGATTTCTCAGTTTACAGCAGCGGCAGCGGCGATGATGGTGTTGGGCGTGACGGGGAGTGTGTCAGTAGCCCTGCACCCGCTCGTCATCTTCAAAATCAGCGACCACTGGCTCCGGATGCACTCGCAGGAAGGGCGCCCCCGTGAGTAGGGGCAGGAGGAGGGGAGCTGCACCTGTTGGACTTCCGCCTGCGAGCTGGGAAGGGGCAGCCTCCCACAGGACCCCGGAGTGAAGGAACCGAGCCTGGCCAGGGGGGCCAACATGTCTCCTGCAGCCCCAGGCCGCCCACCTTGCAAAGGCGCCCGGGAAGGGAGCGGAGAGAGAGAAGTCCTCCTCCGCCCCCAGCTCTGGTGAGACTCGAACTCGCATCGCCCTGGAGCCGCACTGGCTGGGGCTGGTGGGAGGAGCCATCCCTGTCCTGAATCCCCCCTCCCCGTGGGAAGCCTGTGGGCTCCTCAGACTGCTCATGGACTACAACTCCCATCAGCCCCTGCCAGCACGACCTGATGGGAGATTGAGTCTGAGAGCTGCCAGAGGGCCACTGGTTCCGCTTCCCTGGAGTAAGGGCCGGGATGCTGAAGGGAGGCTTTGTTTGCTGGTTGGATTTTGGGTTCTAGCTAGGCAGGTCTAGTTGGTGGATTGTCCTCTTCTTCTTCTTTGTATAATTTTTATTGAAGATTTAAAGAAAACATATTATCCAAAAACATGCCATCCTTAATTCTTTTTCCCCATTTTCCTCCCTCCCCCCACCCCACCTCCCACAAAACCCCCCCACCCCCCCAGCTTCCCTCAGTTCCAGTGTTTGATTTCTCTGCGAATGCTGTCCTCTGCATGTTACAAAGTTGTATAAATCCTTAAATTATTTAACTGATTATTGTCAATAAAAAGCTTGTGAATGTTTATTCAAAACCTGCCAAGGACTCCAATTCACTTTGTTGCCTCTTCAAATACTTTGTGAAAGGTTCCCTTCCATCTTTAAAGTCACAGTTATCCTTGTCCCGTAGTTTATATGTCAATTTTGCTAGTTCTGCATAGTCCATTAGTTTTTCTTGCCATGATTCTTTAGTTGGGGTTTCTTCAGTCTTTCAAAGTTTCAGCTTTTTTGGTAGGTATTTCCCTACAACCCCTAACAAAAATGCTTCAGGTTTTTTAACAAATGTTAGATGGAACATTTTCTTCAATTCATTGTATATCATTTCCCAATTTTTAAAATTACATTACAATCTCACCACATATGATAAAATGTCCCCTCCTTTTCCTTACACTAGTTTTGTACATTTTCCCTAACTGCACTAGTATTGTGTACCATCTGTACATCATCTTCATGTAATTCTCCTTCAACAGGGAACAATCAGTAAATTTTAAATCAGTTTTCCATAATTTCCCCCAATCTTCCATCATAATGTTGTGACCTACATCTTGTGCCCATTTAATCATGACTGATGATGGGTTGTCATTCTTGGGAAGGGCTCAGTCTGGGCTGTTTTAGCTTTTCGCAGAAAACCAGCAGAGTTGGGCCTTCTCGGGCTTACAGTGGGGAAGACACAGCACTAAAGGAAAAAGGAGAGGGAGGAGGTGGAAAAGCAAACCTCTTTCTTCATGACTGTTTTCTTGTAATGAGCTGGTGGAATGAGCCCAAAGCCGCTTGCATCCCTCACTATGACTAGCAGTGACAAATATGGAACCGGATATTGACCATTTCATTAGCCAAAAGCAGGCCCATACTTCCTACTGAAATACTTATAAATTTATGTTGATTAAAATTTTAAATATTATATTGTTTTTCCACCACAAATAAAATATGTGCAGTGTGCATAGGAATTCGTTCATATTTTTTTCAAACTGTCATCTGGCCCCCAACACTGTCTGAGGGACAGTGAACCGGCCCCCTGTTTAAAAAGTTTGAGGACCCCTGCATTAAGAGGACATGGATGTAGAACTCCCACCTGTGCGCATCATTCCCCAGGTTGGCTGGGGGAACCCAGCCGGGTGGGCAGGGTATAAATAATAAAATTATTATCATTATCATTATCATTATCAACCAGAAATCCTTGAAGCGATTGCACCTCAGCATTCTTGATAGTGAAGGTGAGGAAATACCACAGCAGATTACATACAATTAATGTCTTGGTTTTTATTTGACATTTCCTCAAGCTTGGCAGAAGTTTAGAAGCCTTCAGGAAGATGGCAATTCCTTCTTTCAAAGTCAATAATTGGCTAAGAGATCCCTCAGGGACACCTGTGCGGCGTCATGGTGGTTGTGGTTCAGGAAACAAATGGAAGGAATGGATTTTTTACATCAGCGGTGTCTTAAAAGCAAAACACCAAGAAGAAATGGATTCCGGAAGCAGCAGGGAGAAATCCAAACTCTTCTTCTTCCTTCAGGTATACAGGGCTGTGGCCGTTTAGGGTATTAAATTCTATAAATTCCTAGGGGGTCATCTGTCAGTATTTTCATCCCTCCCATTGCAAAGGATCACCTGATCCTATTGTCTACTTTCATACTGTGAGAAAGGAAGGGGCGGAAGCCACTCTTCGAGACTTCCGTCCTTGGAACTGTTGTGCTTTTTCTTGCAAGGAGGCAGGATCTCTCCTCCATGTTTGTAATGTTCTTTTATTTGACTAATTGTAGAAATAAATTAGGTATGCTGCAAAACCTCCACAGCTTTGCTTCTGTTGACTCTGCTGAGTTTGGGTGCAAACATGAGCAGCTGTGAGTCCACAGCCACAGGACCTGCTCCTCGTTGGTGTTCCTATGTTCCTCTGATCGGAGGGTCAGAGAAGGAGTTCCGGTCGCCCAGCCCCTGCAGGCGCTGAAGAGGTGGACTAACAGGCATACTGAAATCATCCTGGCTGAGGCCGATGTTTACGACTTTTGTAATTATGTAGATCTTGTTATGCTGCAAGCCGCCTTGTATGCAACTGTGGAAAGGCGGCATACAAATGAAAAATGAAAAACGAAAAAAATGAGATGGGAGCTGTAGTCAAAAACATATGATTGATATATATGAGACCCTGGGATTCCTATAACAAATCTGGTGAGTGGGGAGCTCTGGGCTGCCCCTTGGATGAGGAGGATGTTGTCTGGATGCTGCACAACGAGACATCAGCCGCTTCAAATCTGCAGTGGACAAGCTCTCTGTTAACTCTGTCCAAAGGTGCCCAGCAGGCAATGTGACATGGCTGCTGTGTCCACACTGGGACATAAATACATGTTCCTGTGGGTCACGGCTTCTGCTGGGCACTTTTGATTCATGCCTCCCAAATCCACCTCCCTCTTTCCTGTCCCCACTGGTGGGCAGTGTCAGGTGGGAGGGCCTCACACTCTTTGGGGCCCCTCCTCTGCCCTGTGCCCCACAGCGACAGCCAGGATGTGGTGTGAGTGGCAGGATTTGTCCCAGGAGGACGTGTCGGGTTCCCAGTGGGGTGGGCGTGACGACACCCTGAGCAGATGGGCCAAACATCTCCCCCATCTGAGCATTGGGGGGGGGGGACTAACAGTGTTTTTAATAACCAACAGACAAAGAAATAAGTCACTGAGCAACGGGAGCTCACCCCATCACGGGGATTCGAACCACTGACCTTTTGATCGGCAAGCCCAAGAGGCTCAGTGGTTAGACCACAGCGCCACCCGCGTCCCATTAAAGGAGCTTTAAATGTGCCATTAAATGTATAGGTGTGTGCTGTCAGGGGGTTAGGTTCACCATTAAACAGAAATAAATTATTTAATCCAGATCAGAAGATGGTGGTCTGCCTGGCAACAGGGAGCACGTCAAACGAGAATTCCAAGGATGCTGGGTGTGGGGAGATATGGGGATATTTCCTGGGGAGGTTATATTTATTTAGAAAAGCATATATCCCTGTCCTTCCAGGACTCTTGCATTGCTCAGGGTGGCTTAGACCAATTTATGACTTTTTATTAGTAAGTGAATGAAATATACTTGCAAGTGTTGCAAGTGATTTCATGCTCTTTATTCAGCTCATAGTGGTGAGGAGGAATGAATGAAAGTCCCCTCAAAGTATCTGCTTTATATACATTATTTACACAATGGGCTGCACATGATTGGTTAATTCTGGAATTCTACTGCAAGCCAATCAGGTTGTGGATTCACTTCTATCTGGAGCATGATTGGGTGGTTCCTGCCAACCAATCATACTGCTGCATTGTTCTTGGACCAATCAGACTGCTGCATTCTGAATCCTATTGTTCTAGGACCAATCAGACTGCTGCAATTTGGATCCTATTGTTCTAGGACCAATCAGACTGCTGCAGTTTGGATCCTATTCAACTCAGTACATAACAGTGAACAAACGGTCCATTGGTGCTGAGGTGCAGCCCCAGTTGTGATTCCCAAAGAGGTTATGGTGACACGTCCACAGCTGCTCCCATTGGCTGGGGGCTGTCTATGATGTCACAAAGGCACCTGTCAGTTGCCTGGCTATAAAGGTGGCCTCTCCCTCTTCCCAGCCCAGACTTCGGTGGGCAGCAGCTGTGGCACTCAGCTCTGGGGGGGTCTCCTTCCTCGGGGAGGCAAAATGGCAGGAGGAAGGAGGCACTCATCCTGCAATGGGATGCTGAGGAACAGGCAGAAGGCAAGTTCACTTTGTTATGGAAATGACGGGGGGGGGCACATCTTTAAAGTTGTTACAATGTTACAAATATCATGCCTGGATGTATCCTTTTGACTTGACAGCTCAGGGAAGATACCTAGCTTTATAAATTCGTAGAAAATCCATACTTTAACCGGCTCTCCTCATTCCAACACCATTTTAACCCTTAAAGAAATTTGGCTCCACCTCTTTCCATGAACCAAGAAGCGGGAAGCCATGTAGGCAGCAGGAACAGGGCATCCCACCATAATTCCCCAAGCCTGAGAGCACAAACACGGCCCCCCACCAAGAAGGCATCAAGAGTTTTATTGTTCTTTCAGTGATGGGGACTTAAGGGGTGTTGGGAAAGGGGTCTGAGAAAGTGACCTCATGTTGGACTTGTTTACCCCCCCCCCCCATTTGTGACATGCCAGTGATGTAGTGATGATGTATCAGTGATGCCTCTTGAAGTGTATTCTGGGGGAAAGAGGGAAGGTTTAAAAGTCAATGTCACCCCACGCTAGGGGTTCTTACTCCTGGGGAGACCTGTTGCGCAACAATAAAGATCATGGTCTTCTGACTGCTGATTTGCTCCAAATTACTTGGCTGGAACTTCCTTCTTTTACTGACTGCA
Source organism: Podarcis liolepis (assembly GCF_965112155.1). Classification (NCBI taxonomy): domain Eukaryota; kingdom Metazoa; phylum Chordata; class Lepidosauria; order Squamata; family Lacertidae; genus Podarcis; species Podarcis liolepis. The sequence continues at coordinate 1,303,627 of NC_139560.1, read as the reverse complement.
TGGACCCACAGGGGACTCGCACCCTGATTAAGTTGAGCAGTCTCTCATCCCGGAATTTTTTAAATAACAAGGTCAAAAAATAATAAAAAGGAGGTGAGTTTAAAGACAAGGCAGGAAGGTGAATTAGGACAACCACTGGGCAGCTTAGCATGTCTAAACAACACATTTAAACCTAGTTTAAGCCAAATCCAGACTTGCTTAATTATTCTGAGCAGTGTAAATCTCCAAGGGACTGGAACCTGCCTTCAAAAAAATGCAATTTCTGGACTCCTAGAACTCTAAGACTCTGTCCCCTCCAACTGGGCGCAGACTCTGACCTGCAAGAGGAAGTAATATTTGACCCTAGGCAGTGCCAAGTGATTTGAATATATGAAGCCTCCAATTTCTCATTTAACACATGTTTGAACAAACACTAAAAGCCATATTTATTTTGGCCACATCCCAGCCATGCCCATTAAAACCCAAAGTCAATAGTCTGATTGCATTGACAGCATCAGTCTACCTATGTGAGGTCAAGAGGCTCTCTTAAGAAATTCATAGCAACCTTCTGGATCAGTCCAGAGGTCCAGCTCCTCACCCAGAATCCTGTTCTCTCTGTTGCCAACCAGGTGCCCATGGGAAGCCCACCAGAAGGAGAGGAGCGAAACAGCACTCTCGCTATTTGTGGTTCCAGGAATTGGCCTTCAGAAGCATCTTTCCATTTTAAAGTTCGGAACAGAGTGGTTGCTTTGGAAGACGATAATCGGGCATCCACACAACATGACCAGTCCAACAAAGTTGATGTTGAAGAAGCATCGCTTGGACACTGGTGATCTTTGCTTCTTCCAGTACACTGATATTAGTTCACCTGTCTTCCCAAGTGATGTGTAAAAATTTTCAGAGACACCGTTGATGGAATCTTTAAAGGAGTTGGAGATGACGTTTATAAGTGGTCCATGTTTCACAAGCATATAGTAAGGTTGGTAGTACAAGAGCTTTGTAAACAAAGTCTACCTATGTGAGGTCAAGAGGCTCTCTTAAGAAATTCATAGCAACCTTCTGGATCAGACCAGAGGTCCATCTCCTCGTCCAGAATCCTGTTCTCTCCGTTGCCAACCAGGTGCCCATGGAAAGCCCACCAGAAGGAGAGGAGCGAAACAGCATTCTCGCTACTTGTGGTTCCCAGCAATTGGCCTTCAGAGGAGGAAGAACATCATCACCATGACTAGCAGCCATAGAAGGCCTTAGTTGCCGTCTGGCACTCAACTGCCATAGATGACAGAGTGTGGTGGTCATGGCAGGGCTCAGGAAACCCCAGACTGGCTGCGTCCAATACAGTGGTACCTCGGGATGCGAACGGGATCTGTTCTGGAGCCCCGTTCACATCCTGAACAGAACGCAAGATGCGACGGCGTGTCTGCGCATGCATGGGTTCCGTTACTTCCGGGTTGCCACGGAGCGCAACACGCTCTACCCGAAGCACATTCAACTAAAGGCATTACTGTACTCACTTTAGCATCCACCTGCCCTCTAAATGCAACAAGGATATATTGCTAAACTCAAAGCAGATCCTCTGGTGATAAGGCGGTGCAAATTCCCCCTCTTGGCAGAGATGTAGAAACCACACAAGCTGTGTGAGAAGACGGATGTAAACAGTGGATCTTGATAGCCAAATTCCCGCCTTCCTGATTGGTTGGGTTGTTCTGAGTCAAACAGGAACTGCCTGTTTGAAAGGGGATAAAACCAGGAGGGACAGGACTCAGCTGGAAGCAGGGAGGTCTCTGTCTCAGTTTCAAGAGAAAAACCTGGGCTTGCCAAGCCACCAAGAAGGACAACAGGCGCTGATCCCAAGAAAGAGAGCCAAGGTAAGTCTGGGAAATCCACTGGATGTGAGTCTTGAAGCCTAGAACATGCCTAGAAGTCTTGACCCTGAAGGGGCAGATCTGAAATGGCATTGTTGTTGTTCAGGGCTTATATAGGACTGTCAGGAATCTCTGGAGGACGACAACCGTTCTCCTGCCCAACGTGGTCCTTGAGTGACCTGAATGCCTCTTCAGCACTCCTGGCTGCAAGCAAAGCCCTCTGAGGCTGCTAAGGGGGGCCAGACCCCCAGGGCTCCTGCAGGCGGCTGTCCCTCACTGCCATCTCCACCCTTGCAGGATGCTCCCCTCCTGGACTTGGCTGCTGGCCCTGGTGCTCCTGGCAGGCCAGGCGGAGGCCCAGAGCTGCAAGCCAGAACTGCAAGGCATTGGTAAGACATGGGGGACGCAAGGGCCAGTCTATGGGTCAAAGCAACACTTTGGAGTTTTATTACAAGCAAGCCTGTCCTGCTTGGGGGCTTCCCAGAAGTATTTGAGTGGATGAGATGGGCTGATCTCTTATTGCATTATTATTTGTCCTTGTCCCCATCTTCTTTCTCTCATTCCCTGACTCCAGCTCACAACCTGGCCAGAGGCCGCCCAACCTGTCAGTCCTCCATCTTCCCTCACGACATTATTGGAACAGCAAGCAAAGCCGTGGATGGGAACTGCGGTGGGGACTGGTTTAAAACGGGCACCTGCACCCACACACAGCTGGACATGGAGCCCTGGTGGCACGTGGACTTGGGCCAGCAGTACGCCATCTCTGCTGTGGTGGTGAAGAACCGCGGGGACTGCTGCGGTGAGAGACTCCAGGGAGCTGAGATCCGCGTGGGAGACTCTGTGGCTGACCATGGCAAGTCCAACCCCCTGTAAGTTCCAGTTGCCTCTTCCCAAAATCTCCTTCCAGAAATCTCCCTTCTTGTAACATGGAGTCCTTGGTTCACCCCAGGAGAAAAGAAGATTGCTCCATCTTCCAGGTGACAGCTCTTGAGATATTTGGAGATGGCTCTCATACTTCCCTTTCTAGGCTAAACATCCCCAATTCCATCAACCGTTCCTCATTAAGACTTGGTTCCCAGACTCTTGGCCATCTTGGTCGCCCTCCTCTACACAGGTCCCAGCAAACACGATGTGTACAGTTTTAATTCTACCAACGTTTAATGGGGGTGGGGTGGTAATGATTGCTTTTCCATGTGTTTTGCAGTTCTTCTTTTTATCTGTAAGCCTGTCATGGTCCGTTTCACGGGCGATCGAGGTCCCGGCAGGGGACGCTGGGACCGAGGGCAAGATGGCGGGGTGGGAGCAGGAACAGGGGTCCAAAAGCCAGGAGTCAGGAGCCAAGAGTCCGAGGGTCAGAGAGCCAGGAGTCAAGAAGCCAAGGGCCTGAGGGTCAGGAAGCAGGGAGTCACGAAGTCAGGGGTCCAAGGATCAAGAAGCAAGGGGTCACGAAGTCAGGGGTCCGAGTGTCAAGAAGCCAAGGGTCCGAGGGTCAGGAAGCAAGAAGCCAAATGCAGCAAGGCAGTGAACGTGTTGCTGTGGCAAAGAGCCGAAGGGAAAATGCTGACCTTATATCCCTTCCCGGCTCTTGCCACCAGGTGCTGTGAGTTACCAATTGGCCTCACCTGTGCGGCCGCACCTTGCCTCTCCAGAACAAACTTAGGAAGGCCCCAGTCCTGCAGAGTCCTATTGGTCACAGGGCCTGGCTCCTGTACGCACACCTGACAAAGCCATGCTGAGTCCCATCAGGGGAAAAGACAGGCCATAAATAAAAACACCCCCCACCCCAATCCCTCCTTCAGGGATGGAGTCAAGGCTTCCTTGGTCTCCTCTCCTCCTCCCGACCTCTTCATCACATCGCCAATTCACTTCGCTTCTCCCTCCTCTGTGAAGTTGGGCTTTCCTTAGCCAAAGCTCTGCTCCGCCATCAGCTCCTCACCCCCCTTGACCCCCACGGCCCCCTGCTCCTGGGTCCTCCTCGGACTCCACCTGGCCGCCTCCTGTCTGCTCTCTTCGGCCAGAAGCCACTGGCCACCAGGCGCTGCCCTTCCTCCAATCCCTCAGAGATCCATTAGACGCCCCTTGTCCTGCCTTGGCACAGATATCTGGCCCCCCAGTCTTTGTGAAGACCTGGGCATGCAGTGGACCCTTAAAACAACACCAGCGGTTAATAATGAAAATTGGGGAATGTGAGAAGCCACCTTTCAGCGATAGGAATGGGAGGGGGCTGACATTTGGGAGTCCTTTCACATACAGCTTTGAGATTTTCCCCTTTAAAATCTAAAGCGGCATAGAAACAAAACGAATGAATAAATGTATGAAGATCCCCATAGTTCTGAATTTACAATCCCCTCCACTTTCTCTCTGCAGCTGTGGGACCATCACAGACACCAGCCGTGGCTCCGTCAGCACCTTGTACTGCAATTGGCTCAAGGGCCGCTATGTGAGCATCCACATCCCGGGAAGGGCCGAATACTTGACCTTGTGCGAGGTGGAGGTCTATGGCACCAAGGCAGAAGACCAGTGCTAGGGAGTGGCAGACTCTGCACGTGTGTCCTGGGGGGTGAGGAAATAAAGAATTATTCTTCCTCTGAATTGGCTTGCTTTGTCTCTCCCACATCCCTCCCTGTGAGATATAGATAGATAGATAGATAGATAGATAGATAGATAGATAGATAGATAGATAGATAAACTTAATTCGCATTAGCCAATGGCCAGGGCAACATAAAACAAGCAATATATACAAATAAAAAAACAGCAATGGGTAAAAAGGGCCATCAAATGACCAAGATTATCGTTCGGATCCTCCCTGCAAGAGATGCTGTCCTTTGGCCTGCAGCACAGAACAGGCCATCTGCCGTCTGAGGTTGACCCACAAGTCTTCCTTAGACCCACACTCAGGCCTTGAGACTTCATCCCAGAGAGGAAAGGTTCAAATCATAGAATTGTAGAGTTGGAAGAGACCCCAATCCAAGTCGCTGCCATGAAGGAATCTCCGCTGAAGCATCCTTGAAAGATGGCCGCCCAACCTCTCCTTGAAAACCTCCAAGGAAGGGGAGACCGTTCCAAAGCCAAGCTGGTCATCATGTTGGGGGCTTTTTAGCTGGGAAAAAGAAGGGGGGGGCATAATAAGAGGTGTGTGGAAATTAAGTATAGCACAGAGAACGTGGATAGAGAAGAGATTTTCTTCCTTTGTTCTTAACCAAAACCCTCAAGAAAAGAAGGGGTTTCTTCACAGTTAACCTGCGGAACTCCCTCCCACTTGAGGCAGTAATGGCCACCAACCTGAATGGCCATTATCGGAGAGATTTAGGCGAATGCGTGGAGGAGTAGAAGGCTATAACTGGCTCCAAACATTGTGGCTGGTGCCTTGGAATAACGGGAATCGCAGCTGGCAATTCCAGGGGAGTTTCTGCCCAGGGGAAATTCTGCCAAGCAAAGCCTGGAAAAAGAAGCCAAAGTCTCTGAGATCCGGGCAGTTGCAGAGGCCAGGAGAGAGCAACTCAGAGAAGGAGGGGTCCCTTTGGCACAAGGGGGGGGGCAGAGAGCAAGGGTGGCGACTTTAGTGATGGTGTGATAATTTTAAAGTCTTAGATATATAATAAATGTTCATAAATATGCCAACCAAGCATGTACAAATATCAGCACAGGAAGACCGACCTGAAACCATTTTTGATTCCCAACCTGACCAAATGTTTTCTCTGCAAGGTCAAAGGAAAATGGAAAAGCCTCCCATTGTCTTTTCCTTCACAAATCCTGTCTTAAGGGTATGTCTGTGTATGAATAGGGTGAGCCTGTGACCTGGCGCAGGAACTAAGTATTTATCATTACAAAAGACTGGCCAGGCTCCCCAGGGTATCCAATCAAGTGAGCACTAACAGGTACCTTTCCAGACAGGAGATAAATAACGCACTCAGGTTTCTGCTGCAGACCGCCCTTTCTGTGATGTAGGTATGATGTTTCTGGGGCTCCAGGGCAGGCAATTTAAAATGTCTATATAAGGGCAGGCACACCTTGGTTCTGGGTCCTCCTCCTGCAAGTTCAATAAAGATCAGGCTTACTAGCTGCTTTGCTTCTCAATATTCTCTGCTTGGCCTCTGTTATTTTCTCTGACCGATGGAGAACCTGCAAAGGACTCTATAAGGGCTCTTGTGTCCCCCATTAGGGAATAAGGCCAGATTTTCGTTTATTACAATGGGGGACTCAAATGGAGCTCTGACCCCTTCCACACCCCACAGGCTGTGCAGTGGGCATTTCTGCACCCCAGGGAGCTATGCCCCCCCCCACCTTGGACTCCTGAGCCTCCCCCCCCCCCCGCCAGGGCAGGCAGCCTGACCCCCCTGAACAGATCATCCCAGGAACTCTAAACCCCACGAAGCTGCTTTGCTGCCCCCTGGTGGAGTCACTCGGCTGCTGCCAGCCTTGCCTGCTGCCTCCTCGGTAGCAGCGTAAGAGCCTGCAGGATCAGGCCAGCATCTTCTTCCCCGCGGGAAAGCCGCAAGCAGCCCCAGAGCCCCTCTCCCCCCTCCTGGGATCAGAAGCATGGCTGCCTTCAGCTGCGGAGGCCAAGCAGAGCCAGGCTGGAGATGGTCCAAATCAGGGAAGCCGGAAGGCCGGATTTCTGAGCCCCAAATCCCCGCAAGTGGCACATAAACATGGCCCAAGCAAGACGAAGAAACTCTGTGCAAGCAAGACCTACACCCTTGTGCAAATTAATTGAAACAAAGCATGTTTTCTATCTTACTCGTAATCCTGTACTCAAAACAAGTCAGTTGATCATTATGGTGTTGGAAGCCTGCAGCCAATAGAAGGAATGATGCGTTCGCCACAATATATTGAGGTTCTACGAAAGAGAGTTCTTCCAGAGCTGGAAAAGAGGTGTCCTGACGGTACTGGGATATTGCAGCAGGACCTAGCCCTCTGTCACACATTAAAACTGGTGAAGAAATTGATGACAGAGCAGCAAATACAGGTACAGTGGTGCCTCGCAAGACGAAAAGAATCCGTTCTGTGATTCTCTTCGTCTAGCGGTTTCTTCGTCTTGCGAAGCAAGCCCATTGACGGATTAGAGGATTAGCGCTATTAGCGGCTTTTAGCGGCTTATCGGATCAGCTGATAAGCGGCTTAGCGGCTTAGAAAAAGGGAGGGGGGAGAAAAACCCGCAGGAACTCGCAAGACATTTTCGTCTTGCGAAGCAAGCCCATAGGAGATTCGTTTTGCGAAGCACCTCCAAAACGGAAAACTCTTTCGTCTAGCGAGTTTTCCGTCTTGTGAGGCATTCGTCTTGCGGGGCACCACTGTACTTGATTGGCCAGGGAATTCCTGGACGAAAATCCCATTGAGAATTTGTGGGCTATGTGCAAAAGTCGCCTCCGTGCTGCAGACTGTACGACTCCGGAGAAGCTCCTTCAGGCGCTGATTCAGGTGTGGTGCAGGGATCCAAAAATCAAGAGTGACTGTTCGAAACTAGGAGACTCCACGCCAAACCATGTTCAAATACTGCTTAAAAAGAGCAGAGGGCATATCCATTACTAATGTACATATACTTGAGTTTTGTACATGTATATGTGAGTTTTGTACAATAAATTGCTTGTTTCAATTAATTTGCACAAGAGTGTAGAAGAAGCTAGACCTAGAACATAAGTAGGCAAACTGAGGTCCAGGGGCCAGATCCAGCCCAATCGCTTTCTAAATCTGGCCCACAGATGGTCTGGGAATCAGCATGTTTTTACATGAGTAGAATGTGTCCTTTTACCGTATTTTTCGCTCTATAAGACACACCAGACCACAAGACGCACCAAGTTTTTGGAGGAGGAAAACAAGAAAAAAAATATTCTGAATTTCAGAAGCCAGAACAGCAAGAGGGATAGCTGCGCAGTGAAAGCAGCAATCCCTCTTGCTGTTCTGGCTTCTGGGATAGCTGCGCAGCCTGCATTCGCTCCATAAGACGCACACACATTTCCCCTTACTTTTTAGGAGGGAAAAAGTGAGTCTTATAGAGCAAAAAATGCGGTATTTAAAATGCATCTCTGGGTTATTTGTGGGGCATAGGAATTCGTTCATCCCCCCCCCCAATAAAATATAGTCCAGCCCCCCACAAGGTCTGAGGGAGTGGACCAGTCCCCTGCTGAAAACGTTTGCTGACCCCTGACCTAGAAGCTAGGTGCTTCCTCTAACGGAGCCGTCTAGAAAGGGCCACCCGCCCCCCCCCCACTTTGACCCAGGAACAGGACCAGCCCAGTGCCTTGTGGCCTCCCCTTTGGGCTCTGGGACGCACTCTGCCCTTCTTCCTAGAAGCAGCAGGTCCAAGCCCCAGCTAGTCTCTCGCCAACCGCCGAGATGTCCCCCCTTGGCGTGCCAGGATGCAAGAGGCCAAGGAGTCCTCAGTCCCCTTACCTCATATCCGAGTGCGGTTTGATGGGGCAGAAGCCTGGGCCCCACAGACCAGCTCTTGAGAACATCTCCGTTTCCCCATTTCCAAGCAGTGGAAGGGCCAAACTCTGCCCTCAAGATCAAAACTGACCACTAGCCCACTCCAGGCCTGTTTCATCCTCACTACTGAAGGGGTCCCACCTCTGTCCTTCAAGAGCCTGCTGAACCACAGAATCATAGAGATGGAAGGGACCCCGGGGGTCATCCAGGCCAACCCCCTGCAATGCAGGAATCTCAGCATCCCTGACAGATGGACACCCAACCTCTGCTCAAAAAACTCCAAGGAAGGAGAGCCCACAACCTTCCACTGTCAAACAGCTCTTGCCATCGGAAAGGTCTTCCTGATGTTTAGTCGGAATCTCCTTTCTTGTAACCTGAAGCCATGGGTTTGAGTCCTACCCTCCAGAGCAGCAGAAAAGCTTGTCCATCTTCCATGCAAAGCCCTTCAGCTATTTCAAGATAGCTTATCTTGTCACCTCCCCATATCTGGATCAGTCCAACGGCCCATCTAGACCAGCATGCTGCCCTCTCAGCGCCCAACCAGATGCCTGGCCATTTCACGTTCCCCGAGGACATCGGGACGGGACTGGGCCTGAACACCTTGGCCTTGTGGGACATTGTGGAGGCTTCCGGGGTCAGAATCCACCCCCCACCCCTGAGAGCCTGCTGTCAAAACACTGTGCAGTCCTCTACCTCCCCAACCCTCAGAGCTGGGACAGTCTCAAGGCAGACGCAGCCCTGGCTTTGGGTGGGCGGGACTGTTGTGCGTCACTCAAGGGCCTGGGATGACCCCCCCACCCTTATGTTTTGACACCCGGCTGTGTTGTGCTCAAGGTGGGAGGGGCCGCAGCCCAGAACAGAGGCCAGTGAGCTCAGGGAAAGTCCCTGGCCCCTCCAGCTGGAGCAGGCATAGGCAACCTTCGGCCCTCCAGATGGTTTGGACTACAATTCCCATCATCCCTGACTGCTGGTCCTGTTAGCTAGGGATCATGGGAGTTGTGGGCCAAAACGTCTGGAGGGCCAAAGGTTGCCTATGCCTGAGCCAGAGCATCTTAGGCAAGCAGGACAAGGAAGACCCAAGACCCTCTCATCCCGACGGCACAGAGGATCGGTCGCAGCCCTGGGCAAAATGGGCCCAGCGGTCCGACGCCGTCTGTAAGGAGGTTGCAGAAGTTTGGAGTATTTTGTGTTCCACAATTCAGGGTTACAGAAGAAGGTGTGTCCGTCCTCAGCTCTAACCTCTCCAAAGTCAGTCTTATAAGGGTAGGTTTGAACAATTTGGGGCAATTAAAATGTTAAAAGTTAAATAGACATTGTGGAAGGAGGAGTGTGAAGGTATATAGAAGTGTAAAGGTAAAGGGACCCCTGACTATTAGGTCCAGTTGTGGCCGACTCTGGGGTTGTGGCGCTCATCTCGCTTTACTGGCCAAGGGAGCCGGCGTACAGCTTCTTGGTCATGTGGCCAGCATGACTAAGCCGCTTCTGGCGAACCAGAGCAGCACATGGAAACGCCGTTTTCCTTCCCGCCGGAGTGGTACCTATTTATCTACTTGCACTTTGACGTGCTTTCAAACTGCTAGGTTGGCAGCAGCTGCGACCGAGCAACGGGAGCTCACCCTGTCGCGGGGATTTGAACTGCCAACCTTCCAATCGGCAAGTCCTAGGCTCTGTGGTTTAACCCATAGCGCCACCCGCGTCCCTATATAGAAGTGTACATATGGTTAATTTGAATATGTTATTATTGAATAGGTATATTATTGAATATTGTATACCCAATGTATCAGCCACCTGGGGGGTTTCACTGTTTGTGTTTTGGTGGTTGACAAATATAAAATACATTAAAAATAAAATAAAATACGGGAGTCAGAATTTGAGAGCTGGAAGGGACCCACGAGGGCCATCTAGTCGAACTCCCTTGCAGTGAAGGAAACGCGGCTAGAGAATTCCTGGCAGGCGGCTGTCCAACCCCTCCTTAAAAGCCTCCAAGGAAGGAGAGTGTGTTCCACCGCTCAACAGCTCTTACGGCCAGCAAGTTCTTCCTAATACTTGGTAGAACTCTCCTTCCGAGTAATTTGAGTCTGATCCCTGGAGCAGCAAGGAAAAAGCTTGTTCCATGATGACTTCCTTTTACACACACACACACACACACACACACAACCAGGAACGAGTGTTTGGCCACACTGCCCTGTTAGGGACATAGAAAATAAATTTTATTCTCCGCTTCGGTGCCCACACTGCGGCTGCATCCCTAACCACGACCCCCATGGGAAGAGCGCAGCCGGCATCCCTCGAGACAGACCTCCTCCGCCCGTTGCCAGAGTCCGTGCTCGTTGCCGCAGAGGGGGAGGAGGAGCGATGGCGGCGGCAGCGGCCCAGGCTTGGCTCTTTGACATACTCAACAAAAACAAACGGGGGAAAATAATAATAATATCATATTCCAGAGACAGGACCCCCCCTCCCCGCACCTGCCCACCGCCACGCTGTCCCCCTCCTGCCTGCTGCGGGTGGGGGGCCACGGAGCCTTGCAGAGGCAGGCGGGCAGGCGGGCAGGCGGGCGGGCGGGGGGCAAGGCCGCGGGCTTGGCGGTGCTGGGAGCCAGAGGTGGCGCCGTCGAGGTCAAGGCTGCGCTCCAGCAGTGGCGGGCACCGGCGAGCCCAGAGTGTTCGGAGAAGAGATGACGGGGGAGGCTGCCAGGCTGCCGATGGGCTGAGAGGCGGACATGGAGGCGATCCCTGCGCAAGAGAGGGAGGAAGAGGGCAGAGAGTCAGGGCCCCATCGCGGCGGAAGGGGGTGGGGAGCAGGGGCCCATCAGCCCTCCCTCGGGTCCCACGCCAGAGCAGTGTTACCGTCCTGAATGCAGTCAACACAGTTTCCTTCTTTTAGATAACTTGCTGCTCTGTTTGAATTAATAATAATAATAATAATAATAATAATAATAATAATAATAATAATAATTTATTATTTATACCCCGCCCATCTGGCTGAGTTTCCCCAGCCACTCTGGGCGACTCCCAATTGAGTGTTAAAAACAATACAGCATAAAACTTCCCTAAACAGGGCTGCCTTCAGGTGTCTTTTAAAGATAAGATAGCTGCTTATTTCCTTCACATCTGGTGGGAGGGCGTTCTACAGGGTGGGCACCACTACCGAGAAGGCCCTCTGCCTGGTTCCCGGTAACCTCACTTCTCGCAACGAGGGAACCGCCAGAAGGCCCTCGGCGCTGGATACTTAGATTAGCTGCTGAAGATTCTGCTTTTCTCTGTATTACTTCCTTGTTTTCACTATTATTTTTGTCACTGCCCAGATAGCCATTTACTTCATTTTCAAAATCCCGTAAAGCCTTGGCTGTCTTTTTTTCAGGCCTGGAAAAAACAGTTCTACTTTGCTCCCTTCCACTGCAGCAACACTGAAAGCTGAAGGAAATGGATTATTTAAAAGCGGACAATTTGGACAGGCCGTCCTCAGATACTCAGAAGCAATGGAAAATGTAATTAGTTCTGGAATCCAAAGTCCAGAGGATCTAAGTATTTTGTATTCAAAACAGAGCAGCATGTTACCTAAAAGAAGGAAACTGTGTCGACTGCATTCAAGACGGTAACAGTGCACTAGAACTGCATCCATATTCTCCAAAAACTCTTCTGCGTTGAGCCACACCAGAGCAGGGCAGAGACGGGCACCCCTGGCTCCGGAAACCTACCTGCCAACATGCTGGAGGAGCTGACGGGCGTGTTAGCTGCCGAGAGCACCGTAGAGGAGCCCATCCTGGCCGGATCTTTCACTATTGGATCTGGACAGGAGAGCAGAGAATGAGAGGGAGGTAGAGTTGGAAGGGGAATCTAGCGTCAGGGTCTGGGTGGGTGCAGAGAAATGGTGGGGGGCACCAGGTGGGGAACCAAGAGAGGAAGAAGGGTCAGAGCCTGGGGATTGGCGGTGGGGTGACTCTGAGTGGTCAGAAGAAGAAGAAGAGAGTTTGGATTTGATACCCCGCTTTATCACTACCCGAAGGAGTCTCAAAGCGGCTAACATTCTCCTTTCCCTTCCTCCCCCACAACAAACTCTCTGTGAGGTGAGTGGGGCTGAGAGACTTCAGAGAAGCGTGACTGGCCCAAGGGCACCCAGCAGCTGCATGTGGAGGAGCGGAGACGCGAACCCGGTTCCCCAGATTACGAGACTACCGCTCTTAACCACTACACCACACTGGCTCTGAGGGAAAAGGGGGAGAGGACCGCAGGGAGGAAGCGCCGGAAGCTGGAGCAGCAACAGGGTTTAGTGAGCAGGAAGAGGCTGTGGCAGAGAGCAGTCCAGACTCAGAGGCAGGAGACAGAGGGGAGACCGGCTACTGAAGAATCCAGGGAGTCTCTCCCTCCTGCTGCAACCAGCTCCCTTCCATCTTGGTCTCCCAGAACACACAGAGAAATGAAAAGAGCAGAGCAGAGGTTGGCTGCATGCAGACACAGTCTCCGTTTGCTTGGGGGAAAACCCTGGAGAGGAGGGGACTGTGGGAAGGTGTGTGTGTGGGCGGGTGACATTCAGTCCTCACAACTGCCTCATCGGGGGGAAACCTGCTGGGAAGACTTGCTGTGATCACGAGGCCTGTGCTGGTCCCCACCGCCTGCCAACCCAAAGAGCACCCCAATAGCTACTGGAGCAGGAGGGAGAGCTTTGGGGTCCCCAGAGGGCAAGGGGCCCTGGGGAAAGGGGGGCACTGGTAGGGCCTGCAGAGTTTGGGTAGAGCCCAAGGCAAGACCAGGAGTGCACGTTGGGTGCTTGAAGACACCGCCGCAGGGTCGTGGGCAAAGGCCTGGGAGAAATGGCCTGGCACCCCTCATGGCAGAGTCGTGCGCTGGGCCTCAGGCAGGTAAGCAAAAGGACAACGGGCAGGGTGGAGCAACTGGCCAGCTAGAACCTGGTGTCCGAGTGTGCCATTGTAGGGGGAGGCAGGGGGGTCCTCACCTGGAGGGCTGCGGCCTGATCCGAGGTGGGGCGCAGCAGCAGTGTTCCCACCAGGCAACCATTCAGCAATGGCTCCCCAGATGGATGGGCACCCAGGTGCAGGTGGCCCTGGCTCTGAGAAAGCAGGGAGCCAGGGCCCAATAAGGAGGGGGGCAGGAGGGGAGAGTGGCGGGGGGGCACGTACAGAAGTAAGGGTGCTCCATGGCCTCGCGGGCCGTGAGCCGGGTCTGGTGGTCGTAGCGCAGCAGCTTGTCCAGGAAGTCGAGGGCCTCCGTGCTCACCAAGTGCTGGTTCTCGCTGTGCACAAAACGCTCCCATCGCTTGCGAGAGTGTCTGGGCGGGAGAGAGATGGGCGGGGGGAGTCACAGGTCTGGCGCTCAAGGGCCCCGAAGCCACACGCTGCAAGGCCAGGGCCCCGGGACCTTAACCCACACACCCCACGCACAAGGGAAGGGACTTTGGGGGGCAGCGCAAGGTCCTCTGTGTCTGATTGGAAGCCCCTCTCGCCAAGAAAGAGTGACTCTGGCCTGGCAAGGAACAGACTCACAGAAGGGTCCCCCCAAGGTCATCCAGCCCAACCCCCTGCAATGTCCTGGCAAGGCTTCCGGGTGCCCCGCGCTCACCTGCCCAGGATGTCGTTGAAGCGGGGGTCCAGTTCAATGTTGTACTTGTCAATGTAGTCATAGAGGTCCTCTGTGCCCAAGACCTTTGCGATCCGCACCAACTGGGAAGGGAGGGGGAGGAGGTGGTGAGAAAGCACAGAATGCGGGGGGGGGGGGAGAGGAGACAGGATCCCACCCACGCACCGAGCGAGGGGAGCGGACAGGGCCCAGCCCGGCTAGAACTGAAGCAGGTGCATAATTAGAAAATTCTTGGAAGTAATAAATAGGCTTAGGGGAGGAATATGTGCTAGTAAATATTAAGGATTAGAATATTAATAAATTAGAAGAGCTTAGTAAATGTTAGGAGTCAATATTATTAGAAATATGAATTTGGAGACCTGTCATACAGGTGATATAACGAATCCAGTTAGAGGGGATGAGAGGAAGTCAGTTATTAATGTTATGAGAATTAGATATCTGAAGAAATAATTCTTTTTTGGGTTTAGTTTACCGTATTGTAAAGTGTTTTTCTTTGTTGTGTGTTTTGTAATGTCTTTCTTTGTCATAAATGTTGAAAATCAATTAAAAAATGTGGGGGGGGGAATAGAACTGAAGCAGGTGTAGCCTCACCTGAGCAGGTCTCCCACCACAGTCCTGCTGACACCACACTCCCCAGACAAACGACCCGTTTCCTCCTCCCCCTTGGGCAAAAGCGAGAACCAAAATGAGAGTTTCCCTCACCTGGTCGTAGTTGTCGTGTCCGTGGAAGAAGGGCTCCTTGCGGAATATCATACTGGCCAGCATGCAGCCCAAACTCCACATGTCCAGACTGTAGTCATACATCTGCAGAAGGAAGGAGGGCCGGGGGGGGGGGGGGGAGAGAGAGCAGTGAAGCAACTGGGGGGGGCGCAGGGGGAGAGCCACCAAGAGATAGGACACCTTCCCCCGCCCCTGCCCCAGAACCAAGCTTTCAGAAGGCTACAAACACCTTCGCCCCCTGCCCAGCCTTGCCCACCCCTCTGTTTTGGTCGGCTCAGACCATCTCCTGCTGAACCCACTGCCGTGGGCAGGCCCCCCAGGGACACCGACCCCCTGCCCCTCTGGAGAACCAGGTGGCACGGATGGTCCAGCCCAGGCCTGCCCCAAGCAGCGTCTCCAGCAAACACCCTCGTTTTCAGGTGTCTGGGCAGAAGAGCGCCCTCTTCGCACGCAGGCGACCGCAGGCTCTCTCCCGAGGACAGAGAAAGGGCCCTGGGGTGCCCTCCTGCTCTCCCTCCGCCTGGAAGGGATGGGCTGGGCGCCAGGCAGCGCTGCGGAGCAAGGCCCTGGTCTCCAACCTACCTGGTAGTCCACCAGGAGCTCTGGACCCTTGAAGTACCGGGAGGCCACTCGCACGTTGTACTCTTGCCCCGGGTGGTAGAACTCGGCCAGCCCCCAGTCGATCAGGCGCAGCTGCAGGCAGGGAAGGGAGAGGCCAGGGGGGCCCTGAGCGCCAGAGGAAGCCGGGAGGGAGGGGGAGGGGGGAGAGGACCCCCACCCTGGTCCCAGCAGCCACGAGCAGACAGGCTGCCCAAGGAAGCCTGCTTTCAAGGAAAGGGATCCGAAGAGTGCGCTGTTGATTACTATGTGCATTTCAACAGATTGTTTTTTCACTGTTTTTTCATTGTTTGAATTCGACAGATCATTTTAATTGTTGTTGTTTTTAAAAGAACCCTTCTACATCTTTTAGCTCTGTGTGATTTATCTGTATTTTAATTTTTTGCAAGCCGCCTTGAGCCCCGCTTCTGGCAGGTGGGGTGGAGAAGGGGCATAAATACATACATAATCTGGGGCAGGTGGGGGACCTTTAAAGCCCTAAACGGCCTCAATCCAGGATACCTGAAGGAGTATCTTCACCCCCATCATTCTACCCAGACACTGAGGTCCAGTGCCGAGGGCCTTCTGGCAGTTCCCTCACTGTGAGAAGCAAAGCTACAGGGAACCAGGCAGAGGGCCTTCTTGGTGATGGCACCCGCCCTGTGGAACGCCCTCCCACCAGATGTCAAAGAGAAAAACAACTACCAGATTTTTAGAAGACATCTGAAGGCAGCCCTGTTTAGGGAAGCTTTTAATGTTTAACAGACTACTGTATTTTAATACTTTGTTGGAAGCCACCCAGAGTAGCTGGGGAAACCCAGCCAGATGGGCGAGGTATAAATAATAAATTCTATTCTATTCCACTGAGGTGCAGAGCTCGATGTGTCTCCAGGCCATGACAAACGCTCCCTAGCTGGACACTGCTGGACCGGCCGACTGGCCTTGAGCCAGCTGGCTGTGCCAGGCGAGGAAACCTCCATGGCCCCTCTCAACACCCGCCCCATGATAGCCTTACCTTCCGGTGCTCATGGTCTATCATCACGTTGTGAGGCTTGACGTCCCGGTGCATGACGCCCATGCTGTGGCAGTAATCCAGCGCCTGCAGAGAAAGAGGGAAGGAGAGGTGGGCAGCGGCAAACAGGTCTTCGCATTGGGAAGAGCATCCTTGCCTTGCCTCAAAAGCAGAGCCACGCAAGGAAGCAGCTCTGGGCTCAGGATCCGGCCCCTTGGCCAGCCTACTCCCCACGACCACACAAGTTCTTTCCCAACTCTGGCTGGAGTCGACAGGGGGTGGATCTGGTGCTTTCTGTGTTCTCCTAAGCCACAGGCTAAGCTGGAGAAAGACTGGATGCCACCCATAGCGAGAAGCATGCGCACAGCCTCTCTTGAGCTCCTGGGTCACAGGTCAGGAGCCCCTGCTCTGCCCCCCAACCCGGCATAGTCACTGTGTGGGGCTAACCAAAGCACAGATCGGCTCATCTCCCCCACCCAATTCCCCTGCGCTCAGTTCCTTACCTTCAAGATTTCATACATGTAGAATCGGATGTCAAAGTCCGAGAGCGTCTGATACAATTGCTTGGAAGAAAAGAGATATTGCAAAAGTGCCATTAGCAAGACAGCTCTCAGAGCTCTGGGCCTGATCTGTTTCCGGCAGCAAGGCTCTGCCCTGCCATCTGCAATGCGCTGCCAGCACAGCACCTCTCGACTTATGCTCAGAGCACCTCTCTGCGCATTGCCGAGGGATCACAACGACCTGCCTGGTCTGGAAGGATGCTGAAGGGTTTCAAGGTTAGAGGGCTTAAAACGGAGGCTTTGCAGCCCACCCTGCTCACAGCAAAGCTGGAGGATGACTTTCACGCACGTCCCCTCCAAACGGGATCACAGAATTGTGGAGTTGGAAGGGACCCCAGGAGTCATCTAGTCCAGCCCCCTGCAATGCAGGAACAGCAGCTAAAGAATCCCTAATCCAGAAGGTCACCCAACGTCTCCAACAAAGGAGAATTCCACCACCTTCCGAGGGAGTACGTTCCACAGCCGAATGGCTCTTACTGTCAGAAAGTTCTTCCTAAAGTTTAGTCAGAATAATAATAATAATAATTTACTATTTATACCCCGCCCATCTGGCTGGGCTTCCCCAGCCACTCTGGGCGGCTTCCAACAGAGTATTAAAATACAGTAATGCATCAAACATTAAAAGCTTCCCTGAACAGGGCTGCCTTCAGATGTCGTCTAAAAGTCTGGTAGTTGTTGTTCTCTTTGACATCTGGTGGGAGGGCGTTCCACAGGGCAGGTGCCACTACTGAGAAGGCCCTCTGCCTGGTTCCCTGTAACTTGGCTTCTCGCTTTAAGGCTCCCTCTGGCTTTGTCTCACCACCTGAAACCCCAACACTTCCAGGGCCTGAGCCCAGGGCGAGGGATGGGTCTGTAGGAGAAGGGAGTAGCATCGAATCCATCCAGGAGCTGCTGTCTTGCCTCATCTCCTGCAGGCTGCCTGTGCTGCCCCCTTCCCCTGACGGCACATCACCATCTCCTGCACTGAAACCATCTCCTCAAATGGGAGAAGAGCCAGCCACTGCCCAGCTGAGAGACGGCTCTGCCGTCCCTCTGCCTCCCTGGCACGTCCAGGAGAAGAAGAAGTGGTGTTTGGATTTGATATCCCACTTTATCACTACCCTAAGGAGTCTCAAAGCGGCCAACAATCTCCTTTCCCTTCCTCTCCCACAAGGTGAGTGGGGCTGAGAGGCTTCAGGGAAGTGTGACTGGCCCAAGGTCACCCAGCAGCTGCAGGTGGAGGAGCAGAGACTCGAACCTGGTTCCCCAGCAGCTGCAAGTGGAGGAGCGGGGAAGCGAACCCGGTTCCCCAGATTACGAGTCCACCGCTCTAACCACTACACCACACTGGGAGGAAGTCGGCTTCCTAGGACTAAGAGACCGAAGAAAGAGTGGACAGAAAAACCCATTTGACTGCTCTCAGATGGGTTTTACGGTGGTGGCCTAGGAAAGAAAGCATCGCACACATGGCCCAGATAAGGACAGGGCTCTTTAATCTCTCCACACCATTCAGGTGGTATTTCTCTCTCTCTGTGTGTGTGTGTGTGTGTGTGTGTTATGGGCAACGGATAGAAGGAGGGGCAACAGTGAGGAGCTGGAGGGGGGAGACCTGAATGAAGCTGACACCACATCCCTCCCCCAAGTCAGCCCACCACTGACTCCAAGTCAAAGACGGGTTTTCCAGCAGCCCTGGAACAGAAGGGTGACATTGCGCAGCCTCTCCAGGACTTTAGACCCATAGTTAAGCTCCACCCCACCCAATACACATGCACACACATCAGAAAGTGAGGAGGCACCCAGAGGCATCGCATCACCCAACCAGCCTCCACTCACCTTAAAATCTGTATTGTTGACATGCTCAAAGACCAGGGCGGGTGTCCGGGACTGCAGAGCCAGCGCAGAGCGTTCCAGGGCAGGAGAGAGAAAAAACAGAGAATGACGAGAAGGGTTTAGTCTCAAAGCCCTGAGGGGGGACAGAGAGGAGCAGAGTCTTCCTTCTCCCCTAGCCCCCCAAAAGCTACTGTAGCCACGCTGCATCTACGGAGCAGGTGAGCCAGGATGGGGGTGGGCCGAAGGGAGACAGCAGCCCCCTGGGAAGCCCCCCGACTCAGTTCTGGGGGATCACCAATGGCCAGGATTCTTGAAAAGGAAGCTGGGCGGGGAAGACCTGGTTTCTGATGCAGAGAGGTGCCTGTTCCCCTCGCAAGCAGGACCGCAGGGTCAAGGTGGGCAAGGGATGTAGCTGAGTGGCAGAACACCTGCTCTGCGTGCAGAAGGGCCCAGGGTCCACCCCAGCGGCATTTCCAGGAAGGGCTGGCAGAGATGCTTTGCCTGGAATCCTGGTCAGGGTAGACAGTCCTGAGCTATGTTCCTAAGGGGTCCAGAAGCACACAATTAAACTGTCCTAAGCGGCTCTGGGCCTGGGCTCCTGCAGCCAAGAAAGAACAGCTAGATTTCATTTCACTTTCAGTTTCAGTTTGTATACTGCTTTTCTATATTACAGTGGTACCTCGGGTTAAGTACAGTGGTGCCTCGCAGGACGAAATTAATTCGTTCTGCGAGTTTTTTCGTCTTGCGAATTTTTCGTCTTGCGAAGTACAGTCAAGTCGCAACTGCACCTCTTCAAGCGGTTTTAAGAAAAAGGAAACAAACTCGCAAGCCCATAGGGAAATTCGTCTTGCGAAGCAACTCAAAAAACGAAAAACTCTTTCGTCTTGCGAGGCATTCGTCTTGCGAGGTACCACTGTACTTAATTCATTCCGGAGGTCCGTACTTAATCTGAAACTGTTCTTAACCTGAAGCACCACTTTAACTAATGGAGCCTCCTGCTGCCACTGAGCGATTTCTGTTCTCATCCTGAAGCAAAGTTCTTAGCCTGAGGTAATATTTCTGGGTTAGCGGAGTCTGTAACCTGAAGCGTATGTAACCTGAAGCACATGTAACCAGAGGTACCATGCACAAGGCAGTTTGCAGTCTGAAGAAACAGCAAAGTAGATGGCAAAGGTCACACACCTAATGACCATCTGAGCCAATGCAAGAAAGGCAGAATGGAAGCATAACTTTAAAATAAACAACTTATATCTGGATACCAGGGAGAGGCCCTGCACAAGCTGCCCTGCCACACTCTGCTGGCCTGGAGCTTGGAACAAAGTAGGCTATGGATAAAAATAAATACCCCACATAGCCTGATATATATAATAATAATAATTTATTATTTATACCCTGCCCATCTGGCTGGGTCTCCCCAGCCACCCTGGGCGGCTTCCAACAAAGTGTTAAAATACAGTGGTCTGTTAAACATTAAAAGCTTCCCTAAACAGGGCTGCCTTCAGATGTCTTCTAAAAGTCTGGTAGTTGTTGTTCTCTTTGACATCTGGTGGGAGGGCGTTCCACAGGGCGGGCGCCACCACCGAGAAGGCCCTCTGCCTGGTTTCCTGTACCTTGGCTTCTCGCAGGCAGGGAACCGCCAGAAGGCCCTCGGCGCTGGATCTCAGCGTCCAGGCTGAGCAATGGGGGTGGAGACGCTCCTTCAGGTATACTGGATTGAGGCCATTTAGGGCTTTAAAGGTCAGCACCAACATTTTGAATTGTGCTCGGAAATGTACTGGATCAGGGAGCCAGACCTGCCCTCTGGCCAAAAGGCAGCCCCCTCCAGGCAGAGCTTGAGCTAGGGTGGCCCACCAGGAGAGAGCAGCCTGGGGGTCCCAGAAGGGCGCAGGCTCAGCAGGCAGCTCCAGGTTCCAGGAGGAAGGAACATGGCGGGGAGGGGGAATGCTCTTCCCAGCCACAAAATGACAACTCCCGGTGTTGTTTTTTTGCCCAGCACGGCTGCCTTGCTTGAGGCAGGCCGCGTCTCTGGGATCCAGGTGGAGAGAAGCCAGGGAGGTTTCCATGCCCCACTTACAAGAACTTCCTGCCTCTTTTGAAAATAAGCTTGAAAGGGGACCAGCTGCCTTGCGCTTCATCGAGCGCTGTGCGCATGAATGCTGCCACACACACACACACACACACACACACACACACCAGCCCTTACCACGGGGTCCTTGACTATGTCTAGAAGGCTGATAATGTTGGGGCCTCCTCGGAGATTTTCGAGGATCTTGATCTCACGCTTGATTTTCTTCTTTTTTACTGGCTGAAAAAGAGAGTGCAACACAGTCGTTGTCGCAAAGGTCCGGAATCAAGGCAACCAGCAGCACAGAGCACTTTGCACACTCAAACGCACACTGAGCTCAGGTTTTGCTTTATGGTTCTTGGCTGAGGATCGCAGCACCTGCAATTCCACGGCAAAGGTGAGAGGATGGAGGAGGCGGGGGTCCAAAGGCCCCCCGAGGACACAAACTCCACCTGGGACTTCCTCAGGTTTCCTAGCCTTTAGGAGACGAGGCTGTTCAATGCAATTTCAAGCTTTGCTTTTGCAATTAAGATGTATAAACACAAAATCCTCCTCTTTCTTTTGTAATTTATATTTAATTCTGGGTTTTCCCCCCCTGCCAGATAAATTTAGACAATGCTTTCCACCATTCTTTAAAACATTCAATATTATCAATAATTGGTAAAGCTTGGAATAAAAACAACATCTTTGGCAATACATTCATCTTACCCACCGATATTCGGCCCATTAATGACAATTTTAGACTTGACCAGATCTCAAGATCTCTCTTAATTTCATTCCATAATTTCTCATAATTATCTTTATATAAATTCACATTTTTCACCGATAAATTCACACCCAAATATCTCACTTTCTTCACAAAAACAAGGCCTGCCTTTTCTTGAAGGATTTTTCTCTCCTCGTTATCTATTTTTTTTTGCAACACTTTGGTTTTGCTCTTATTTAACTTGAATCCTGCTACTTGCCCAAACTCCTGAATCAGCTCCAGTGCTTTTCCTGCCTTACTGGAGTCTGGATTTTGTAAAGTGAACACCTAATCATCAGCAAAGCAGAAACACCACCTTTCAAGAGGTTGTAGCACTTCACGTCTGCCCCCTCAGCAGCCTCTACAACACCCCTGCGAGGGAGGCAGCTGCTGTCCCCATGCAGGGGTTTACCCGCAGCTGCCTGGCAAGTGCCTGCCAGGGATGAGATTTGAACTGGAAACCTCCCAGCCCAATCCCTGGCCAAAGAGACACCACCACACCCCCACCCCCGCCAGGAGAAAGGGGTCACAGGCAAGAAATTCAGGACCTCTTGCTCCCCACCCACCTTGAGGATTTTCACCACGACTTTCTCGTTGTTGGTGATGTTGATGGCTTCGAAGACCTCGCTGTATTTGCCACGGCCAAGCTTCCGAACAAGCTGGTAGTCATCTTGATTGCTGTTAGAGAAGAAGAAGGGTTTTTTTGAAAGGGGTTGGCATGCTCAGGTGGGCTGCCTGTGGGCTAATCCAGCAGGGCTCTGCGGTTCCCCTACCCCCATTCCACGACGTGCGACTCGTAGTCCCAATATTCACGGGGCCTCTGTGTGTTGACGTCCGCATAGACCCTCGCTCGGCTTGGCACCGGGCCCGACATGCTCTCCCAGCCTGGAGGTCAGCGCCTCAATTGCTCTGGGGAAAAGGAGGAGGAGAGGATAAGCACAGGGGCATTAGAGAAAGGAACCAAAGGTCATTATTAGGCACTAAGATAAAAGAGAAGAGGGAGGGGAAAGGGGGTATAGCAGTTAGAGTGTCAGACTTGGACCTGGGAGACAGGGGTTCGAATCTCCCCACTCGCTCAGCCATGAAGCTCGCTGTCTCTTGGCCCAGCATGCCTCGCAAGGTTGTTGTGGAGCTTAAGTGAGCAAGAGGCAGAACCATGTTTGCCACCTCAAGCTCCTTGGAGGGAAAAGACGGGGTGTAAATGCAGTAAGTAAATGAGAAATGAAAGCTCTTCTCCCCAGCCCTTTTGCTCAAAACAGCAAAGCAAACCCAGAAGCCGCCGAAATAGCTCTGAAGGGTCTCCTCTAAGTTGGGGCACTTTGTGAAGCTTTGGTCAAGGGTTGGTGGCAAGAGAGAGCCCAGGAGAAGAGGAGGCAGCAAGAAGCACCAGCAATGGGAACCTGGAAGGCCCACGTGCCCATGCTCACACAGGGGCACACGCCTCGCTCCGTCTGCCAGCCTCGCCCTTTGGCTGCCCAAGCCCTCAGGATGAGACCTGCAACAGCAAGCGCAAGAGGCCTGCACACCTCATGTCCTCAAGGAGCCAGCATGGTGGATGGATGCAGAGATTGCATCCATAGTATCACGTCACAGGGGGTGAAGTTCTGGGGATGGCGTGCATATGCAAAAAAGCTCTCTACCTTCTGCACATTCAATTTGTGCAATTTCAATCGGTCAGCCTTCAACCACGTAGTTGAAATCGTTCACGCCAAACACATGTAATCTGTGATCGTAAACTGATCTGGGAGCAGGGGTGGGGTGCCTGATAGCGCCTCAGCTCATTGCCTGCTGGCAGGGAACTGCCATCAGCTCAGAGGCGAGAGGTGGAAGGGCAGTTGTGTTATAGGGAACCTCCGAAAGTCTTGCGAAGCAGCTCCTCCTCTGGCCAGGAGGAAAGACCCACCTCCAGTGGGGAGGAGGTGGTGGGACCAGGGGATGCTAGGGAGAGCCTCAACACCGACCCTGAGCAAGCCAGAGAGGAGGGAGGTACCCCTTTGCCAGCGCCCACGTTGCGCAGTAGGTTTCGGCGCAGGGAGGGGAGGAGAAGGTTGGGGGTCAAGCGACTGTTATGCTGGGGGAGGTACAAGGACCGGCCACTCCCAGATTCTGCTAGCGACTGCGCCAGACATGAACATGCAATGCTCTTCACTGTAAATGGTTTTGCACTAAGAATAAAGCCTGGAAAAGACAGGAGGCGGGACTATCTGGACCACTGGCCTGATCCAATAGGCTCTTCTTAGGTTCTTATGGCAGGTCAGCCCGGCTCCGTGAGCAGGAAAGTGTACCTGCCTAGAACCCCACAATGGAGGCAATGCAGAAATCAGCAGAAATACGTCTTTGCCTGTGGCTTCTGCATTGCAGGGCATTGGGCTCCCAACTGATGACTCCATTTTAATGCCTCCCAACCTGAAGGCCTGCAGGAGCTCCAACCAACATCCCAGGGGGAGCAGAGAGGAAAGCAAAGCACCTCAAGGGAGTTTTGTCCTAGCACAGAGGAGACCTTCAGACCATGCTTGCCATTTTCCAGCTTCCCCAACAGCCAGCTGCAAAAAGGGCTTCCTCTGAATCATGTGAGAGCTTGCACATAGTGAGATGATAGCAATGTGTGCGCGCACACACACACCCCTAGCAACTTAGCCAGACTCTGCTGGTTGAATACTATCGGAGCGCCTGGAAATACTCAGGCTGCAGGTGGTCTCCACCTGTAGGCAGGGAGCTTCAGAGCATCCCCTGGCAGACTGTGCAACAAAAGGCTCACCCGCTCCACCATCCTCTTTCCCGCAGGCACCAACAAGAGACCTCCAGGAAGTTCACAAGCAGGACCAGAAGGCGTGCTTGTCCCCAGCACCGGGAATTTCAGCCTCCAATTCACCACCCTGATTAACGCCGTCTGTGCAGACACTAAGAGCTGAGCGAAAGGGACCAAGCTCTGCCCATGGAAAACAGCTTCCTGTGTATGACTCTCTCCTGAGAAAGACACCGGAACGCTCCCTCTGACAGCAGAGCCAGACTAGGATGCTCATTCTGCTTTAAAGGGGGGATCCAAGCGAAGGAAGGCCCCCGAGCCACACCTGCTGTCGAGCGAGGCTCCTCCGAGTAATCCCAGCAAAACTCTGCTCTCCTGTGCACCCTGCTCCCAGGCAAATGGGCCACCTTGCTAGCAAGCGGAACGGCAGTTTCTAAACAGAGGCCAAGCTTGGGACGATAGCCTGGGGGGGGCAACACTGCCTCCCTTCCCTGGGATCTCCTTTTCCTTGCAGGCTCGCTTGCCTGGACACCCACCTCGGCAAATCAGCTGCAAAGCTGTCCATAGGAACCGGTTTCAGCAGCTTCCCAGGAATCGAGGCTCTCTCTCAAATGAGTCTTAGCCACCTGGGACTCGGATTTGCATCCCTCAGAAGTCCTGCTGGGGGAAACCAGCAAGCGGGGGTGGGGTGGGAGGCAGCTGGATCCCTGGACTCTGCCTGCCTGGGCAGGGGCAGCGCCATCCCTCCTGGAGGCTGCAATGTGCAGCTTCAAAGGCGAGGCTCTGAGCGAGCGAAGGAGGGAAGGCTGGCTCAGAGGAAGGCGGCTGAGCAGTGTCTCTAGAGAGCCTCCCCCTCTCCGCCCGTTTGCTTCCAGGAGGAGGAAGAGAGAGGGCAGGCTGGCACACAGAGAACAGGAGAAGCAAGCAGCAAAGGCCTGCTCAGCAGGAGAAAGAGGAGGAGGAAGGGACTGCCAGCGAAAGGGCTTGGCCAGGAGTCCCACTAAGGTCAGACCCTCCAAGTGTCCCTATTTTCCAGGGAGGCCCATGATTTAGAGAAGCCACCCTGATTATTTGATCCCAGATTGTCCCACTTTTCCTTAAAGGTAAAGGGACCCCTGACCTTTAGGTCCAGTCGCGAACGACTCTGGGGTTGCGGCGCTCATCTCCCTTTATTGGCTGAGGGAGCCGGCGTACAGCTTCCGGGTCATGTGGCCAGCAGGACTAAGCCGCTTCTGGCGAACCAGAGCAGCGCCATTTACCCTCCCGCCTATGTCAAAAGCCTTGCTGAAATCAAGATACACTATGTCCACAGCATTTCCCTGATCCACCAAGTTTGTAATTCTATCAAAAAAAGAAATCAGATTGATCTGCCATGACTTATTTTTGAGAAACCCATGCTGGGTCTTAGTAATCACAGCATCCTTTTCTAAATGGTCACAGACCGACTGTTGAATTATCTGTTCCTTCCCTGGTATCGATGTCAAGCTCTCTGGTTGGGAGTTACTTGGATCTCCCCCCCCCCCCCTTTTTGAAGATGGGGACATTTGCCTGCCTCGAGTCTGTAGGGACCTCACCTGTTCTCCATGAATTCTCATAGATAATAGACAAAGGCTGAGAGATTACACCCGCAAGCTCCTTGGATGCAGCTTATCAGGCCCTGGAGATTCGAATTCCTTTAAAGGAGCTAGTTGTTCCCTTACCCCCACTTTTCCTACCTTGGGCCCCAGCTCCCTCCTTATATCATTTATCACCAGGTTGGGCACTGCTTTCCTTTTGGGTGAAGACAGAGGCAAAGTAGGTGTTGAGTGGTTCCGCCTTTTCTCCGACACCCAATAGCTTTTCTCTGTCTTCCCCACTGCATGTTCAGATCTCTCCCCACCTTTAAAACAACAACAACTTTACAGCTTAAAATAAAAAAAATTTCTTCCAGTTGCACCTTAGAGGCCAACTAAGTTTGTTATGGTATGAGCTTTCGTGTGTATGCACACTTCTTCAGATTCGTGCATGCACATGAAAGCTCATACCAATAATAAACTTAGTTGGTCTCTAAGGTGCTACTGGAAGGATTTTTTTTATTTTGTTTCGACTACAGCAGACCAACACGGCTACCTACCAGTAACTTTACAGCTGTTTTCAACCTCTGTATTTTAACATCTTTGGTTTTTTTATATTGTTTCCATTCTAATGTATTAAAGTTTAATTATTTTTAAAATGATGATCTTCTATCTGTTTTTAGCTTTTAGTATTTTATCTGTCTTGTTTTAATTTGTGTAAGCAGCCACGAGCCCCAGTTCAGGAAAAGGATGTAAATATTAGAATCAGAGAATTGGAAGAGACCCTGAAGGATAGTCAGTTGTCTCGGTTATGACAAACATTCTTCCCTTTAACATGCTACCTTCTCAGAATCACTTCCCGAAAACAACGGAGGAATCCACTTACTCCTAAACCACAGGCTGCTTTGGGCACTTGGCCAGCGGATTACGAACGCAGCCGTAGGAATGCACTTCTCCACGGCCTCCGTCCCGTCCGGCTCCAGCCCATTTCAGACACAACAAGGAACCCGGAAAGCAGTGCAAGGAAACTGAGCCGGGCCACTAATATCCCCAGCTGACCTCTGTTGACTGGCAAATGAGCACAACACTGATCTAGCGGAGATTGCCAGTGCCGAGGCTGCCTTTCAGTTGGAAGCAGCGGCCACGCTGGGTAACCCGCAGGTCAAAGATATCCTCTGGAGCCGCAGCGGAGGCCCGTGGCAGACACAGCCCGCTCTGCTGGGAGCCCAAGTCAGAGCGGCTTCGATGCTTGGCTCCAGGAAATGGCACTGCCGCCCCGCCTCCCACAAGCATGGGAGTTGCAAGGGGCCCAAAGGCTCACCCAGGGCAGCCCCCTGCAATGACCAGGAACAGGGAACCCCAGAAGCTGCTCGACACAGAGTCAGTCTGTTACTCCACACTGAGCGACAGCAACTCTCCGAGGTTTCAGGCAGGAGTCCTTTCCAGCCCTGCCTGGCGGTGCAGCAAACTTGAGGCTGCTTCTTTCTGTGTTCAAAGCACCCCTGTGGGATGTGCCCCTCAGCCGCTGCCCTTCCTCAAGCCGGCACTGCCCAGCAATTGGCCCCAGGATGGAGCAGAGGGTGCCAATCAGCTGCCAAAGCTTATAAGTGACCACATGGATCTGTGGAACTTGTACCTTTGCAAGTACCCTATGGAGTTTGCTCCACGTCTGTGAGGAGCAGATCTTTCAGTGTGGCAGCCCCTGTGAACTGGAAATCTGCCTAGTCACATTCAGCAGACAGCCTTGTTGTGCTCAAAGTGTTGGTGCTGACCTTGAAAGCCCTAAACGGCCTCGGTCCAGTATACCTGAAGGAGAGTCTCCACCCCCATCATTCTGCTCAGTTGCTGAGGTCCAGCTCCAAGGGCCTTCTGGCGGTTCCCTTCCTGCGAGAAGCCAAGTTACAGGGAACCAGGCAGAGTGCCTTCTTGGTAGTGGCACCCACCCTGTGCAACACCCTCCCATCAGATGTCAAGGAAATAAACAACTATCTGACTTTCAGAAGACATCTGAAGGCAGTCCTGTTTAGGGAAATTTCAAATGTTTGATATTTTACTGCTTTTTTATCATTATTAATATTCTGTTGTGAGCCACCCAGAGCGGCTGGGGAAACCCAGCCAGATGGGCAGGGTATAAATAATAAGTTGTCGTTGTCATTGTTGTTATGCTCTTTCAGACACCTGGTCCAAACTTTTCTGTTTTGACAAACCTACCTGGAAACGTGTGCAAGTTTTACTTGGGCTAATAATAATAGTGATGATGATGATGATGATGTGGCTGACTATATTTGTATATTGACAATTCCTTTATATAACTGCCTAGGGTCTCTTTGACTAAGTGGTTGACAAATTAAATAAAAAAAATAGAGCACTGATTAGATTTTTCTCATGTTCAGCTGCACACCTGAATGCTCATTC
This sequence comes from Podarcis liolepis, assembly GCF_965112155.1. Classification (NCBI taxonomy): domain Eukaryota; kingdom Metazoa; phylum Chordata; class Lepidosauria; order Squamata; family Lacertidae; genus Podarcis; species Podarcis liolepis. The sequence goes on along the minus strand of NC_139560.1, from coordinate 1,275,541 downwards.
TCTGCCCCTACACTTCCTGAATACTCTTTGTCACATAGGACAGCCGAAGCTCCAGAGCAGAATTTGGCTCGCAACAATCTCAGCATGTTTGCAATCCTCATTGTTGCAGGAGAAAACACAAGTGCGTGCACATTCAGACAGCATCCACTGAAAGCTTGAGCAAAAGAGAGCTTTTCCCACCCACCCCTCCCTGACCACAGTAATCCCTCCCAAAATATTTCAAAGTCTCTATATAGGCAGAACCCAGCAGAAAAGGTCATGCAGGCACAACACCCAAATTTGCATAACCTGCCTTGGTTGACCAGGACTTCTGTACAACGGGGTGGTTTTAAACATGTAACTCGAGGCCTGTGTTTACAGTGCTTCAGTGCATTAAAAAACAGAGTGGAGCCTGAGGTAAGCCTCGCACCAAGGTTGTGTGCATTTAAGTCAACACAGCACTTATTTCTGGAAGTGGAGTTCAGCTGGAACTCTGAGAAATGTCTCCTGTCTGAGGCTCCTGCACGTGATAAATCACTGCATTTCCTCCACTTCTCCATGCGCAGGCCAAGTGTGGCAAGCACCCTCAGCGCCAGGCCCTGTCTGCGCATGGCGAAAGAGAGGAAGGTTACCACCTTCATGTGGTTCCCCATGTACGCTGCGCAGACTCTCTGAATTGAGAGCCAGTGTAGCAGTCAGAGAGTCAGACCAGGACCTGGTAGGCCGGGGTTTGTGTCCGCATTCAAACACGAAGCTCACTGGGCTAGTCACTCTCTCCGCCTAGCCTACCTCACAGGGTGGTTGTGAGGATAAAATGGGCCGGGCGAGGGACCTATGTACACCACCTTGAGCTCCTTGCAGGAAAAGGTGGGCTATAGATGCTAGAAATGAATGAATACGGGACCCGAGAATCAGCATGCAATCCTTGACAACAGCCAGACAGAAACGCAGGGTGCAAACAGGGAGCAGGGACAGCAGCAGAGCAAGCTCTCCGTTCGCACCAGCACCCATGCTTGCCTCCGCACCGGCTCACGCTTTCCCTCTCGCCCCGAGAAAAGAGAGGGTGAGCCCCAGGTCACCGGCAGAGAGTTTGCCTCTCTTGTCGCCTCCTCCTACCTTGAGCCTTGGTTAATCTGCAGCTCCACCGCAGCCTCCGGGAGCCGTCCTGCGAGACGCAGAGCAAGGCACGTGCAGCATTCCAGGCAGGCGGGAGTTTGGGGGGGAGGAAGGGGGTGGGCGGCCGGGCAGAGCTCAGGAGGGGCGGTCAGACGCTTCCACGTGGTCAGCAGGTCTCCATCGGGCCCAGGAGGACAAAACGCAAAGGAGATTCCCAAAAACCCAAGCACCTCTTCACAGCATCGCCCTGTGCCTGGAAGAACAGCAAAGGCTTAGGCAGCTCGTCTACATCTCCACCGCAACACACACACTTCACCAACAACACAAGCAACAATGCAAAACCTCAGCCGTTGTGAACGGTGTGCTAAAGTGAAAGAGTATGGACCAGTCTTCCTCAGCCTGGTGCCCTCCAGGTGTTTGGGGCTGCCATTCCCCATAATCCCCTGCCAGCATGGCCGCAGGATGCTAGGGCTGATGGGAGTCGTAGTTCAAAGCATCTGGAGGATGCCAAGTTGGGGGAAGGCTCTGGTAGAGGCAAAATCCCAGCAGATAAGCCAGCAACCATCAACTCTGTCCTACTCAGAGGAGACCTCACTTAGTCAGGTTCATTCATTTCAGCGGGTCTACTCTGAGTAACAGTGAGCTGCCATATTACCTGCAGTTTAAATGGAGGAGGGAAAGGGTTATATTAGAGATAGAAACTAAAAGAACAATTTCCTAAAGTAAAAAACATGTAGGGTTCATAAAGGGTTTTGATCATAGACTCGCAGAACTGTAGAACCATAGAATCTTACAGTTGAAAGGGACCCGATGGTAATCTAGTCTCTTGCAATGTAGGAATCCCTGGGTGGGCTGAAATCGGCGATCTTCTCGTTAACAACAAGCAGCCCTGACCCACTGCGCCAGAGAGAGCATTGATTGGAAATACTCCCGTCTGCTCCAGTGCCAAGGAATCAAATTCCACTTGGAAAACAACACCTTCTACTGAGCAGTAATGGACGAGATATACTTTTCTAAATAAGCAAAATAAATATTGATGGGGTGAGCAGAAAGCAGAGACACACAAAGCAACCGGCCCGGGCTGAGGGGGGCGATTTCTGCAAAGATTGCCTGGGCCTGGTTTGATCCAGCCATTTTTACAGGATCAAGAGAGAGTGTGCAAAGATGGCTCGTCACAGATCAGTTATGCCTTGATTCAGGCCTAGCCAGCATGGGGGTGACCTCCAGACTCCCACCAGCCTCAGGAAACAGGGCCAGTGGACAGGGATGGTGGGAACCATATTTGAGACCCCTGCCTTAATAGTCCAGCCATCCAGACCAGGCCTGCTTGCTCTGAAAGTTCAGCACATTCTTACAGATCTTGCACATATATATCAGGCTCCCAAGCACAACGCAAACCAACACAGCAATGGGAAGGGCCGCAAAACATCTCTTTTGGATGCAAAAGGTCCCAGGTTCAGTCTCTGCAAATAGGGCCAGTAACTCGAAATCCTGAAAAGCCATTACTATCAGTCGGTGCAGACAATGCTGAGCGACATGGACCAATGGTCTGAGTCACAGAGTCGGAAGGGACCCTGAGGGTCATCTAGCCCAACCCCCCGCAAAGCAGGAATCTCAACCAAAGCATCCATGACAGGGGGCCATCCAACCTCTGCTTAAAAACTTCCAAGAAAGGAGAGTCCACCACCTTCCACAGAAGATCGTTTCAGCATAAAGCAATTCCCTGTGTTCACACCTTGGCAACCCTGCGGGTGGGGAGGACGGAAGAGAAGAGCGAGCTCCAACACCCTGAGAGCCCAAAATGCTGCAGGCGCCATCACTCAACTCCCCGCCTGTCTGCACCCCAGTACTGGCCAGGCTCACTCACAGAGGCAAGAGGCCCATGTACAAAGATCTCCCACTTAGATTACTGCAATGTGCTCTACGTGGGGCCACCTTTGAAGGTGACTCGGAAACTACAACTAATCCAGAATGCGGCAGCTAGACTGGTGACTGGGAGCGGCCGCCGAGACCACATAACACCGGTCCTGAGAGATCTGCATTGGCTCCCAGTACGTTTCCGAGCACAATTCAAAGTGTTGGTGATGACCTTGAAAGCCCTAAACAGCTTTAAAGGCCCAGGACACCTGAAGGAGCGTCTCCACCCCCATCATCCATCCCGGACACTGAGGTCCAGCTCCAAGGGCCTTCTGGCGGTTCCCTCACTGCGAGAAGCCAAGTTACAGGGAACCAGGCAGAGGGCCTTCTCGGTAGTGGCACCCGCCCTGTGGAACGCCCTCCCATCAGATGTCAAAGAGAAAAATAACTATCAGGCTTTTAGAAGACATCTGAAGGCAGCCCTGTTTCGGGAAGCTTTTAATGTTTGATGTATTATAGTATTTTAATATTCTTTTGGAAGCCGCCCAGAGTGGCTGGGGAAACCCAGCCAGATGGGCGGGGTACAAATAATAAATTATTATTATTATTATTATTATTATTATTATTATTAAAAGACATCTGAAGGCAGCCCTGTTTAGGGAAGTTTTCAATATTTAATGCTGTATTGTTTTTAACACTCGATGGGAAGCCCCCCAGAGTGGCTGGGGGAACTCAGCCAGATGGGCGGGGTACAAATAAATTGTTGTTGTTGTTGTTGTTGTTGTGCAAAGGGCAGAGTGCAGAAGGCCATCTAAAGAATGGCTGTGCTCAACGACTGAGCACAAGACACCCCTGCTCCAATCCCCAGCATTGCCTTTGAAAGGATCTCTGGAGACAGGGCTGGAAAAGGCCATTGCCTGAGAGACTCCAAGGCTCCGCAGCCGGCAGGAGTGGACAGCACTGAGCTAGTCCAGTTCTGCATAAGGCAGAACATCAGCAGATGCAGCACTCGATCCGAGGTGGTCTAATGAGAACGGTTTCCCAAAACTCATGGGTCCTTCCCGATTCATTTCAGCTAAACATCAGGAGAAACTTCCTTATGGCCAGAGCTGCTGGACAGCAGAGGAAACGGTCTCCGGAGGTGGCAGGCTCTCCTTTGCTGGGGATATTTCCGCAGAGGCCAGGCGTTCATCCGCAGGGATGCTATAGAGCTCAATCAGAGACTTCTCGTCAGAAGGAACATCAAGGGGTCATGTAGTCCAACCCTCTGCAATGCGGAAAAGTCTGGCTCCTGGTACTGGCCAGGGGACCAAAGCCGCACCCCAAAGGCTGCTCCCACTGTCCCCAGGAATAATGTCAAGTCAAGGGGAGGCCAGTCTGGCCCCACCCATTGGTCAGAGGAGGAGGAGCAGTAGCAAGGGGCTTGTTCCTTCATCCCCTGGTGGAAAGAACACTTGGCTCCAACTGCCACTTCTCTGCCCCAGGACAGCAGAAGCAAAGGGAGAGGCCACTCTGACCACTCACCCACCCCCCACCCTGTACAGGGAAAGCCGCTGTGGGCAGCTGTTTAAGCAAGACCACCGACAGGGGAAGTTTGGCCTGGCCAGAACTGGGCATGAGCGCCCACTTCCGGCTCACCACTTTGGCCTGCCTTTCACAGAATTGAAGGGATCCCAAGACCCTGCAAATTGCAAGAGTCACAACTTGGAAGAAGGGGCCTCGCCTCCATCTTTCCCCTCTGCTTCCCTTGCCTTGCGTGAGCTGCTTTGGGAGGCTAGAGCTGTCAGAGAACAACTCCAGGAGATACAAGCCGGATCTTGCAGGGAGCAGCAGGCGGCTGGAGGACAGGACCTTCCCAAGGTCCTTTCCAAGCCAGCGACTCCCATTAAGGGCTCAAGGTAGCGCTCAAACACACACACAAAGGGGACAGGCCTTTCCGGATCACCTGGTTGGGCTGTTGAAAGAGCACCGTTCCGGCACCGGGCTGTTTGTGCTGAGGACTTTTTATCCGCAAAGGCCAAAGGCAGACCTGCTTAAATCAATGTGCTCCTCCCATGTCACCCAGGCGGCTTATCACGGGGCATGATCTTGCGCTTAGTGGGCAACAGCCTCCAGCCTGATCCTAAACCGATTAGAGCAGCATTTTCCGAATTCCAGCTGTTTTTGGACTACAACACCCATCATCCCTAGCTAGCAGGACCAGCGGTCAGGAATGATGGGAACTGTAGTCCAAAAAACACACAAAGACCCAAGTTTGGACACTGGATTAGAGGAACGCAGGAAGAAGCTGTCAAACCATTGCTCCATTTAGCTCAGTATTGTCCACACTGACAGGCAGCACCTCCCCAGGGTTTCAGGCAGGGAGTTTGGCCCTGTTCTCTCAGGAGACGCCCCTGGGGTTTCAACCCGGGACCTTCTGCATGCAAAGCAGGTGTTCCGCAACTGAGCTCCGGCCCTAAAATAAAAACGCATCTATGCAAACGGAAGAGGTGAGAGTTAAGCAAAGAATTGATTCTGGTCTCGGAGTGTGTCTTGTGCGTCTCAGAACTTGTCGTTCTTTGATGGGGGGTTATAGTGTGCCCTCGGGATGCGGGGACCAGATGTGGGGCAGCTACGGAGACAACCGGGAAGGTTGGGGTGGGGAATTTGTGGGAGCCAAAGCCCCCCACCACCATGCCCACCTCTCTCTGCAAGCTGCAAGACCCCCAAAGGGAATCTGATGAGCAGGCACCCTCTCTGCACACCCCCTACAAGATGGGCACCCCACTCCAGGGGGGCCAGTCACAGCTGCTCAGTATCTGGGGCCCCATTTCACTGGGGGAGTGGGGGAAAGGAGAGAGAGAGGACAGGAAGGGCCTCCCCATCCAGAAGGGACCCTTGGCCACCCAAACCTATCCTGACCCCACCCCCCCAAGCCCACAGATCGTATCCCCACCCCCCACAACTGCCCCCCACACTTGACAGGCGGGCAGAGGAGCCAGCTCACTCCTGGGGGAAGAGGTCCCTTCACCTGCCCCCCAAATTGATGGGCATTCCTGTGTGTGTGTGTGCCATGTCATGTGATCGATTATGTGGGGCAGAGCTTACCTGGAACACCCCCCCCCTCTTATTTGATTCAAGTTCGCACCTCTGGAAGGGGGGGCTCTCTCTTTTTCTCTCTCTTTCACCCCCTCACTCCACGTCCGGGTAGGAAGGCCTCTTTCCCCCCCCCCCAATTTCCCTCTTCCCCCCACAAGTCGCCCCCCCGCCCTGCAACAAGGCCCCCCCCCACCCATATCCTCCACCAACACCCCCAGGTCCGCCACACACACACAGCGTGACCCCTTCCCCCCCCCAAATGAAGGACCCCCCCTCAGAAGAGGGTCCCCCTCCGCCCCCCCCCATTTTCCCTTCCCGGCGGCGAAGGGGCTTCTCTCCCCCCCCCCCGCTTCTTTACCTCGGCCCGGCCGCTGAAGCGGCGGCGGCGGCGGCGACCGGGTCGAGCAGGTCTCTCCCGGGTCCGCTCCTGGTGGGAGGAGGGGGGCAGGGAGGGGGCTGGCCTCTCCCGGGTCCGCTGGGGGGGCGACAATATGGCGGCGGCGGCCGCGGGAGGAGGAGGAGGAGGGAGGGAGGGAGGGGCGAGAGAGGGTTTTTCCCGCCGGGCCGAAAGGGGGCGCTCGGCCAAGACTCGCCGCTTCCGGCGCAGGGCCATAGAGAGCGCGGGGAGAAGCCGCTCTGGCACGACGGCCGCACCATAGAGGCGGACATTCGACCGCTGCGCTGACGCGCCGGCCTCCACGCGCACAGGGCGCACGTGTGAATGGAGGGCGTCTTCACGTGTACGATCCGGGTATGGGGCACCAGGCGTGTCCCGCTCGCCTGAACTCCCTGGGAGGGCGTCGGAAGAAAACACGTGTATGCCCAAACGTGGGGAAGGTGGAGGTGAAGAAAGCACACGTTTGTGTTTGTGTGTCCCGGCCCGAGGAGCAGCGTGGAGTTAACCTACGGAACTCCCTCCCCCAGGAGGCAGGAGTGGCTTGAAAAGCCTTTTTGATGTATGGAAGTGAGAGCTGGACCATCAAGAAGGCTGGTCGCCGAAGAATGGATGCTTTTGAATTCTGGTGCTGGAGGAGACTCTGGAGAGTCCCATGGACTGCAAGAAGATCCAACGTATCCATTCTGAAGGAAATGAGCCCTGAGTGCTCCCTGGAAGGACAGATCCTGAAGCTGAGGCTCCAAGACTTTGGCCACCTCATGAGAAGAGAAGACTCCCTGGACAAGACCCTGATGTTGGGAAAGATGGAGGGCGCAAGGAGAAGGGGACGACAGAGGACGAGATGGTGGGACAGTGTTCTCGAAGCTGCCAGCATGAGTTTGACCAAACTGCGGGAGGCAGTGGAAGACAGGAGGGCCTGGCATGCTCTGGTCCAGGGGGTCACAAAGAGGCGGACACGACTAAACGACTCAACAACAAGTCCACTGAAATCCAAAAGAACTATGTTGTTGTTTAGTCGTGTCCGACTCTTCATGACCCCCTGGACCAGAGCACGCCAGGCCCTCCTGTCTTCCACAGAACCATCTTTATATATGCAACTACAGTGGCTAGAATTTTAGTAGCAAAAAACCTGGAAATGTGACTCAATTCCTACAAAGCTTGACTGGCAGGTGAAGAAGATGGAAGACGTGGAACTTGCGAAAATGACTGGGAGAATAAGAGGAAACTCAAAACCAGAAAGTGTGTAAAGAATGGATAACATTTAAAGAATACCTAAAGCAATATTGTGAAAAGGCAAATCTCCAGACAGGTCTAGATTGAATCTTGAATATTCAGGAAAAGTATAAACATTGAAATTTTTCTGGATATTAACAAATATAACCGGAAATGCGTAAAGGTTAAGAATGTAGAAGGCACAATGAGGTTAATTGGAAGTCAAAAGTGTGTGATGTTTGACAATGTGTTGTTAATGTTTAGTTGTCACTGAGGCATTGTCTGTGTTGTTATATGTAAATTGTTTTGCAATAAAGTTAAATAAAAGAGGATGGGCAAATTCATGGAGGGCCCTTGAGGGCTCCTAGCCAGGATGCGGCAGCAATGCAGCCCTTGCAGAAAGCCTTCAGGCGTCCCAGGGCAGGGCAGGGGCAGCGCCTGCCTCTTGGGCTGCTGCTTTTACGCTGGAAAATGGATGCGGATCTCTCCCACATCAGCCACAGCAGGTGCTGCAAGTCTCCCAAGGTTTGGCCACTCCCCGAGGTGCATGCTTCACTTGGTCTCCCAAGACAGGCAGGTGCCAATCAAAACTAGATGCAGGTACACGCTAGGACTCCCGCAGTTCTTCCGACGACAATCCCCCTTGAGCTGGTGATGAATCATAGGACGGCAGAGTTGGCAGGGACCTGAAGGAGTCATCTAGTCCAACCCCTGCAATGCGGGACTCTCAGATAGATCAAACATGATGAGACCGGATTTGCAAATGGTGACCCAGTGGCTGGCACGCGAAGAGCAGGGGGCTTATGGTCACCCCAAAGCACAACCACCACCTGCTCTCCCGTGAACGTACCTGGCTATTAGGATCTTCCCCGGAGGCCCTACTAGAGATTCCCCACAAAGTTGCGCAGGATTTCAGGCAGGGAATATTCAGAGATTCCAGATTCTACTTGGGTCTTTCCTCTGGGGCCCTAGGTGTTGCAGGAATTTATGTATAGGTGGTGGCGGAGGTTTGCCCCTTGATACGGAATGGAAGGGGGGGGGCTCCTTTCCCCCTTCCTTCTAGGAACATCCGAGGCCCCGCTTATTCCTATGGCCCCGCTTTAGCCAAGGACCTCCTGTTACAATGTATCCACTCTGTTTCTGCTTTTTTGCTATAGTACAGAATGGGTTTGAAATCATTGAAATCTTTAGAAATTGATATAAAATCAACCGTAACTCCGATTTCTTCGCTCTCAGTGTCATTCAACTCAGTTCCCCGTGGACTCCATGATGCTATCCCTACTTCCATAATCCCCGAAGCGGCAGGTCACGTACGCAGGAACTTCTTAATTTGCCAAACCTTCCCTCTAGGCAATATTAGGTGGCAGACGATGCATATCTCTGACCCATTGTCTTGCCACCACCGGTACTCAATAAATGTGTATCTATGTATATTTCCCGCTCCGCATATCCCCCCTCCCTCATCCGAAAATGCTAATTAATGTAATCCCACCTTTTCATAATGTATTCATGACGTGTAAAGTATATTCATGATGTAACTTGTGAAACCCAACCTTCCCATAATGTATTCGTGACGTTTCATGCACTGTATTCTGGGATATGGAGGAAAATTTCAAAAGTTCATGTCACCCCTTTCTCTGGGTTCAATCTCGCCTTGAACCTGTTGCGCAATAAACTTGGATCTTCTGCAGTTTGCTCCTGCGTCCGGCTGAGCTCATTTTCTTCCGCAGGGACCCACGGACTTAGTCCGATGAGCTGGGTGGCAGAGTAACACTGCACCCAGATTTTTCCGTAACAGTTGGCGCCGCAACGTGGGGCTTGCGGTTCTCCCAAGCTGCTGACTGGGGGCCCCGAAATCTTCAGCCGGCTCCGGGCCATTTTGCCTGGGAAGATCCTTTTGGACCCCCAGCCATCTTCTGGGCGGTAATCGAAAGCCCTAGGAGTTCAGCCGGGGAGCAAAAGAGGGATCCAGCCGGCTTATTCATCGATCCCGGGATCATCATAGAAGACGCGTGAGTATAAGGAAAAAGGAAAATCCAGTGCACTGGTGGGAAGGGGGTGGAATCTCCTGGCAACTGAATTCTCTGCCCTCCTCTCTATCGCTCCTTCTTGCCTTTCTCTTGGTCCGGTTAGTGAGAGAGACCGTGGACCGCTGCTCAACCCGAAAGGGGGGTTCTGAGCTCTATCTCTTTTCCTTAAAATTTCCAGCCAGCCGCACCAATTGGGAGCCCGAAAGTAAGACGGTGAGACCCGGCTTGGAAAGACAGCCGACTCTCCGCAACGGGCATCTCAGTTGAAAGCAAGGGGTTGGAGTTCTCTTTCCGAACTTCCCGAGCGTCCTTGCTAGGGGGCAGGAAGTGGTCTTGCTTTCTATCCCAATCCCAGCCGCACTGGTCGGTAACACGTGTATCGTGCGTGAGCCCGCTTCCAAAAGCAAGGGGGATTTTCAGTTCGAAATTCTATCCAGGGATCACCCGATCTGGCACCGCATGGCGCGGGCGTCCAGTAGGGCCCCTTTTCCTGAGATGTGACGATAGGTAGGAGGTTGCCAGGAGGGATAGCCCATGAGGAATTGGGCAGGACCGGCAGAGTGGAAAGAGACCCCAGGTTATAGGAAATAAGGAAATAAGGAAATAAGGAAATAAGGAAATAAGGAAATGGAACGCAAGGAACCGGATAGCTAGAGCTCTCTAAAACCCACTAAGGAAGTTGCCAGGCAACTAGAAGCCCCTTCTCCTCTTTACTATATGTCCCTGTACTAAGCATACCAAACCCCTAGACATACCAATCCTAATCAACCCCTCTTTTTTCCCCTTCTCTATCCCAGACACCCCCCCCCCAAAAAAAGGAAAAAGCAAAAAAGCAACAACAGCAACGCATGCATCTATAAAGGGGTACCCAGTCAACCAAGCGTTGTGAGCCCTACCAGTTTGTTTAACTGGTGGTGTGTTTGAAGAGGCAAGGAGGCTCATAAAACCATGTGGGACCTTCCTACTAATTTCACTTAATGAAGCCAAAGGTAGTGGCCCATCTCCTTGCAATAACCAACTAAAGGATGAGAATATATATGTTTACATGTTGTCTGTTATGTGTGTTGTCTGTTAATACATATATGAGAATATGTATGTTTACATGTTGTCCGTTATGTGTGTTGTCTGTTCCTTCTGTCTCTGGCAGACTGCCTTTCTTAAGTGTGCATAGTTTAAACTGCAAGCTTGCTTCAAAATTTAAATCTAAGGAAGCCATGCTGGATCTTAGCAGTCCTAAATAAGAGAAAATGAGAATGAAGTGTGCAAATGTTTACCCCACCTCTTGCCTTGCCCCAACTTTTGAGATTGTGAGTCTACAGTCTTATTTTGGAAGGTGCTGATAACCTAATGTTTCTACTGCAAAAGCCTAGTTGAGCCAACTGCTCTCAAGCTAAAATGCAGTGTATGTATTTCATTAAGCATATGCCTATGAAAGTATGGTGTTCCTCCTAAGAAAAATACCTGAGTCCAGTTTTAACTTTGATTTGGTTGGACAGAAGAGTTATTGTAAGGCTCCTGATATCAGTCTCTATAAGACTTCCTGGCCTCTTTTCTTAGAAAATGCCCCCCCTTGTTTCATTCTGTCTCTTTCAGGGTTTTTTTTTCCCCTTCTCCTTCTTATTCTGTGCCAGGTAAATTTACTCCTGAGTAAGCTTCCTTTAAAGGAAACTGCAAGGGGGGGCATAGATTAGGCTTACTATTGCTCTGCAAGTTCAACAAAATTGTCAAATCTATGGCTGTTGTAATTATTTGTGAGTGGTCATATCAATTGAATTAACTTTGCTTTATAAAAGATCCTCTCCCTATCTTAGGAAAAATGTTAACTTCAATCTTCCTTTAAAGATAATTTCTATAGGTATGTGTGTGTTTCTGGTAGTACAAATCTTGCTATGAACCCTGTATTTTAGGGTTGGACTAGATGACCCCAGGTCCCTTTCAACTTTCCCAATTTGTGGCTGATGAGTTGAAATTCAGCCCAGGTTGGCTCTTTGTTTTTTAAAAGGTGTGATGAGAGGTGAAAGCCATGATGTTTGAAGCAGAACTGGTGATATCAGGCATTTAAGTGATTACAATGTTTATCATTTTGTCTATTATTTACAAAAATCAGACTTAAAAGTCTACTCAAAGTTTAAGCACATACAAATGGATAATCAAGTAGAATTAGCCTTGACCAATCCATTTGTCTGCAAATGGTAAGGCCGAAATGACTGAGAATGTTTAAAAAAAAAAAAAAAATTCCTATGAATTCTAACTCTCTGGCCATTTTTACTCATAAATAAGAGAGCGGTTGATTGTTCCGCGAATGGCCAGAGGGATATTAGCCCTTTCCTGTACATAAAGGAAGCTTGGGCTGAAATCGCTAGCTTTGGTGAATACTTAAATTGCTGAGTTTCTCTTTTTTGTTTAAAATCAAACCCTGTTTTCAAAATCTACTCCATACCCTTCCCTTCCCTTATTCAGATGTTAATTTAGCCAAAGGATGCAACATTTTCAATAGTACAAAAGGTTTGCTGAGACATGAACTCTGCACATGCACAGAGGCTAGATCAGCTAAAGAAGAGAGAGAGAGAGAGAGGACGGGGGGGGGGACTGTAAGGAGGGAGAGGAGGTTTCTTCCAAATGTAAAAGAAAAGTCAGAACCATTGAGGGAAATCACCCTTAATCTGTCTTTGCTCCAGGGCTACTTAAGACAAAAGGCTACAAAAAAGAAAAAAGAAAAAAAAACAAACAAACAAAAAACTAGCCCATCAAAAGTCAAGAGCTTTCCAGGTTCCAAATCTTAACATGCCAAATTCTTTTCACAGGTAAATATCAAAGCATTCCCCCCTCAATGGGAATTTTAGGAACAGCATTTCCTGACAGGCTTCTCACATGAAATAATTTTCCCTTTTAACAGGATATGTGAACCCCGATAACAAAGTGTTTGTCCCTTTTTCCTCCCACAGCAACTTTCTTTCTGTTCTGTGAAACACGTCTGAGTGACTTCCATCTCTTTGTGGCTTTGACACTTTTTTTTAAAGTTACAAATAATCTGTTTTCATTTATTTAATCCGTTTCTCCATGATGTCTATGAAGTTAATCAAAGCACAATCAAGCATTGTTCGTGGAATGGTACTTGTTTACCTTTGGCCTGAGCATCTCTTATTAATTCTGTCATTTTGGCTAGTGCAAGGTACTTGCACAACTTTAAATTGCCATTCATTCTTTCCTTGGTATTAAGTCATTTTCCAGTATTGTCCTATTAATATTCTAGCCGATGTTGTCACATCAAGAAACACTCTTTTATTTTCATTGTTACTTCAGATTTCTTAAAATTGTGTGTCTTAGCATTTATTTATTTTTCGTTCCTCATAAGTCATTGTGTGTGTTTCATTATTATTTTAACCTTGTATTTTTTTTTACAGTTCTCTTTCCCTCCAAAGTGAAGGAAAGCAAACAAACTTGGCAGATAATAACAGTAGTTATAGGAAAATGTGATAATAAGATTGGAATGAATGAAACGCTTAATTCGCTAAGATTTTATTATTTGCAACTTCCAACAGAAACCGAAGGACATCCTTTTCGCCTTTTGCCCCCTCCCTTTTCTAACTGTCTTTAAGCCCCCAAACCCTGCCCCTTACAGGATATCACTTCTACAGCTGTGCAATGATGAAAAGCAGCAACAACCCCTCATGGCTAAGGGGAGGAGTTGAATTGCAAGGACATTCTCTCACTTTTGAACCTTAAGACTGTGCTCCAGGATTCAAAAGATACATGCATAGAAGATCACAATTGTGTCAAGATATGTAACTGATATTTAATTAGTTTGTTTTGTACTATGTGTTATTATGTAAGAATGTTGAAATGTGTCTGACAGTGTGATTTCCACAAAGGGGGGCAATTTTTGTGTGTAATTGTTTTTATGTCTTATTGCTTACACACCAATGGAGAATTCTCATGCATTTTATACTTTCTAATAGCTCACACTATTGTGTAGTCCAATGTTTAGATCAACTTATAACCACATTTAATTGTTCCACCTGGCACCCTGCCAACTTTCCCTATCCATTTTAAAATGTGTTAAACCTCGTTTTGCCAAGGACAAGCTTCTGGATCCATAAAACACCAGGTACATGAAGGTGCATATGCTTTGGTTTAGCAGGAATGATCCCTTATACAGCTAAATTGACTTATTTGGACAACTGCCCTTGTTAAGAATGGTTTTCTTTTAACAGATTGGTTTGAAGAGTTGAGAACCATGGGGCAAGATAAATTCAAATTGGACTCAGTTTGAATTGGGCACGTGTATCCAGGCTGCAATTAGCCTTTTGGTCCTTTAAGTGCAAGTGAGCAACCCCCATGCGTGCAAAACCACAGCCTATAATAGAATCCCATAGGAAGGCCAAGGCCAAGGCATCTCCCTCACGAGATGCCCAACCTGCGCCAGCTATGGTGAATGCCAGGCAACATGGTTAAATGAAAGCCCCAAGGGGATTCAACAGACAGGATGTGTTGCTGTAGCACTATGTCAGTGTGAGACCACAGAAGAGCTAGCTTGACACCTGAGAAATACACAAAAATGGCGGAGGACAAAAACACCAACTGCATTTTTCAGTCAATTAGACCTTCCTGCTAGGTGTAAAGCATAAAACACTATTGAGAATGCCACAAGTAATTTAGCAACAAAATACAAGAGGTGTTCTTTATATAATACCCTATATGCAGCTACCTGCACTGCTATACTTGCAAATGACCGTAAGAGGCATGGCTTGCAAGTCCCTTTCAGGTTTGCATAAAGCCACACATCCCATTCACCGAGATTTAGGGTGCGGAGAAAAGATTTGCAAGTTCTTACAGAACTTTAATGCAAATCTATCTCCGAATGGGGGACTGATACGGAATGGAAGGGGGGGGGCTCCTTTCCCCCTTCCTTCTAGGAACATCCGAGGCCCCGCTTATTCCTATGGCCCCGCTTTAGCCAAGGACCTCCTGTTACAATGTATCCACTCTGTTTCTGCTTTTTTGCTATAGTACAGAATGGGTTTGAAATCATTGAAATCTTTAGAAATTGATATAAAATCAACCGTAACTCCGATTTCTTCGCTCTCAGTGTCATTCAACTCAGTTCCCCGTGGACTCCATGATGCTATCCCTACTTCCATAATCCCCGAAGCGGCAGGTCACGTACGCAGGAACTTCTTAATTTGCCAAACCTTCCCTCTAGGCAATATTAGGTGGCAGACGATGCATATCTCTGACCCATTGTCTTGCCACCACCGGTACTCAATAAATGTGTATCTATGTATATTTCCCGCTCCGCATATCCCCCCTCCCTCATCCGAAAATGCTAATTAATGTAATCCCACCTTTTCATAATGTATTCATGACGTGTAAAGTATATTCATGATGTAACTTGTGAAACCCAACCTTCCCATAATGTATTCGTGACGTTTCATGCACTGTATTCTGGGATATGGAGGAAAATTTCAAAAGTTCATGTCACCCCTTTCTCTGGGTTCAATCTCGCCTTGAACCTGTTGCGCAATAAACTTGGATCTTCTGCAGTTTGCTCCTGCGTCCGGCTGAGCTCATTTTCTTCCGCAGGGACCCACGGACTTAGTCCGATGAGCTGGGTGGCAGAGTAACACTGCACCCAGATTTTTCCGTAACACCCTTCAGCAGATATCATGCACATGCAGCCCACTACCAAAATCAGCAGAATCACTTTTGTGACTTTTGTGATTTGTCCCCACAAAACACTTCATCACAGATTTTTCCTGTCTATTCAAAGGGCATTTGCTGCATGATCCCAAATGTAAGAATTCACTGATAAATGTTTCTATGAACTGGCTCACTGGGAAAACTTCAGAAATTCCTATAGACAGGTGAGCTCAGCCACTCAGCAGCCCCTCTGCCTGAGTGATAATCCCTGGCCTCCTGATACCTGAGGGCCAGACAGGTACCATTCCAGGAATAATAAACCCAGATGAAGACAAAAGGGTGGGATTAACTGGGCTGGGAAACAGGGAAATGTAAATATCTATTTTGTTTCACTTGATGGGTGTTTGGTGGAGGGCAAGGGGAACCATGGGGCAGTGTCCAGGATGCTCAGATTACGGCCACCAGACCTCCCCTTTCATGATGTAACCATGATGTATAGTGATGTAGTTGGGGGGGGTGTAACATGGGGATTGGCAGCTAATAAAGATGGGGGTTCTTTTGTTTGGGGCTTCCATCTTGTTCCACCTGGTGGCAGGTGGGAGTCCTGTCACGACAGTCTTCAATCAAGACCAAGCCTACCGGCTGCTGTTTTGCTCTGGGATTCCTGGCTGGTATCCTTATTTTTTGTCCAAGGGAGCCCTCAAATTTCTCCGTTAACAGTGGCAAAAACTTTCATCTGCCCAGGCCTTTTGTGATCTGGACTTGCCACCCTGGCAGTGCGCTGAAGGTAAAATTATCTCGCCACATGCAGAGGGAGAATTTGGGCTCACTCTGCATGGCTCTAAGGCGCTGACTGCACCTTAAAGGTGGGGGTGATGCTTTCTGTATTTTTTTTTTAATGAAAAACAAAAGTCAAATTTGGAAGCAACCTTTTTGAATAGGAGAGGAAAGCTCTGGATGACTCCCAGGACAGAGGAGCACTTCAGGAATATATTCTTGCCGCAGGTGTGAAGAAACGATTGCCAGAAATCAGTGTAATCCACTTGGTCATGTCAACAAGGTACAATTCTGTGGACGCTTTAGCCCCACCCCCCGGTCACCTTTTGTCAACACAGATTTTTGAAAATATGCTTTAATCATTTTTTGTATGAGACAGATACATTCTGCAAACTCTTTAAAAAGTTGCTGGGTTGTCAAAACACGGGAATGACCGCACACAGCCAAGAACCACCTTGGCTGAAAAAGAGAGCTGGGCAGCAGCAGTCGCCAACACAGCCACCTCCGCAGGGAGCAGGGGTGCTGTGGAATTGGAGCAACCCCCCCCCCCCAAAGTCGCTGCTTCCCTGCTGCGAGGACGGATCCTGGGGAAGGGGACGGAAGAGAACCGAGGCAGCTCTAGGGGCAGAAACCACCACGAACCCAAACCAGCCCCCCCCCCCAGGAGAAAAAAACTTCCAATCACCCGTGCCACCACAGGCAGTAGTACCAAAATCCGGCCGCAGGAGCCCCTGCTAACCAGCATTCCTTATTCCCATAAGGCCTTGGGCTCAAGGCCGGCGAAAGGGGACGCTGCGCCCCTTTCGCTACAGAAGAGCTGCCGGTAGCCAAAAGCTAGGACGGAACTGAATGCCCGACGCCTTCGGGCTGGACGGAAGAGACCCCCCCCCCCAGTGAGGGACAGTCCTTTAAAGCGCCCTAAAGGTCAGCACCAAAGGGAGGGAGCTGCCTCTGCCTACCCAGATGGGGGGGGGCCATCCAGGCTCTGGGCAAAAGCTCAGACCCCCCCAACTCCCAGCCACACCCTCGGGCACAGCAGGATTCGAACCGTATTCCCATTGGACGGGGGACCACACCTCCCTCCTCCCTCATTGAGCCGCGGCAGGATTCACCTGGAAAATTCCCAGCCCAGGTGCCGGCCCCAAGCGTCAATCTGGAGAAGGCGGCCCCCACTGACAGTTATTGCATTGATCCAGACTTCGGACTCAAAAAAGGAGTACCTGGCGAGCAGCCGTCACAGACAGACAGACACACACAGAAAAAGATCACACAAGGCAACTTCCCAGGGCAAAGATGAGGGCAGCAACATCTCTGCCCCTGCTGGTGCTGCGGAGAGTCGTGGGGCGCCCAGGAAACGGCTGCTCTGCCCTCGCCAGGTGTCCCTCTGCTGGTGGGAAGGCAGGAGGGGCCTCGCCGGGGGGGTCACTGGCTGCCCTCGTAGTTGAGCACGTAGTAGTCGTGGACGTACATGAGGACGGCAATGGGCTGCCCAATCATCAAGGAGATCCACACGGCCGCGTTCCCATAGTTGCCCCGAAGGAACCGGCCCACAAACCAGGCTAGAGGAATCTGCGGAGGAGGAGGAGGAAAGAGGGAGGAAAGATGGCGGAGTGAGATGGGTCTTTTTAGCCTGGAGAACAGGCGACACAACAGCCATCTTCAGATATCTCAAAAGGTGGAAGGTGGCGCAAGCTTACTTTCTCCTGCTCTGGAGGGGAGGACTTGAACCCATGGCTTCAAGTTACAAGGAGGAGATTCAGGAAAAACTTTCTGGTGGTAAGAGCTGTTTGGCAGTGGAATGGACTCCCTTGGAAGGTGATGGACTCTCCTCCCTTGGAAGTTTTTAAGCAGAGCTTGGGTGGCCATCTATCATGGATGCTTCAGTTGGGATTCCTGCATTGCAGGGGGTCAGACTAGATGACCCTAGGGTCCCTTCAAGCTCTACAGTTCTGTGGTTCTATGATTCTCCACCTTAGGGCCAAAGTGCAGGTCCTGCCCCAAGGCTCACAGGAAAGAAGACAGAACTCTCTGGGGTGGTGGCAACAGCAGCATCCTGGACTCTGCTTGACCCTCAACCCCTTTGCCAAGACACCACATACCGGGACATACCGGGAGCCCCTGGCAAGGCTGAGCTGGCGGCAAGTGGCCTTTGCCAAGCCACTCATGCAAAAAATAAATATATATATATATATATATATATATATATATATATATATATATATATATCTCCATCCATCCCCAGCCAAAGTCGGGCTCATAGCGGCTAACAACAGTAGAAGTAACACAGCATTCTAAAATCAATTCATTCTAAAATCAATTCAGAATCAAATTAATGGCAACCATTGGGCTAGAGTTCTGTGAGGATTACCAAAGGAGCCGTCAGGCTGTGCCTTGGCCAAAGGCCTGGTGGAACAGCTCCGTCTTGCAGGCCCTGCGGAAAGATGTCAAGTCCTGCAGGGCCCTCGTCTCTTGGGACAGAGCGTTCCACCAGATCGGGGCCACGGCCGAGAAAGCCCTGGCTCTGGTTGAGGCCAGCCTAACCTCCCTGTGGCCTGGGACCTCCAAGATGTTTTTGTTTGAAGACCGTAAGGTCCTCCGTGGGACATACCAGGAGAGGTGGTCCCGTAGGTACGAGGGTCCTAGGCCGTATAGGGCTTTAAAGGTTAAAACCAGCACCTTGAACCTGATCCTGTACTCCACTGGGAGCCAGTGCAGCTGGCATAGCACCGGGTGAATGTGATCCCATGGTGAGGACCCGATCCTTACCTGAGCCATCATCCCCATGAACGCCCAGGGCCGGAACATCTTCAAGGGCACGCTGACCAGGTACTGGGTGGGGACAGAAACCCACAAAGACATCAGTCCAGAGAGGAGAGGGCACAAAGGATGCTTGGCTGGCAAGTCTGGCTGCCTCCCATGCCACCCTCTGAAGCCCAGCAAGCAGCCCGCAAGTCTCCCCTTGATTCCAGTCCCTCCAGAGGAAAGAGAACGAAGGGCGCTCTCTTGCCTCCTGAGCTTTCTGGTGTGAGCCCATGGAATGACCCACACTGGGCCGGGGAAGCAAGTCAAGGGAGGGAGCTCCAGCCAGGACACCCTCGCCCACTCCACGTTCAGGAGTTTGAGCCACTTTGCCCGGTTCAAACCTTATGCTGAGAACGGAAGGCAAGACACTATTGCACCCCTGCCCCTTCTCTGCTTTCAGAGAGGACGGTCCCTCGCCAGCCCTTGAAAGATGCTTATCCATCATTCTTCAGAGGAGGAGGAGCCACAATGTCCCTCAGCAGCATGTAACTTGCTCAAATACACCTTGGCATTTGTCTCCAAATTCCTCCAAAAGGTGCAGTGCAACTTAGGAGTTTTCTTTTTTCTTTTTTAAATCATTTTTATCAAGCTTCCCATTTTAACAATCCAATCAAATCACATTGAATGTTCCAAATTATACAAATAGATATCAAGTACAGTGGTACCTCGGGTTAAGTACTTACCGTATTTTTTGCTCTATAAGACTCACTTTTTCCCTCCTAAAAAGTAAGGGGAAATGTGTGTGCGTCTTATGGGGCGAATGCAGGCTGTGCAGCTATCCCAGAAGCCAGAACAGCAAGAGGGATTGCTGCTTTCACTGCGCAGCGATCCCTCTTGCTCTTCTGGCTTCTGAGATTCAGAATATTTTTTTTCCTCCTCCAAAAACTAGGTGCGTCTTGTGGAGCAGAAAATACAGTAATTCGTTCCGGAGGTCCGTTTTTAACCTGAAACTGTTCTTAACCTGAAGCATCACTTTAGCTAATGGGGCCTCCCGCTGCTGTGGCACCACCGGAGCACGATTTCTGTTCTCATCCTGAAGCAATGCTCTTAACCTGAAGCACTATTTCTGGGTTAGCGGAGTCTGTAACCTGAAGCGTATGTAACCCAAGGTACCACTGTAGTCCAAATATTCTGCTTAAATTATAATTTTTTGTTGGGACTTCCATTGCTTCAAGTTTGGGGGGGCTCTGATCATCGCAACTTGGGAGTTTTCAGGTGGATTCTTAGAGCTGAGAACTACTATCCTTACCTCTGCCCAACACACACACACTTTTTTGCTATAAGCAAAACTTGGGAGTGAGCAACTGTCTCCCAAGCCTTTTCCTTACTGGTCTCTGCAGAAATGGTCTCCAGCAGAAAGCTCTGCCTGCCGCCATGTCCGCCTGGACTGGGAAGCTCAGTTTCAGGAGGCCCAGACACCCCCCTCAATCAGATGCTGTTTCCCTCTCTCGCACCCTTGCAGAGAAAGGCTGGCTGAGCACCAGCAAGGATGCTTTGTGGTATGAAATCCACAGCCTTTAAGAAGAGGGTTGAGATTGCAAGCCAGTAAAAGGGGGGGGGGAGTCCCTTTGGGCTCTCCTGTTGACATTCATGCACACGGATTTGTGGAGCAGGCACTAACCTCGTGGAAGAAAGCAGAAGCGAAGAAGACGCCTGTCTGAGCCACCCATTTGCCAGCCCCCTTCTTTATCATGGGCTTGTAGAAATGCCTTAAATGCAAAGGAGAGAGAGAGAACATAAGAAGAGGCTGCTGGATCTGACCCTGGAGGCCATTGGTAGAAATATTCCTAGAGAAGGCTCTTTCAAAGCCATCTAAGTTGGGGGCCACAGCTGCCTCCTGCAGAAGCGAGGTCCACAGTTTAACTATGTGCTGCACGAAGGAGGACTCCCTTTCATCTGTCCCAAATGGACTATGAGCAGAATTAGCCCAGCTATCCCCCACTGACAGCTACAGCACCACCACCACCACCCCGCTTGAACCCAGGATTGTCACAACTCAGCCTAGGTGTACCTCAAGCACCATTTGTGGACAGGGATGTTCCAGTTCTGCCAAAAATAGGTCACGGTCTCCGAGTTCCTGAAGGAAGAAAAGGGAAATGTGTTACTGCACGTCAACTAACCCTACAACCCTTGACATCGAGAGAAACCCTTAACAGAGCAAAATAGGTCCCCCCTCTCTCTTTTGGACAGGGGGTCCAATTCCTGCAGGGTCAAATGTGAGCGGTCTGGCTGCGCACAGGATTCAGTCACTGAGTTTCACCCACGAAGGCTGAGCCCAGCCAGTATAATCCATTATCAGATGCCTCAAAGGCTTTTCCTACAACACACATGGAAGGGAGGCGTCTAAATCATTCACCATCATCTTAAGTGATGGGGATCCACCCACCACACCCCAACACCTGTTAGGGCTGGAGAAAACTCTCCCAGTCCTCGCCCACAGTGAGGAAGTCTCCGAAACCGAAACCTTGGCTGTTCTGCAGGGTGCTTCGAATGCCCAAAGCAGATCTTTTGAGTGCCATTTACAGATTTTTTTGATTTTTTTATTATTGCAGCCACCTGCCATTCTTTCTGCGGTCCTAGGGCAGGTTATAACAATCTGAGACACAGCTTAAAAACCTGAAAATTGAAAAAAAGAACACAAGTCACAAAATACACAGGGCCTCCCTGCAGAGCTGACTCACCACCAGTCCCTATAGAACTCCCGGTCTCCAAACTGCATGATTTCCGCAATGACATTCAGGCTGGAGTGGAAGAACCAGTAGAAGAAGATGAGCCAGATCAGGTGGTTGGGGACCTGTCGGGGACAGCAAGGCAGAGGACAGCATTAGTGCAGGGGTCAGCAAACGATGGCCCGGGGGCCGGATGCGGCCCACCAGGCTCGTAAATCCAGCCAGCAGACCCTGCCGCCCGCTCGGTCAGTCGCCGCACGGGGACTGACTTCCGTGACCCTGGCATAGCTTCGGATTGGCTGCAGGAAGTTCCTGCAGCCAATCCAAAGCCTCACCACCCGCGTGCGCAGGTAAACCCAGTACGCCCATGGACGGAGAGGCGGGCGGGTGGCGGGCATCATGACGGGCACATCACAGGGCTTCAGCCAGAGCTTGGCATGCCTACTGGCCTCGTGCCTGGCACCCGGCTCAGCGGCCGCACTGGAGCAGCTGGAGGGCGAGCTGCGGGCGGCCTACCCGCCGACCTGGCCTCGGACGACAGGCAGCAGCGCATGGTGCATGCCGCCTGGGAGCTCCGCGGGGGCCTGCTGATGGGGCAGCTGCTGCGCGTCAACAACACTGGTGAGCAGGCATGCAGAGAAGAGCTCCTGAGCGCATGCAGAGTGCGTTCCTCCTCCAGGTCCGGAGGCAACTGCGGGACCGGCTTACAGGGTATTTATATTTTTCAAAATATAGTCCGGCCCCCCACTACAACTCCCACCATCTTGTCCGTTTGATGCTGGGAGTGATTGGAACTGTAGTCCAAAGGACCTGGACGGCCCCCAGTTGTGACTCGCCTTGCGGGATCCAACCCCAGAGGCCTGCTCCCATCCCCATCCCAACCCCCTGGACTTCCTTTCCAGGACACCTGGGCACAGTTTGTGGTACGTACAGCTAGTTTCAGAAGGCGCTCGATGATTCTGGAATAGTCCATGTCCTGCAAGGGAGAGGAGAGCAAGAGTCAGCTGCAGAGTGTCATTGACCCATCCGGGATGTGGATGGCAGAAAGAACCAAGCCTTGTGTCTTCTTGGGGGGTGGGCTGTCCAGGCAGCTCTCCTTTGGGACGCTGGCAACCAACACACCTTGCAGACCCCTCCCCTAGTTGCAGGTGCTGAGCACCTAAGAGGCCACCAGGCCAACCATAAGCTAAGCTGTGGTTTTTTAAAACTCAGAAGCGTATCATTTCTCCCTCCCCACTTTCCCCATTACAGCTCTAAGGGCACGTTGTGGGCCAGTCCTGCTTTCTTGGGGGGGGGGGGAGTATCCACAAGCAGTTCCCCAGCACCATGGTGGAGAAGGGGGTCCCCAGGGCATGGCTTACCCGAAAAGGCTTCATGGAGTTCTGGATTGTGGGGACCATCCACTGCAACAAGCACACATTAAAATCAGGTTAATAGGGCCCGGGGGCGGGTAAAACCCAGGGGTCATCTACCCAGCCCCATAGGATACAACCCAGCTTAGCCTCCTTGGTTTGAGGGAATGTTCTCTGGCCCTGTGGCACAGAAGTCATCATCATCATCATCATCTTTTATTTGTATGCTGCCTTTCCACAGTTAAAAAAACAATGCTCAAGGCATTGCTACAGAATAGCAAGATTTACATAATTACAAAAGTCATAAACAATAAATAGGTAAAGGGACCCCTGACCATTAGGTCCAGTCGTGGCCGACTCTGGGGTTGCAGCGCTCATCTCGCTTTATTGGCCAAGGGAGCCGGCGTACAGCTTCCGGGTCATGTGGCCAGCATGACTAAGCCGCTTCTGGCGAACCAGAGCAGAGCACGGAAACGCCGTTTACCTTCCCGCTGGAAGGTACCTATTTATCTACTTGCACTTTGACGTGCTTTCGAACTGCTAGGGTTGGCAGGAGCAGGGACCGAGCAACGGGAGCTCACCCCATCGCAGGGATTCGAACCGCCGACTTTCTGATCGGCAAGCCCTAGGCTCTGGTTTAACCCACAGTGCCACCCGTGTCCCAATAAACAAATAAACCACATCAAAAAAAATACACAACCAAATGGGAAACAATTTCCAAACCAGAGGAAAGAAAAGTCATCCTTCTGCAGTATAGAGAACCCCCCCAACTCTGATCACAAAGCAAGGCTGCCCCAACTCATCCAGCTACTGGGACCCAAAACATACCACCAAGCTCTGAAAAGTCCCTGCTCTGACCCCTACCTAGACAGAAAGGTCTCAGAGCCTCTGAACAGACCCCTCTTCCAACCACCATCACCCTTCTTCAGTTCCTGCTCCCCTCTTGGACCTCCAGCACTCACTGAAGAATTTTTCTTTTTATTCCAACAGGAATTTCCACCAAAGTCTGATCTTAGCTTTAATCATTTTTTACTTTTTTTGCACACCACTTGGAAGACAATTCCAGCAAAGCGGTATGTCAAATGTTTAAATAAGCACCGTATTTTTCGCTCTATAAGACTCACCAGACCATAAGACGCACCTATGTTTTGGAGGAGGAAAACAAGAAAAAAAAATATTCTGAACCCCAGAAGCCAGAACAGCAAGAGGGATCTGGCTTCTGGGATAGCCTCTTGCTGTTCTGGCTTCTGGGACAGCCGCGCGCAGCCTCTCCCGGGCAGCAGGATGAAGGCTCCCCCTGCCCGGAAGAGGCTGCGAGCGGCTAAGCCAGAAGCCAGGACAGCGAGCGGGAAGCCTCAACGCAAAGCCTCCTGAGCGAAGAGGCAGGAGCATTCCCGATGCACTCAAGAGGCTTTGTGTGGCTATCCCTGAAGCAAGGAGAGCAAGAGGGATCAGTGCGCACCGATCCCTCTTGCTCTCCTGGCTTCAGCGATAGCTGTGCAGCCTGCATTCGCTCCATAAGACGAACACACATTTCCCCTTACTTTTTAGGGGGGGGAGTGTGTGTTATAGAGCAAAAAATACGGTAATAACGTAACAAGCTTCCATCTAGGCAGATCAGCTTCAGCCCACATGCAGCATCCCTGCAGAACTGCCAAGTCAGGCAGATGTTCAACGGGAGTGTTCCAGTACCTCCAAACAGTTTTAGCAGTTGAATCAGGGAAGGTGGCAACTGTCTCTGTACCCCTTCCTGTTCTGGGCCCCTCATGTCTGCTGCAGCATCTCGTTTGCCCCCCAACCTTCCACTCTGCACCAGACACTCCAGAAGGGGGCACAGGGCAGCTCCTGGCGACTTCCAGACTGGAACCAGAGAGAGCCTGTGGTCTGCTTTAGGCACCCTGCCCAGGTGGTGCTCTCTGGCCAGACGCCCCTGCCATGCCCTGTGCTTCAAAGGTGCCAGCAGCAGGTACAGAGCAAGCCCCCCCTGCTCCCCCTTACCTGCTGAATCAGCCCCACCATCAGCTGGAGGAAGAAGAGCTGGAAAAGGGGGGAGAAAAAGAAGAGGCCAGGAGTAAGGGACCATCAACACAAGAACTCATGAATGTCCAAGGAAGCGGGAGGCTGGAAGGTTCAGGTCAGGTGCAGGAAAGTCCTTTTCTCTCTCGTTAATCTATGGAACTTACGCCTGCAGGCGGCAGGACGGCCACCAAACTGGAAGATTTTAAAAGCCGGAATGGACACATGGATGGAAGAGGGAGACAGTCGATGGCTGCTAGCCAGGAGGGGACAATGGTATATTTTTTTAAAAATCATTTTATTCATTTTCCAATAAAAACATCCAATTGAATATCTAATCATAATACTTCAATTAAAAAAATAAAAAACTAAAATAAAAAAGATCAACTTATAGTCCAAATTTTATTTATTAATTACTTGGGGCTCCCCACAGTCTGGATCTCTGGAGCAGATCTCCACATGTTAGTCCTGCTTCTCCGTGGAATAATAAATAATAATAATAATAATAATGCCAGGAGGGAACAGTGGCATAATATGTATGTATGTATGTATGTATGTATTTTGTGCACGCCACCCATCTGGCTGGGTTTCCCCAGCAACTCTGGGAGGCTCCCAACAGAATATTAAAAGTGCAATAAAACATCAAACATTAAAAACTTCCCTAAACAGGGCTTCCCAAAACAGGGTGTGGCGCTCATGCTGTGCTTGCCGATTTCCCATAATAAGCACCCAGTTGCTGACTAAAAGGTAAAGGTAAAGGGACCCCTGACCATTAGGTCCAGTGTGGCTGACTCTGGGGTTGCGGCGCTCATCTCGCTTTATTGGCCGAGGGAGCCAGCGTGCAGCTTCTGGGTCATGTGGCCAGCAGGACTAAGCCGCTTCTGGAGAACCAGAGCAGCGCACGGAAACACCGTTTACCTTCCCACCGGAGCGGGACCTATTAATCTACTTGCACTTTGATGTACTTTCGAACTGCTAGGTTGGCAGGAGCAGGGACCGAGCAACAGGAACTCACCCTGTTGTGGGGATTCGAACTGCCGACCTTCTGATCAGCAAGCCCTAGGCTCTGTGATTTAACCCACAGCGCAGATAAGCCATTAACCTGATCCAGCAGGGGTCTCTTTATGTTCCTATCAGCAGCTCCGCCGGCAGCCAGGTAGTATGGGCCCTACACCCAGCCTCCAGGCCAAAACTCTTTCCCACAACCTTGCAGGCCTTCCAAGACCCTGAGCCTTCCTTGCTAGGGGTTCCCACCCCCTCCCTACAGCCCCAACACTACATTGGGTGCATTCCTGACCCCTCCAATATGACAGGGGAGGCAGGCAGAGTCTTCTTGGCGTGGGGGGGGGGTTCCCTTAGGTGTGCGCAACTTGCGCTAAACATTCAGCCACCGTCACGGGGACTCGCAGCCGGCTTCCCCCATGTTCGACTCAAAGGGAAGATTTCCCAAATTTGAAAGTACAGTGGTACCTCTGGATGCAAACGGGATCCATTCCAGAGCCCTGTTCGCATCCTGAGTAAAATGTAAGACGCGACTGCGCATGCACGAGTTTTACCGCTTCCGTACATGCACATGACATCATTTTTAGCATCTGTGCTTGCGCAAGCAGCAAAACCCGGAAGTAACGCGCTCCGTTACTTCCAGGTCGCCGCGGAGCGTAACTTGAAAATGCTCAACCTGAAGCACATTTAACCCGAGGTCTGACTATAACAGCCTTCATTGCCTTGCAAAGGGGGTGGGGAGCTGGGGGTGGGCAGGGGGCAACGAAGACGGGTCGCCTCCAGACCCAGGGCAGGGGCCTCACCATCTCAGCCAGCCTGCGCAGCAGAAAGCGCTTGCGGACGCGAGGAGAGCGCGGGAAGTTCAGCTCGTAGCACAAGGTCGGTGCGAAGAGGAAGTAGTAAAGGTCTGCCATGGAAATAGAAGGAGAGAGGCGTTAAGGGCAGGGGCATCCAACAGGAGCTGGCCTCTCCCTTTGGGAAAAGGACCGCAGCTCAGGCACAGAGAAAGCGTGTTGCGTGCAGAATACCCCGGCCCCAACCCACCCACCCCCTCCAACAGCATCTCCCCAGGCAAGCAAGGCTGGGGGAAGTTGGATGCCTGAAATCCTGGAGAGCCACTGCTGCCGGTCAGTGCAGGGAACACTGCCCTAGATGGGCCAATGGTCTGACTCCAAACAAGGCAGCTTCCCCTGTTCCCCAATGTGGGGGGGGGTAGGGAGCAGAAGAATCCCAGGGGACCTTTGACCTCAGAGCCATCACACTCCAGGGGAAGGCAAGTGCCACAAGCCTCCCAGAGGAAGGGGGGGTGTCAGGAGTCTCAGCCCCAGGATGGCGTCGCCGCAGATCCCCCCAACCCTGCCAGAGCTACAGGGAACCGCCCGCCAACCAGGTCTTGCCTGGCCACGTTACCTCTATAGGTCAGGTTCGCTGGGTAAGCCACGGCCCCCGAGGCCACGTTCCCATTGGCCTTCTGCGACCCAGCAGCTGGAATAGACAATGAAGGGCATCAGTCAGAGGACACAGGTCAGAGAACGGCAGCATTGGAAGGAACCCCAAAGGTCATCCAGAATAACCCCCTGCGAGGCAGGAATCTTGGGCCCAACATGGGGCTTGAACCCACGACCCCGAGATCCAGAGTCTCCTGCTCTACCAGCTGAGCTACCCACAGCCGTTGCCTTATTCCTGCATTGGGGGGAGCGGGTTGGACTAGATGACCCTTGGGGTCCCTCAGACCAGAAGTAAACTCAGACCATAAAGATGCACATAAAAGGACATTAGAATGGAAGAGGAGCCAGCTGGATGAGGTCAAACGGGGCCCAACCATCCAGAATCCTCTTCTATACAGAACAACAAACCCGTGTTGCAAACTCAACACAACAAACAATACAAGCAACACAAAGACCAGTATACTAGAGAGCACTGCAATTCTTATTGCATGATATACATGATTTAGTACAACAACAACAAGATGTGTACACTTGTAAATTCTCTAATACAGGTGAAACTCGGAAAATTAGAATATCGCGGAAAATTCATTTATTACAGTAATTCAACTTAAAAGGTGAAACTAATATATGAGATAGACTCATGACATGCAAAGCGAGATATGTCAAGCCTTGATTTGTTATCATTGTGATGATCATGGCGTACACCTGATGAAAACCCCAAATTAACAATCTCAGAAAACTAGAATATGAAATCAAATCAGCAAAACAAGGATTGCAAATAGAGCAATATTGGACCTCTGAGAAGCATGGGCATTGAACCAGGTTTTGGTACTTTTGGCAGTGTGGGCAGGTGCCGGACAAGATACATACATATCCTCATGACCACTGCTCTATCTGCATTTTTCTAATCTATGGGTTGTGCTAAGAAGATTCCAGCAAACAATCAGATTATCCGGGATCACTGTCCTACGTTGTTATTCACTTACTACTTTGGCACCATGAACGCCTAAATTATTTTTACCGCTTAGCCCACAGGATAGCATCTATTACTTTGTTTCAGCTATAGACTTCTTATACTTCTACAGACTTTCAAAGATTTACAGACGTGTGTTCATTTGATTTCATATATATTAGAGAATTTACAAGTGTACACATTTTTTGTTGTATATGTATATCATGCAATATGTATGTATATCATGCAATAAGAATTGCAGTGCTATCTAGTGTTCTGGTCTTCGTGTTGCCAGCATCCTCTCCTGGCAGCGGCCAGCCAGATGCCCCCATGGGAAACTGGCGCACAGGACCCGAGTCCCTCCTGTGGCTTCCAGAAGCTTGTATCAGGAGCCTTGTGGCCTCCAAGAGAGGAGGAACAGCCTAGCCAGCCTGGCTTGTAGCCACGGACACCCCTCTCCTCCTCCATGAATTTGTCCAACCCTCTTTCAAAGCCCCAGTTAGCACTCGGGGGCAGGAAGGGTCTCAGGTACCCCCACCAGGCCTGGCTCCCCCCCCCCCATCTCCCCAGAGTCAGAGCTCACCTGAGCGGGTTCGGGCGGCCTTGGCTTGCCTCTTCTCCCGGCACCACTTGTTGACATCCTTGAAGGAGAAGAGCTTGAGGAAAAGGATGGTGTGGACACTCAGAGCAAAGACGGCCCCAACTGCGGAGGGAGGAGAGAAGCAGGTGAGTGAGAGACGCAACACGCAGCCCCAGATAATCTGCATGGCCCAGAGGCAGGAAGGGGGTGAAGCCCGCCTGACTCCCTGATGTTGCAGGAATTTATGTATAGGTTCGGGGGGGGGGGGTTGCCCCTCCAGTAGATATCATGCACATGCAGCCCACTACCAAAACCAGCACAATCCCTTTTGAGACTTTTGTGATTTGTCCCCACAAAACACTTCATCACAGTTTCTTCCTATCTATTCAAAGGCTTTTGCGGCACAACACCAAATGTAAGATTTCACTGATAAATGTATCTATGTACTGGCTCCCTGGGAAAACTTCAGAAATTCATCTAGACATGTGAGCTCAGCTACCCAGCAGCCCCTCTGCCTGAGGGATAATCCCTGGCATCCTGATACCTGAGTACCAGACAGGTAGCCATTCCAGAAATAACAAACCCAGATGAAGACAAAAGGATGTGATTAACTTGGCTGGGAAACAGGGAAATGTAAATATCTATTTTGTTTCACTTGATGGATGTTTGGTGGAGGGCAAGGGGAACCATGGGGCAGGGTCCAGGATGCTCAGATTACTGCCACCAGACCTCCCCTTTCATGATGTAACCGGGATGTATGAGTGATGTAGTTAGGGGGGGTGTAACATGGGAATTAGCAGGTAATAAAATTTTGGGTTCTCTTTTGTTTGGGGCTTCCATCTTATTCCACGTTGTGGCAGGTGGGAGTCCTGTCGCGGCAGTCTTCAATAAAGACCAAGCCTACTGGCTGCTGTTTTGCCCTGGTATTCCTGGACTGGTGTCCTTGTTTTTTTGTCCAAGAGAGCCCTCAGATTTCTCCGTTAACACTGACCAACGCCCATGGAAAAGAGGTAGCTCTTCTCAAAGGCTACTTTGAGGGGGGAGACAGGACAAGGTGACTTTGTGCGCCAGCATCTTCTTAGCAAGGAGAGATCAGAAACCTCCCAGCTCACGGCCCACCTCTGCCTGGACCGCAAGCGGTAGGGCTGGGCAAGAGAGTAATACAGCACCCCAAACCAGTTTGAAGCCTGTTTTGTGATATCGGTTCCATAATTTTTGACCTGGTGATATATCGTGAATCATGACATGTGTGTGTCTGCGCGTGCGCTATCCAAAAATCACGATGTGGAGAAAATTGTGAAGCCAGGTAATGCCTCTCTGTAGCTCCAACCTTATTTCAGACATGTGGGAAAGCTGCTTTTCAAATCAAGGGCTGCATTCCCTTCAAAGCAACCTCCTGGGGGCCAGATGTGAGAGGCGGGTGGGACGGACCAGGCAAAAGGGGGTGGGACGTCAAATTCAGATGCTGATTCTGCACAATGGGCTAGTTATGCAGAGAGAGAGAAGAAACGTACACCTCTCCTGCATCCGGCCCCCCAGGCCTGAGGCTTCCCAGCCCCAATCTAGGGGCCCTGCCGCCCAGGAGCCCACAACAGAAAGCCACCTTTTCAGAGCAAGTGGACAACTCACCTGGCGTGATGGAGGTGACAGCAAGAGCCACCAGCGCAGGGAAGCATAAGATTGTCAGGAGGTTAACGGTGTGTAGGACGGCCCCAAGGTGCTCCGACATAGAGCCCTGCGGAAGGAAGGGAAACAGGGGAATGCTCTATGGCCACCTTAAGCGCTACCTGCCCACCCCTAAAAGGGGGGGCCTGTTATTGTTCTTATTATTTCAATTTATATACCTCCCATTATCAAGAGATATCAGGGTGTTGTAAACCAGGACTCAAGGCAGCTTAAACAAATCAATATGATGCAGATACAAAGCTGAAAGCATTATCAGCAGTAACAGTCAAAAGGGGAATTAAACTCTAATAGGATTAAAACAGTGTGTGTGTGTGTGTGTGTGTGTGTGTGTGTGTAAAATATAACATATACTGTATTTTTCGCTCTATAGGACGCACTTTTTCCCCTCCAAAAATGAAGGGGAAATGTGTGTGCGTCCTATGTAGCGAATGCAGGCTTTCGCTGAAGCCTGGAGAGCGAGAGGCGTCGGTGCGCACCGACCCCTCTCGCTCTCCAGGCTTCAGGAAGCTATCTGCAAGCCTTCAGAGCGCGGCGGGAGTGCCCGCTGCGCTCCGAAGGCTTGCGGATAGCAGCCTGCATCCCGAAGCTTGGGGCACGCTGCGCAGTGCGCCCCGGGCTTCGGGCAGATAGCCGCAAGCCTTTGGAGTTCCCGCCAGGCTCCCAAGGCTTGCGGACAGCAGCCTGCAAACCCGACCTGCTTTGGAGCCTGGCGGTGAGGAAAGCAGTGCTTCTCCCCACTGCCAGCCCCACAAGCTCGGGGACAGCGGGGAGGCAGAGCGCCGCCTTCCCACTGTTCCCCGACCTGATTTGGAGGCTGGCGGTGGGGGAAAGCAGCGCTCCCCCCCCCCTGCCAGCCCCAAAGAGCAGGTCGAAAGGAACCCAAAGCCTCCGGAGCCCAGCAGGATTTTTTCCCTTGTTCTCCCCCCTCATATGGTCCGGTGCGTCCAATAGAGCGAAAAATACAGTGTGTGTGTGTGTGTGTGTGTGTGTGTGTGTGAATTAAAATACTGGTAATAAAAACAGTGCAGCACTACGACAAGCGCTTCCTTAAAAAGAAGAACAGTCAGTTCCCAAAGGCCTGTTGGGAAAACCCGGTCTTCACTGGCCAGCAGGAGGACAACACGGAGGGAGCCAGTCTGGCTTCTCTAGGAAAGGACTTCCAAAGTTGTCTTTCCACCTCCGAGAAGGCCCTCTCCTGCGCCCCCTACCCAGCATGCCCGTGAGGGTGGCGGAACTGAGAGAAGCGCCTCCCCTGAAGATCTCAGAGCCCGGGCAGGTCCCTATGGCTGAACACAATCCTTCAGATAGCCTGAGCCTAAGCCCGAAAGAGAGCCCGCTTCGCAAGGGATCCCAGCCTGCCCCCCAAAGCACACTTACCACCGCCAGCCTCTTCTCAATGTGCAGAGCTGCCAGAGCGAACACATTGGCCACTGGGGGGAAAGCAGATGTTGGCAATCATTGCTGGGCAGTGCAGGCAACCAGGAACAAGGATTTAGGTCCCTGTTCTCAGCCAGCCCAGGAATTTGCAAGGGACCCAAGGCTCATCTAGCAGAACCCCAGAAAGGCACTCCCATTCATTCATCCCCCGCCACCGCCACCTCCAACCTCTCTCTCTCTCTCTCTCTCTCTCATGCACACGCATTGCCTCACTCAAGAGCCCTGATCTGAACGGTGCAGGAGACCAGCAGCACCAGGGACCCAAAAGCTGCAGGACACAGAGGCCGCAAGGAGTTTTGTAAGCAAGAAGCTCTTCAAGAGGTGCAAGTGGAAGGAGCCAAGCGGAGACCAGGCGTCTGCAGGGTCGCGCAGAGAAATTCAAGACAAATGCCAAGATCACTTGACTCACCAATAACAAGGCACAGGGCAGGCCAGCTGTAGGGGTCTTTCAGGAACAGGGAGATGACCTGGATGGGGTCCACCAAGATGCCGTACCT
Organism: Podarcis liolepis; assembly: GCF_965112155.1. Classification (NCBI taxonomy): domain Eukaryota; kingdom Metazoa; phylum Chordata; class Lepidosauria; order Squamata; family Lacertidae; genus Podarcis; species Podarcis liolepis. The sequence goes on along the minus strand of NC_139560.1, from coordinate 1,243,014 downwards.
GAGGAGGGAAGGAGCACATGGTCAGAGGCACGCTCTCCTCCATCCCAGTGGGACAATGCAGACCCAGGAAGGAGGTGGCTTGGGTGAGAAAGCTGCAGCCCTTTGTTCCACACCCCTGTGGGAGGACTTGCTTGATGCAGAAGGCCTTCTCTGGTCTGCTGGCTCCATGTCCTTTGGGAGAAGGGCAGGACGACGGGAGGCATTTGGCTTCCCAGTGTTAACGGAGGAATCTGAGGGCTCCCTTGGGCAAAAAACAAAGACACCAACCAGGACAATTTGGAGCAAAACAGCATCCTGTAAGCTTGGCCTTTATTGGAAACTGTCGTGACAGGACTCCCACCCACAACAAAATGAAGCAAGATGGAAGTCCCGAACAAAAGAAGACCACAACTTTTATTAGCTACCAATCCCCCAAGCTACACCCCTAGAACTACATCACAACTACATCATGACTACATCATTGACACATCACAAAAAGGAGGGGTTGAGGGAGGGGTTGTGGAAATAACCTGAGTATTTTGTCACCTGGCTGGTTCCTCCTTTTCCCCTCCCCATGAGTCATTTCCAGAGGACAAAGGGGAGTTGGCAGTTTCCTGCCCCCAGAGGGAAGAGCTGATCATTGTCCTTTGTTCCAGTCTGTGTTGAATCCACTCCCATATGCAAGTCCCTTGTGTCCTTGATGGTCTTCTGTCTGGGACCCTCAAGGTTGCCATGCCAGCTGGGCAGGGCTCCTGAGTACGTGTTGGTAGGGTTAAGGGATTATGGCTGCCCTGTATCAAACCATCCCCCTTTGATAGTCCTTCCTTCATGGAGCAAAATAAAAGTGGACTGGTGTAAATCCGATGTACGGTTGATTTACTATGAATTTATAACAGAAACGTCGCATATGTCGTGTGTGAGTGTGTGTGTGTGTCGTGTTTGTACAAACTGAATGATGGGGGGGCGGGTTTCCTGCAACACCAGGAGATGTGCTGGGCAGCCGAGCTGCGCATTGACAAGGAGGCACTCTTGGGATCAAGCCACCCCAGGCCCAGGGATACCCCTCTTGGGGAGGGAGAAACTAGAAGCTCTATTTGCAGTTCTTGTTTTGCTGATTTCATTTAATATTCTAATTTTCTGAGATTGTTAATTTGGGGTTTTCATCAGCTGTACGAAATAATCATCACATTTATAACAAATCAAGGCTTGACATATCTCACTTTGCATGTCATGAGTCTATCTCATATATTCGTTTCACCTTTTAAGTTGAATTACTGAAATAAATGAACTTTTCCACGATATTCTAATTTTCCGAGTTTCACCTGTAAATGATCTCTGGCAGATGGTCACCCAAGCTCTGCTTAAAAACCTCCAAGGGAGGAGAGTCAGCCATCTCTCCCAAGGTCCTCTTCTTCTGCGCTGCTGAATGGCTCTTGCCCTCATAAAGTGCCTCCTAATGCTTAGTTGGCACCTCCTTGCCCCTTGAAGCCATGGGTTCGAGTCCTCCGCTCTGGAGCAGCAGGAAACCATCTTGCCAGCCCATCAGTACTGAGCTTGCATGGTCCGACTCAGAGAGGGTGCCTTCCTATGTCCCTGCACTGTCTGGCAGCCATGGCTCTCTCCCAGTCCTGCCTGGAGATGCTGAGGATTGAAGCAGCGACCTTCTGCAAGCCAAGCAGGTGCTCTGGCCTTGAGCTGCAGCCCTCCCCTCCTCTCCCCCCCCCCCCAGGTCCCAGGATCTGCCCTCCTCCTTGCTGCTTCTGAGAGAGCAACAAGAGACAGGTCCCCAAAGCAGGCACAGGCAAACTCTGGCCCTCCAGATGTTTGGGACTAATAATAATAATAATAATAATAATAATAATTTTTATTTATACCCCGCCCTCCCCAGCCAAGGTCAGGCTCAGGGCGGCTAACAAGCAATAATAAAAAGAAGTTGAATGACTACAACTTAAAAAACAAGATTAAAATACAAGAATTAAAATATCGAAACATTAAAATGCAGCCTCGTCACAGGAGGAGAAAGGAAAAAGAAAAGAGGAGGAGGGAATCAAGTTGGCTCCAAGCCAAAGGCCAGGCGGAATATCCCTGTTTTACAGGCCCTGCGGAAGGAAATCAGATCCTGCAGGGCCCTGGTTTCATGAGGCAGAGCGTTCCACCAGGCCAGAGCCAGTGTTGAGAAGGCCCTGTCTCTGGTTGAAGCTAATCTAACGTCCTTAGGGCCCAGGACCACTAGGGTGTTGCTATTTATGGACCTTGAGGCTCTCCATGGGGCATACCGGGAGAGGCGGTCCCATAGGTACGAGGGTCCTAGGCCGTGAAGGGCTTTAAAGGTCAAAAGCAGCACCTTAAATCTGACCCTGTGCTCCCATGGCAGAGACCCCGTGAGGAGCCTCGCTGCAGCATTCTGCACCCGCTGGAGTTTCTGGGACAGCTTCAAGGGCAGCCCTGCGCGGAGCATAACCACTGGTCCTGTTAGCTAGGGATGATGGGAATTGTGCCTGCCCCCAAAGGCAGCCTGTCACATCCACTCTGATCTGCTATGGCAGAATTGTAGCATCCCAGGTGAGGTCTCTCCACTGCTGCCAGCCCCCCACCCCAACTGAAGAGGAGCGCAAGACTTACTTGATGAGGTTCTCTAGGAAGAGGCGAGCATTGCTCAAGACCTGGAAGACAAGAAGGGCTAGAAGTGAGCAGCAGCTCCCGCAGGAAATGCCAACCCCAACCCCTTTCCTTCCAATCCCAATCTCAAAAACCGGCCATAACTGTCTCTCGATAGCCAGCAGTGCAGAATTTCTGCTAAAACTTTCCTGTTCAGACAAGCCTGCCCACATGCTTAGAAATGCAGAAGGGAATTATAATCTGATTTAGTGTTTTAACTTCTTGCACGTTTTAATGTATTGCAATCCCCCCCCCCCATTTTTATGGCTTTATCTTTTCTGTAAACCGCTTGGAGTTGCATAAATTTTGTGAAATAAATACGGATACAAATGAGAAAATGCAATGCAATGGGAGGCTGGTCTCAGGTCCCTCCCTCCCCCAGCACTAAAGAGGATTCTGTGGGACTGATCAGTTTGGGGGGGGAGCAACCGGGGGCAGCAGAGCTACAATTCTGGCAACTGAACAGGCAGCTTAGAGAGCTGTTTGTAATAGTTTAATTTCTTGTAGTATTTCTTCATTTCCAGGTTTTTGTATTAATTTTTTCCCTTTCCTTCCTAACACATTAACTATTTCCAATTTTTTACTTTCTTCCAACTTCCTCAGATGGGCATTCTGTTGTATTAGTGAGCCCCTTAGGACTGCATTGCTTCCGTCCCAGACCCCTTTCTCATCCACCCATTGATTGAGGTCAAACTCAAAATACTCTTTAATTATTATTTTTACCTTTCTCTACTATTTCTATACTATTTACTATTTCTTCGTTTAGTCTCCACTCTGCAATGCGAGCTCACCTCCTTGTGGAAGTTCTCAATGTTCTACTGTTTTTATATTTTATTGGAAGCCGTCCGGAGTGCCAGAAGAACAGGATAAAATTAAATTAATATCATCATTATTTTGCTGTGGGATGGGCAGCAGGACGAGCCACACCGTCTTGGCACATGCCTTCCAGCCCGTGTGGGCGAGTTTCACCCTGAGCAGTTGCTACAGAGGAGGAGGACAAGGAAAGAGATGGAAAGATAGCGAGGCATGTTGCTAAACCACAAGCCTGCCCGCTTCCTGATTTCCCAATCGAGGGTGAGCAGGGTTAAGTCCCGGGAGCAAAGGTCGTGGGGAGCAAAGGTGGAAGGGACTCCGCAAGGGGGGGGCCCTTCCTCTTTCAACACCACCCTCCTGCTGCGTTCTTGAGCTCGCCTCTCCTTCACTGGGGACAGACGGACCGAAGGGAGCTTAAACAACATCCGGGCTGCCTTGGAGGAAAAAGGAAGCATTTCTTCTGCCCAGCCCACCCTTAACATGGCATGCAGAGCAAGGAAGTGTTCTCCACCCTGCCAGCACCCCACAACAAGGAGTGGGGATAGCAGGAGGGATCAGGCCCACAAGCCACAGTTTCCCCTTAGGAAGTGTGGGGGGGGTGGTACTTCAGCAAAGGGGGGCTTCAGGAAGAAGCTGGATAGGGATGGGGATGCACAGGCGGCTGTTCAAAGTGCAGGGTCTTTTTGGGATTGGCCCCTGACATGCTGGCTGCAGCTGAACCCAAAGCAGAAAGGTTGGGGGGTTGAAACCGGAAATCCCCCTACACAAAGAGGGTAAGTGGAGTTGCACGGTGGGAGAGAACAGGCACTAGAAGCTAATTTTCCATTAACATCCCAGTCTGGAAGTTGAGCCTTTCCTGGAAGCATCACATAGCTTTCTATCCTGGCAGGCAGGGCAGTCTCAGAGTGGAGCCCAGTGGCTAGGGGGCCAGAGAGCGCTCTGGGGTACGTGCCAGCTGCTGCCATCGCCTCTCCTCACCTGGGCAGCAGGAGCAGAGCCAACCAAGCACCAAGGCCGCCCCCCACCCAAGAGGGTTGCAGGAGGAGAATAAAAGCAAAGGGCCTTCTGGCAGTTCCCTTGCTGCGAGAAGCGAAGTTACAGGGAACCAGGCAGAGGGCCTTCTCGGTAGTGGTGCCCACCCTGTGGAACACCCTCCCACCAGATGTCAAAGAGAAAAACAACTACCAGACTTTTAGAAGACATCTGAAGGCAGCCCTGTTTAGGGAAGCTGTTAATGTTTAATAGGTTATTGTATTTTAGTGTTCTGTTGGAAGCTGCCCAGGGTGGCTGGGGAAACCCAGCAAGATGGGTGGAGTATAAATAATAAATTATTATATTATACTACTACTACAGAGAGGCTGCCCATCTTTCTTTCCAAGCCCTGCTTGCTCAGTTTCACAGACTAATTCCAGTCTTAGCCAATGCCTCTGTGCACCTTGGCAGGACCAGTTTCTGCTGGGGCTGCCCCTTACCCAGAGTAACTGCAGCAACCCAGCCAGATGGGCAGGGCATAAACAAAAAAATTATAAGTATTACTGTTATTATTAGAGGAACGTACTGGACCAGACTACCCCATTCCCATGGCAACCGTAAGTGCTCCAGGTAGCCCACAAAGTCAGCGTGAAGGCAGAAACAGGCATCCCTCAGGCATGTGTGTGTGTTGTGTGTGCCCCAGCACCTCATATTCACAGGTACACTGCCTCTGAACTTGGAGGCTCTCTTCAGATGGATGGAGCATGCCTCCACTGACTTGATTGCTTGATTAGCTGAAGTAGTCTCCACCCCCCATCGTTCCGCCCGGACACTGAGGTCCAGCTCAGAGGGCCTTCTGGCGGTTCCCTCACTGTGAGAAGCCAAGTTACAGGGAACCAGGCAGAGGGCCTTCTTGGTGGTGGCGCCCGCCCTGTGGAACGCCCTCCCTTCAGATGTGAAGGAAGCAGCTACCTTATCTTTAAAGACATCTGAAGGCAGCCTTGTTTAGGGAAGTTTTTAATACTTAATCCTGTATTGTTTTTAACACTCGATTGGGAGCCGCCCAGAGTGGCTGGGGAAACTCAGCCAGATGGGCAGGGTATAAATCATTATCATCATCATTATTACGCCAGGAGACAGCATCCCAGGGCCAGATTGCCGGCCTATCGACACCACAATAGCCCTTCTGTGCCATCAGGGAAGGCCACAACGGCCTCCTTGCCCCTGGAGTATGTCTGTCTGCCTGGCTCCTGGCCAGCTCCTCTGCAGGGAGGGGATCCGGGTGCCTCTGTCTGGGGATTGGCAGCTGCTGCTGCTGTTGCTGCCGCTGGGAGGCTCAAGAGAGCAGAGGTGCTGCAAGAGGCCTGGCACAAGGTGCCAAGCAGCCTCAAGGCAGGAGGGCAAGGGCAGAGGGGCAACTCTTGCTACTCACCAGCATGACAACACACCAGTTCAATATACCCCGGTAGTTGCTGTAGCCACTGGCTGAGCTCAGCAGGGAATCCTGAAGTCTGTGGCATCTGGGAGGGAAGGAGGAAGAAAGGAAGGATGGAGAGGTTAGAGGAAGCAGGGGCAGAAGCAGGCCGGCCCTAGATGCAGGCAGGGAGAAGAGGTAAATGCACAGCCACATTCGCACCCCAAAGCACGCATGCCCAAAACCTTCCGTGGCTTCTCCCCAGTGCTGACTGGGGCGGATGGGCATTGGGAGTCAAAGCATCCGGGAGGCACCGGGGGTTTTGCAGAGGGGGCGCTGCTCCACAGGAGGCGGCGAGGGCCACCAACTTGGGAGGGCTTCAAAAGGAGGTTAGACCAGTTCATGGAGGAGAGGCTGTGGACCTCTCCTTCCTTGGGAGGTTCTTCAGCAGAGGCTTGATTGCCACCTGTCATGGATGCTTCAGCTGAGATTCTTGCATCGCAGGGGGTTGCAATGTTCCAGAGCTGGGCGATATACTGTATTGGCCCGAATATAAGCCGCACCTTTAAAATTGGGGGGGGGGGGGAGAGAGAAAAAAAGACAATACCCGAATATAAGCCGCTCCCTTAAAATTCCGCAGGCACTCTCACCCATTCCATTTTACCGTATGTCTGCTTCAGAAGCGATATCGCAAAAGCCAATTTTTGTAAGGTCGTGAATTTAAGCCGCAGTTTAACTTTTCACGGTCAGAATTTGGGGGAGAAAGTGAGGCTTATATTCAGGCCAATGCAGTATAATCCAAAAAACTGGTTTGAAGTCCATATCCTGATATTGGTTGCATAATTTTTGACCTGGCAATATATCACAAATCATGATATGTGTGTGCAGAAATCACAAGGTGAGGGGGGGGGGGACCATGAATGCCTCTAGAGAGCTCCATCCTTATTTCAGACATTGTGAGATATTGTTGGAAGCCGCCCAGAGTGGCTGGGGTTACCCAGTCAGATGTGTAGCATAGAAATAATAAATTTTAGTCGTATTATCATTATTCTATCAGTACATCACAATGCTTATATATTTTTTTTTAATAATATTTATTGAACAATTTATAACTTCAAAAATTTAAACATAAAATAGAAAAACCAAAAAGAACTACAAAAATAGGAGAATACAAAGCAAAACACATAAAAGTACACACTAAAAAAAGAGCAATTAACAAAATAGAAGAAAAAGAGTGAAAAACACCAAAAAGCAAAACAGAAAAAAAGTTAGTATTTTCATATCCTAAACTTCCTTCTCTAGTTTGACCTCCTCACACCTCCCTTTTTGTAGTCCAGTTCAGATATTTAGTTCAGCAAATCCTTACCCTCAATCTCTTAACCTTACTCAACATCTTGACCTATATTAAAAATACATTTTCCCTCATTATCAATCTATATTTACGTATTCTTATTAATCTTTTTACCAACACCACTTATTTTCCCATCACAATGCTTATAGCTGGTGATACCTCGGTTTAAGAACAGTTCTGTTTAAGAACGATTCAGTTTACGAACTCAAACTGGAAATAGTGTCTCAGTTTGAGAACTTTACCTCGGTCTAAGAACAGAATCCGAACGGTGGACTGCCACCAGGAGTAGGAGGTCTCATTAGGGAAAGCGCGCCTCAGTTTAAGAATGGTTTTGGTTTAAGAATGGACTACCGGAACAGATTAAGCTAATAAACCAAGGTACCAATGTATATCACAATGCTTGGAAAGCAGGTGTTGCCCAGGCCTAGTCGCTTCCAACTCAGATTCTAGGATTGGGCTCTCAATAACTATTATCCAGAGAAGCTGTGCTCTGCCCTCGCAGTCGCTGAAAACCTTGAGAGAGGAGGGGGCTCTTGTGCTTGGATCCTGCCTGAGGATTTCCCGTGGGGGCACCTGGTTGGCCACTGTGAGTTCAGGATCCTGGACTAATAATAAGAATAAGAATAATAAGTTTTATTTATACCCCGCCCTCCCTCACCAGAGCCGGGCTCAGGGCAGCTAACATCAATAAAATTTCAATAAAAACGTACCGTATTTTTCGCCCTATAGGACGCACTTTTTCCTCTCCAAAAATGAAGGGGAAATGTGTATGGGGCGAATGCAGGCTTTCGCTGAAGCCTGGAGAGCGAGAGGGGTCGGTGCGCACCGACCCCTCTCACTCTCCAGGCTTCAGGAAGCTCTCCACAAGCCTCCACAGCGCGCCCCAGGCTTCGGTTCCCCGACCTGGTTTGGAGGCTGGCGGAGGGGAGAAGCACGCTTCTCCCTGCCGCCAGCCCCACAAGCTCGGGGGACAGCGGGGAGGCGGAACGCCGCCATCCCACTGTCCCCCAACCTGGTTTGGAGGCTGGCGGCGGGGAGAAGCACCTCTTCGTGACCCCCTGGACCAGAGCATGCCAGGCACTCCTGTGTTCCACTGCCTCCCACAGTTTGGTCAAACTCATGTTGGTAGCTTCGAGAACACTATCCAACCATCTCGTGTCCATGGAGTTTTCTTGGCAGGGATACTGGAGTGGCTTGCCGGTTCCTACTCCAGGTGGATCACGTTTGGTCAAAACTCTCCACTATGACCTGTCCATCTTGGGTGCCCTGCTTGGCATAGTTCATAGTTTCTCTGAGTTATTCAAGCCCCTTCGCCATGGCAAGGCAGTGATCCATGAAGGGGCCAAAGTCCATTATGGGGGCCTAATCTGGCGGTTGACTCTATCCGGCCCCTGTTGCAGTTTAATTCCCAGGGCAGAATCCTGGGGGGGAAAAGCTCAACAACTTCAAACCTAAAAAAAGGTCAACAATTTTGGTTGGCCCTTTGGCCGGCCCTCAGGGCTCTTCACTTCATCAAACCTGGCCCTCTTTGAAAAAAGTTTGGACACCACTGAATTAGGTTCATGAGGCAAGAGGGAGAGATTCTTCCGCGTTCTCCAGCCCAACAATCTTCCATCCCCTCCACAAATCTGAGCCATTTCCCCTACTTGACCCCAGGGTGTTTCTTAATCCCAGGAATTACCGGTAAGCCCCAAGCAAGGAGGTGTTGGTGGAGCATCCATCACAGCCCTTAATCTGTTTGGATAAGCCTTTTATCTCAATCTCTTGGCTGAGCTGGAGGCCAGCCACCCACTGGGTACATTCCACCAAGAAAGGGAACTGACCTAGCAGGAGAAAACCACATTCTCCTAGGCAAGCTTCCACTTTTTCGATACGGGAAGCGTCACAAAGATAAGAGGTGACATGACAGAAATTTATAAAATTATTCATGGCATGCAGTAGGGCTGGGCAATGTCTGGTTTTCAACATCATCAGCTAAACACTGTGATATACTGTACCGATATCTAAAATAAGGATGGAGCTACGCAGAGCCATGGGCTAGCTTCAGGTTTCCCCGGAAGGTGATTTTTGCCGGCTCCTGCTCCTAGGATTCACTGCCAGGGGAGAAATGAGCCGAGTTAACAGGGACTGCAAGAATGTACAGAACAGGCTTCCTCTACCTCGGCCTTCCAGGTGTTTTTGGCCTACAACTCCCATGATCCCTAGCTACCAGGACCAGTGGTCAGGGATGATGGGAATTGTAGTCTCAAAACATCTGGAGGGCTGAGGTTGAGGAAACCTGGTCTAGAAGCATTGGTTTGCTTCATGGTTTTCCCCACATTGTGATTTCTGCATAGCGTGCACGCACACACACACTTGTGAAATATCACCAGGTCAACAATTATGAAACCGAAAACATGATTTGGACTTCAACCCGGTATTGGGCATTACGTCGATATATTGCTGAGGCCTCTGTCTAGTTGTGTCCGACTCTTGGAGAAATTAGACAGAGAAACGTTTCATGCAAAGCAGTTAAACTATGGAACTCCCTTACGCAGGAGGCAGGGGTGGCGTTAAAAGACAGGACGAATTCATGGAGGAGGAGAGAGCTACGTATGGCTGTGGGAATGTCTAGGAAGGTAGGAGAGGATACCTGACTGCTCTAGGAATACATCCCTCCTTGCTCCTGGCCATGATGGAAATGCTTCTGAATGCCAGTTTGTGGAAACCACAGGAGAGAAGAAGGATCTTGCGTTCGAATCCTCCTTGCAGGCTTCCAACTAGGGCATCTGGTTGGCCACTGTGAGAACAGGAGGCTGGCCAGGATGGGCTCCCATTGGCTTGATCTAGCAGGCTCTCCTTATGTCCTTATGGATCACTGCTCATTCCAAACACCCCTTCAAGATTACGGAAGTTGCCCACAAGTGATCAGCTCATAAAAGCAGATCAGTGCCTCAATGACTGCCTCAGACACACACAAACCGGGAAGCTTAGACGAAGTTCTCCAAGGGCCGAAATATTGTGGGGAACCTGGTGTTCTATTCACCTGCACATTTTTCAAGTTCATGCCCCTGAGCTGCTGGTCCCAAAAAAGCTTATGAGTCACTAGAAATAGTACAGTCATAAAAAGGTAAAGGTAGCCCTGAGGATGTGGGTGGCACTGTGGGTTAAACCAGAGCCCAGGACTTGCTGATCAGAAGGTTGGCGTTTCGAATCCCCACGACGGGGTGAGCTCCCGTTGCTCGGTCCCTGCTCCTACCAACCTAGCAGTTTGGAAGCACATCAAAGTGCAAGTAGATAAATAGGTACCGCTCCTGTGAGAAGGTAAACGGCGTTTCCATGCGCTGCTCTTGCTCGCCAGAAGCGGCTTAGTCATGCTGGCCACATGATCCGGAAGCTGTACGCCGGCTCCCTCAGCCAATAAAGCGAGATGAGCGTCGCAACCCCAGAGTCGGCCATGACTGGACCTAATGGTCAGGGGTCCCATTACCTTTACCTTTACCCCTGACCTTAGGTCCAGTCGTGCCTGACTCTGGGGTTGCGGCGCTCATCTTGCTTTGCTGGCCGAGGGAGCCAGCATACAGATTCCGGGTCATGTGGCCAGCATGACTAACCTGCTTCGGGCGAACCAGAGCAGCACATGGAAATGCCATTTACCTTCCCGCCAGAGCGGTACCTATTTATCTACTTGCACTTTGACGTGCTTTCGAGCTGCTAGGTGGGCAGGAGCAGGGACCGAGCAACGGGAGCTCACCCCGTTGCGGGGATTCGAACCCTGCTCAGCAAGCCCTAGGCTCTGTGGTTTAGACCACAGCGTCACCCACGTCCCAGTAAAGTCATACCTCAGGATAAATACGCTTCAGCCTAAGTATTTTCAGGTTGCGCCCCACTGCGACCCAGGCGTTACTTCTGGGTTTCGCCGCTTGCGCATGCGCAGATGGTCAAAATGACGTCACACGCACACACGGAAGCGGCGAAACGTGACCCGCGCAGACGCACTGTTGCGTCTTACGTTCTGTTCAGGATGCGAACGGGGCTCCGGAACGGATCCCGTTTGCATCCCGAGGTACCACTGTATTAAAAACCCAAATGTCTCAAAATACCACCTTCCGCTTTTAGGAGCTGTGATGCTGGAACTGCAACATAGAGCCCAAGAGCCCAGCAAGGAGGGGAGCTGAGTTCAAAGGGCTCCCCCAAAAAAACAAACAAAAAAAACAACCTCCGACAACAGAGCGTTTCTGGGTCAGCCATGCTCAGCAGCAGCTCAGCTCAGATTCCTTGTGCCCTTTGAGCAGAGACGCAGGAGCCTAGCCTCCTGCTGCTACCTCAATCGAAGAGCTTCTTTCTGCCCCACAATAGTCCTTGCTCCTTCCGGCTTTGCAGCAGCCACACCGTTTGACGCTCTTTTGATCAGGCCGCTGAGCCCAGTGTCTCTCAGCCAGACTACAACCGCCAGCCTCCCCAGGGAGGAGGCACAAAATCCATTCTTGCCCAAGAGTCGCCTTAAGCATCTGCAGGGGGAGGCAGAGACCCCTCCGTGCGAAAAGGCCTTTGCCCAAGTCCTTGGAAGGGAAAGCCTTACAGCAGGAGTCAGCAACATTTTTGAGCAGAGGGCCGGTCCACCGTCCCTCGGACCATGTGGGGGGCCGGACTACATTTTGGGGAAAAAATATGAACGAATTCCTATGCCCCACAAATAACCCAGAGATGAATTTTAAATAAAAGGACACATTCTACTCATGTAAAAACACGCTGATTCCTGGACCGTCCGTGGGCCAGATTTAGAAGGCGACTGGGCCGCATCTGGCCCCCGGGCCTTAGGTTGCCTACCATTGCCTTACAGGCACTGTCCCTCAGAGATAGAGGAACAAACAGTCCACAATCCCTGGCTGGGAATAGAAGAGGAATAATAATAATATAATAATTACCCCGCCCATCTGCCTGGGCTTCCCCAGCCACTCTGGGCAGCTTTCAACACAATACTAAAATACAGTAATGTATCAAACATTGAAAGCTTCCCTAAACAGGGCTGCCTTCAGATGTCTTCTAAAAGTCTCGTAGTTGTTGTTCTCTTTGACATCTGGTGGGAGGGCGTTCCACCGGGAAGGCACCACCACCGAGAAGGCCCTCTGCCTGGTTCCCTGTAACCGATGGGGGTGGAGACACTCCTTCAGGTCTACTGGACCAAGGAAGACTCATTTGTTGCTCAGCTGTGGGCTCCCTAGGAATCCTGGTGCCATAAGCCGTTGCTTATCTGCCAGAGCTGGAGAGCCAGTTGTCCCCAGCACGGGCCACCTCCACATCTCCTTCCAAGGCAGCTTTTGGCAAGCGGGGGAGTGAGGCACCCAATCCAGACCAAGGATCTGCTCCACCCCAGCACAGAGCCCCAGGCAAGGAAACCAAGGTGTCAACATTTCAATAAAACAGGGCTGGCAAACAGGACAGAGAGGGCCCGCCACTTCTGTTTGCAAAACAGGCGAGGCACAAGCTGGTGAGACCTGCTGCCAGGTATCTTTTGTCCAGATTCTTAGACAGGTAGAGCAACCAGTTGAGGTGACTCAAAAGACAGGCAGGATCCAAAGTTGTGGAGTAGGTCAGTTTACCCGAAAAAATGCCATATGGCAGGGAACAGACTCTCACAAAAGGTGGTGGAATCTCCTTCCTTTTTTAAACGCAAGCTGGGTGGCCTCCTGTCGCGTATGACCTAGTTGAGATTCCTGCATTGAAAGGGGGCTGGACTAGATGGCTCTAGTGTTGGGATCCCTTCCAACACTACAATTCTATGGTTCTAATCGTCTTCCACTGCGGGAACTGCGGGAGGCAGTGGAAGACAGGAGTGCCTGGCGTGCTCTGGTCCATGGGGTCACAAAGAGTCGGACACGACTAAACGACAACAAATTGTCTTCCACAGGTAGGCTGCGACCCACTCCTGGTCACATCGTGGCCTAAGGAGTCTAGTCTCCACCCTGGCACTGCAACATCAGCTAGATTTAACATGTACAGGATCACTAGGGACTAGTAGCTCAGGTCTCGGAGAGGCTCCTTTCTAGAATGCCTCTTGGTGTTTAACAGTTCAGAAGCAGCTCCATTTTGGCACAAATCACATGTCTCAAAATATGCAATGTCTATCTACCCTCTTCCTCCACCCACAACTAGAGCCACTGTTTAGTTATGACCATTTCCCTCCGCGGCAGTAAAGGCAGTGCAAAGAAGGCTCCTTGGAATACCTCCATCCAGGTACCCACAAGGTCCACACCTGCTTTGTAGTAGCAAAATGTCCTGCTGTATCCCACATCTTCAGGACGCACACACACACCCCGACCACTTTTGTGGTTTTGGAGCAATTTGCATTGCAAGTCCTAGACGGAGTCTGCATCCTTTGTACCCCATCCCAGGCCAGTCAGGTGCAGCGCCTCAGAGGCAGCCCTCCTCCACAAGCTTACCAACAGGCACCTGAAGCTGCTGAGAGGCGACCTGGAGATTTGGGATGAAGGACAATCAATATGCAGGTGCTACCTAAAACCGCTTGCTCTTTTCATGCAGTTCCAGTGAAGGAGCAGAAGTGTTGAATCAGCAAAAGGGACTGGCTGCGTAATGACACACATTCCAGAGAAAACAGAAGTACCTAGGCAGGTAGTCCAAGACAACAGTATTCAGGTGCTAAATGGGTTTTTGCTCCACCTGCAGAACAGGTCTCTGATCCACCTGTGTTGATGGATGCATACTTTGCTTCGGGGTTTCCCAGCTGCTCCGGCTACAACCTCACCCAGATAGATGTTCTGGGCTGACGTTACCCTGGTCTGATGCCCCCTCCAGTGTTTCAGACCGTGACTCACATCAGCCCCAGCCAGCAAAGCCAGGAGTCGGGTCCCAAGGCAAGATGAGAAGGGGCAGCCCTGTCACCTTTGGGAACCCTCTGATGCTCTTGCTCTTGGAAGAAGGGTGGGGGGCAAGAATGAGATGCACGTGCCCCACCAAAAGCCCTCCATGGCCCAAGGACATCTGGCTCCCTCGCCCATCTTCACAGGGGAACGGGACAATGTTATAGCTATCTGCAAATATACCACCAGGGACTGCTCAGCCTCTCTGCATCTACTAGGTTCTTCCTCCTGCAATCCCAATTTAACACCTAAAAGGTAAAGGGACCCCTGACTATTAGGTCCAGTCGCAGATGACTCTGGGGTTGCGGTGCTCATCTCGCTTTATTGGCCGAGGGAGCCAGCGTTTGTCTGCAGACAGCTTCCGGGTCATGTGGCCAGCATGACTAAGCCGCTTCTGGCGAACCAGAGCAGCGCACGGAAGCGCCGTTCACCTTCCCGCTGGAATGGTACCTATTTATCTACTTGCACTTTGACGTGCTTTTGAACTGCTAGGTTGGCAGGAGCAGGGACTGAGCAACGGGAGCTCACCCCGTCACGGGGATTCGAACCGCCGACCTTCTGGTCAGCAAGCCCTAGGCTCCGTGGTTTAACAAACAGCTCCACCCGCATCCCTCTTACTTTCTTATCCTTACTTAATTAGGACGCTGACTAGGAGATCCTCAGCCCGTGATTGTCCCTAGCCTCCCTCAGAGAGTTGTTGTGAAGATCTGCGGTTGGGGAAGAAGGAACATTGCGCCCTTAACTCCTAGGAGGAAGGGCGAGGTGACAAAATAATGGGATCAGCAAAGATCTTGCCTTTGGGAGCAAGCATAACAGCCCAGAGCTGTTTCGAACTGCTTTCGAACTGCAAGCCTGGCAGGAGCAGGGACTGAGCAACGGGAGCTCACCCCGTCGCGGGGATTCAAACTGCCAACCTTCTGATCGGCAAGCCCAAGCAGCACAGTGGTTTAACCCACAGCGCCACCCATGTCCCTTAATCTAACACCTAACTCAACCCAAATATTATTCTGCAGCACCAGCATGAGCCCCAAAGCAGAGGGTCGATGTGAAGGAATCTGCCTGCATCAAGCCCTCCCAACACCTGAGCCTTTCTAAGTCAATGTGGGGGCTTTGCTGAGAGTTGGGGGGGGCGCTTTTGCAGAGACCCTGCCTGGCTCTATATACAAGGCCAGACAAGACTGTAGCTCAAGGGGAAATGTCCATTTCAGGAGGCAAACCCAGCCACCCTCATTCCTCCTAGCTATTGATAGAGCAAGTATAGGAGACGGGCAACATTTGGGAAAGGAAGGCAGTGGCGGGTGGGGGCCACATTTGACCAGCCAGTCTGTGGGGCCTCACTTCTCTGTCCCCCCCCTCCCCAGTTCCGACAGGGCTTTGGGATTTCCTATGGCCAAGAACACCTTGGGACAATTGGTTTGCACACCCAGGGAGCACGTTTGCAGCGAACATACAGAGACACTCAAAGTGTATGTGAAATCCTAGGGTGAGTCACGCAGGATAGGCAGCCTGGCCATGGGGGGAGGAAGGCAGAAGGGGAAGAAAAGCAGCCAAGGGTCAGAAGTCGAACCCAAGCGGGGATGGTGACAGGAGCCACACCCTGCTCCCTGCTCCTCTGTATTGCCCTGCTTTGCCCCTTGAGAAGAGGCCAGCTACTTTATTGGGGGCAGGGAGCACAAGGGGGAGGGAAGGGGGGTTGGTTTACCAACTCTGCTCAGAGCTTACCCAGGGCGTGAAATGGGTGACCTAGAGCCACCATCTCAGCAACACATTTCTACCCCAAACTAGATTTTGGGGGAGAAGGAAGTAGAACAGGGGTCAGCAAACGTTTTCAGCAGGGGGCCGGTCCTCTGTCCCTCAGACCTTGTGGGGGTCAGGACTATATTTTGAAGAAAAAGAAAATGAACGAATTCCTATGCTCCACAAGTAACCCAGGGGTGCATTTTAAATAAAAGGGCACATTCTACTCATGTAAAAACACACTGATTCCCGAACCGTCCGCAGGCCGGATTGAGAAGGTGAATGGGCCGGATCCGGCCCCCGAGTCTTAGTTTGCCTACCCATGGGGTGGAATGAAGGGGGGAAACACATAAGCCCCCTGTGAGTTTTTCCTGCCCTGTTTCCCCAAAAATAAGAGTGTGTCATATTAATTTTTGCTCCCAAAGATGCGCTAGGTCTTATTTTCAGGGGATGTCTTATTTTTCCATGAAGAAGAATACTGTAGCTTCGGGGGCCTTATATTCCGGAGTTGCCTTATTATTGGGGAGGCGTTATATTACAGCCAGAGGCAAAACTGGAAGTAGGTCTTATTTTCAGGGGATGTCTTACTTTCGGGAAAACGGGGTACCTCTCCCGCAAGGTAGTGCAAAGGCAGGAGGGACCCCCAAAAAAACCTCCCCGTGTACCTGGCAACAGATGAGTCCCTCCACCTCCCCCCCCCACACAGGTAAGGGCCGCTCCGGGGGTCCCGGGAGAGGGGGACCCCGTCGTGACCCCCGCTTTCTTCCGCCTCCCCCCAAAGAGGAGGGGCAGCAGCCCCCCCGTGGACCCCCCAGCGCCCCTGGTGTCCTTGCTGCCCCTCAGAGCCTGCCAAGAGGGATGGGGAGACGGGAGGGGGAGCTGAAGACCCCACTGTCCCCCCCGGGGGTCCCGCCCCGTCCAAAGGGCCACTGGGGCGGAGGGCAGCCTACTCCTTCCCCCCCCCCGCCTCCAACGCAGGTCAGGGCCGCTCTGGGGGTCCCGGGCGGGGGGACCCCGTCGAGGCCCCCGCTTTCTTCCGCCTCCCCCCAAAGAGGAGGGGCTGCAGCGACCCCCGCGGACCCCCCAGCGCCCCTGGTGTCCTTGCTGCCCTTCAGAACCCCCCAAGAGGGATGGGGAGACGGGGGGTCACTGGGGCGGAGGGCAGCCTCCTCCTCCCCCCCGCGGCCCCCGACCCCCCCCCCGAGGACCCCTTCTTGAGGGGAGGGGGGCGTCCTGTCACGGCGCCGAGTTTACCTGAAGTCTCCGCCCTCGGGGGGGTGGGCGGCGTCTCCGGCGCCCCTCCGCGAGTCGCCCCCTCCTCCTGGCGGCGCCCCCGCCGCCGCCGCTCGCCGCCCCGCCGCCGCCGCTCCCCGCTCGCCCATCCCGCCGCTCGCCTCCTCCGGCCGCCGCCGCCGCTGCCCGTTCTCCTCAGGCGCGTCCCCGCGCCCCGCCCCCTCGCAAGCGGCCTCCATGACCCTCCCGCCAAAACTTCGCCTCGCGGACGCCGTACACCCCGCGCGGAGCACCACGGGAAGTGTAGTCGCGGGACGAGGCGCCGCGCGTCGGAGGCGAGAGGAGGGAAAGGAGGGGCCTTTTGTACTCCGGCGCCGCGCCCAGAGCATGCTGGGAGGCGCCGGATTGGAGGGTGGCCGCGGGGGCTGCCGGGAGGAGTAGTTCTGGGGGAGGTGGCCGCCCGGAGATTAACCCTTTCGGGGCGTCCCTGCTGGAAGTTGCGCCAAGCTGCTAATTCTATTGTTGTTGTTACGAATATAAAAAATAAATAAATTGTCCAGTGGCAGCTAAGAGACCAACTAAGTTTGTTCTTGGTATAAGCTCTCATGTGCATGCACACTTCTTCAGATACATGTTTAGGGAAGTTTTTAATGACTGATATTTTAATATATTTTTAATCTTTTGCTGGAAGCTGCCCAGAGTGGCTGGGTGTTATGATTTACCTAGCACAGAAGTAAGAAGGGAGAAAACAACTGAAAGAGGCAGAGTGAAACAAGGGGGAGGGGGGCATTTTCTAACAAAAGAGGCCATGAAGTCTTATAGAGACTGCTATCAGGAGCCTTACAATAACTCTTCTGTCCAACTAAATCAAAGTTAAAACTGGACTCAAATATTTTTTCTTAGAATGAACACCATACTTTTATGGGCATACGCTTAATGAAATACATACACTGCATTTTAGCTTGAGCGAGCAGTTGTGCTCAACTAGGCTTTTGCAGCAGAAACATTAGGTTATCATCACCTTCCAAAATAAGACTGTAGACTCACAATCTCAAAAGTTGGGGCAAAGCAAGAGGTGGGGTAAACATTTGCACACTTCATTCTCATCTTGTCTTATTTAGGACTGCTAAGATCCAGCATGGCTTCCTTAGATTTAAATTTTGAAGCAAGCTTGCAGTTTAAACTATGCACACTTAAGAAAAGCAGTCTGCCAGAGACAGAAGGAACAGACAACACACATAACAGACAACATGTAAACATACATATTCTCATATACGTATTAACAGACAACACACATAACAGACAACATGTAACATATAAACAGATATATTCTCATCCTTTAGTTGGTTATTGCAAGGAGTTGGGCCACTACCTCTGGCTTCATTAAGTGAAATTAGTAGGAAGGTCCCACATGGTTTTATGAGCCTCCTTGCCTCTTCAAACACACCACCAGTTAATCAAACTGGTAGGGCTCATAACGCTTGGTCGACTGGGTACCCCTTTATAGATGCATGCGTTGCTGTTGTTGCTTTTTTGCTTTTTCCTTTTTTTTGGGGGGGGGTGTCTGGGATAGAGAAGGGGGAAAGAGAGGGGTTGATTAGGATTGGTATGTCTAGGGGTTTGGTATGCTTAGTACAGGGACGTATAGTAAAGAGGAGAAGGGGCTTCTAGTTGCCTGGCAACTTCCTTAGTGGGTTTTAGAGAGCTCTAGCTATCCGGTTCCTTGCGTTCCCTTTCCTATTTCCTTATTTCCTATTTCCTTATTTCCTATAACCTGGGGTCTCTTTCCACTCTGCCGGTCCTGCCCAATTCCTCATGGGCTATCCCTCCTGGCAACCTCCTACCTATCGTCACATCTCAGGAAAAGGGGCCCTACTGGACGCCCGCGCCATGCGGTGCCAGATCGGGTGATCCCTGGATAGAATTTCGAACTGAAAATCCCCCTTGCTTTTGGAAGCGGGCTCACGCACGATACACGTGTTACGTGGCACCGACCAGTGCGGCTGGGATTGGGATAGAAAGCAAGACCACTTCCTGCCCCCTAGCAAGGACGCTCGGGAAGTTCGGAAAGAGAACTCCAACCCCTTGCTTTCAACTGAGATGCCCGTTGCGGAGAGTCGGCTGTCTTTCCAAGCCGGGTCTCACCGTCTTACTTTCGGGCTCCCAATTGGTGCGGCTGGCTGGAGATTTTAAGGAAAAGAGATAGAGCTCAGAACCCCTCTTTCGGGTTGAGCAGCGGTCCACGGTCTCTCTCACTAAGCGGACCAAGAGAAAGGCAAGAAGGAGCGATAGAGAGGAGGGCAGAGAATTCAGTTGCCAGGAGATTCCACCCCCTTCCCACCAGTGCACTGGATTTTCCTTTTTCCTTATACTCACGCGTCTTCTATGATGATCCCGGGATCGATGAATAAGCCGGCTGGATCCCTCTTTTGCTCCCCGGCTGAACTCCTAGGGCTTTCGATTACCGCCCAGAAGATGGCTGGGGGTCCAAAAGGATCTTCCCAGGCAAAATGGCCCGGAGCCGGCTGAAGATTTCGGGGCCCCCAGTCAGCAGCTCGGGAGAACCGCAAGCCCCACGTTGGGCGCCAACTGTTATGGAAAAATCTGGGTGCGGGGTTACTCTGCCACCCAGCTCATCGGACTAAGTCCGTGGGTCCCTGCGGAAGAAAATGAGCTCAGCCGGACGCAGGAGCAAACTGCAGAAGATCCAAGTTTATTGCGCAACAGGTTCAAGGCGAGATTGAACAGAGAGGAAGGGGTGACATGAACTTTTGAAATTTCCCTCCATGTCCCAGAATACAGTGCAAAATACATCCCAGTTACATCATGAATACATTAAGGAAAGGTTGGGTTACACAGATTACATCATGAATACATTAAGGAGAGGTTGGGTTACACTGGATTAACATATGGAGGAGGGAGGGGGGAATATGCAGAGCTGGAGATATGCGCAGATAAGCACATCCTGAGAAGACAATGGTCCATGTACGCATAGTCTGTCACCTGGCATTTCCCGAGGAAAGGTTTGGCAGAGTGATTTTGACAGGATTACTTGAGAGATTATGGAGGACAGGGGAGGGGTGATGGAGTCCTAGAGAAATTGAGCAAATATATTGTAGTGAAGAAGACATGCCCCCCCCCTTCCGTAACACTGGGGAAACCCAGCGATTTCAGATGCCCTTCCACTGAGCTACAGCTCATTCATATCAACACCTGCTATAGTGTGAGCCTGCTTATTGAGAAGTAGTAATAATAATTATAATTGGCAAACCTAGACAGCATCTTGGCAAACCTAGACAGCATCTTAAAAAGCAGAGACATCACCTTCCAACAAAGGTCCATATATTTAAAGCCATAGTTTTCCCAGTAGTGATGTATGGAAGTGAGAGCTGGACCATCAAGAAGGCTGATCGCCAAAGAATGGATGCTTTTGAATTCCGGTGCTGGAGGAGACTCTTGAGAGTCCCATGGACTGCAAGAAGATCCAACCTCTCCATTCTGAAGGAAATCAGCCCTGAGTGCTCACTGGAAGGACAGATCCTGAAGCTGAGGCTCCAAGACTTTGGCCACCTCATGAGAAGAGAAGACTCCCTGGAAAAGACCCTGATGTTGGGAAAGATGGAGGGCACAAGGAGAAGGGGACGACAGAGGACGAGATGGTGGGACAGTGTTCTCGAAGCGACCAACATGAGTTTGACCAAACTGCGGGAGGCAGTGGAAGACAGGGGTGCCTGGCGTGCTCTGGTCCATGGGATCATGAAGAGTCGGACACGACTAAACAACGAAACAACAACAACAATAATAATTATAATAATTTATTATTTGTACCCCGCCCATCTGGCTGGGTTTCCCCAGCCACTCTGCGCGGCTACCAACAAAGATGAAAAATACATTAAAATGTCACACATTAAAAACTTCCCTGAACAGGGCTGCCTTCAGATGTCTTCTAAATGTCTGGTAGTTTTTCTCTTTGACATCTGATGGGAGGGCGTTCCACAGGGCGGGTGCCACCACCAAGAAGGCCCTCTGCCTGGTTCCCTGTAGCTTTACTTCTTGCAATGAGGGAACCGCCAGAAGGCCCTCGGAGCTGGACCTCAGCATCCAGGCAGAACAATGGGGGTGGAGACGCTCCTTCAAGTATACAGGACCGAGGCCGTTTAGGGCTTTAAAGGTCAGCACCAACACTTTGAATTGTGCTTGGAAACATACTGGGAGCCAATGTAGGTCTTTTAGGACCGGTGTTATGTTGTTTCGGCAGCCGCTCCCAGTCTCCACCCTAGCTGCCGCATTCTGGAGTAGTTGTAGTTTCCGGGTCACCTTCAAAGGTAGCCCCATGCAGAGCACATTGCAGTAGTCCAAGTGAGAGGTAACCAGAGTATGCACCCCTCTGGTGAGACAGACTGTGGGCAGCAGACTGTGGGCAGATAGGGTCTCATCCTGCGTACAGGTGGAGCTGATAAACAGCTGCCCTGGACACGGATTTAACCTGTGCCTCCATGGACAGCTGTGAGTCCAGAATGACTCCCAGGCTGCGCACCTGGTCCTTCAGGGGCACAGTTACCCCATTCAGGACCAGGGAGTCCTCCACACCCACCCTCTCATTCAGTTCAATGGGACTAAAGGCGCAAGCCTATGTCTACTCAGAAGTAAGTCCTATTGGGTTCTATGGGGCTTACTCCCAGGTAAGTGGGATTAACACACTTACTCCCAAGTATGTGTGCATAGGCGAATAGTATCCTTAAAGGCACAGGAGCCTTGCCCCAGAGGAGTGGGGGCCCTGCTGCCATAACGCAACCCATGAAGAAACAGTTCAATTTCCTCCCCCAGCTCCAGTGAGGAAGCTGAGTGCAGTTGCAAAGAAGGAAAGGAAGGACAACTAACTGTGTGTTAATTTTCTGCATGAATGCAAACTCAAAAAAATTCTTTGTCATCACCTAGTTGGGGGGGGGGAGGAAATGAGAATGGCTGAGATCTAGTGTTGTGGGTGGGGAAGTCCACAAGCAGATAAAACAGGCAAGTTTTCAAGAAGCTGAGTGCATCCGAACTTTTGAGGAATGGTGATCGTTGATCAAGAGTCAATTTGCAGAAAGAGGCTTGTGACCTGGACGAGGCAAATTAGACCAGTGTTTCCCAACCGGTGTTCCGCGGCACACTAGTGTGCCGTGAGACATCGGCTGGTGTGCCGTGGGAGGAAGGCGGGCGAGTCGGGCGGTGAGAGGCGGCGGCGGCGGCGAGGATCCGCGTCGAGCCGGGGGCGGCTCCGCGGTGGTGGTGCCGAGCGGCGGGGCAGCGCGCGCAAAAGAGGATCGCGAGACAGCGGAGGAGGAGGAGGCCGGCATGTCCGGGCAGCAGCAGCAACTCCCGCCGCCGCCCCCTCCTCCGCCCGCTATCGCCGCCACCACCACAACAGCCGCCGCCGCCTCAGCTGCCCTCACTCTGCTGCCTCCTCCCACCCCGGCAAGGGGGAGGGAAAAAACTTTCGCTTTTGTGCGTCCCTCCCGGCGTGACGCTGCGCGCTGACGTCACGGGGCGGGGCTTTAATGGTGGTGTGCCGCGAGATTTTTTTCCGGCTAACAGGTGTGCCGTTGCCCAAAAACGTTTGGGAAACAGTGAATTAGACCATGACCTGAAAAAAGAGACAATGCACGTACTTATGTACACCAAGAGAATCTTTAATAACAATTATATACACACACAAAATAACTGGAGGGGTGGGGGAAGCAGGTGAATGCGGGTCTCCATCTCAACGTCATGTCCTTAAAGGGGAATTATGCCAATTAAGATCAACCACAACTGCCTTGCCGTGGCGAAGGGGCTTGAATAACTCGGAGAAGCTATGAGCTCTGCCGTGCAGGGCCACCCAAGATGGACAGGTCATAGTGGAGAGTTTTGACCAAACGTGATCCACCTGGAGCAGGAACCGGCAAGCCACTCCAGTATCCCTGCCAAGAAAACTCCATGGGCAAAGAGGAGAAGGGGACAACAGAGGATGAGATGGTAGGACAGTGTTCTCGAAGCTACCAGCATGAGTTTGACCAAACTGCGGGAGGCAGTGGAAGACAGGAGGGCCTGGCGTGCTCTGGTCCAGGGGGTCACGAAGAGGCGGACACGACTAAACGACTCAACAACAACTTGCCTTTCCCTGTCTTCTTGCATTAAGACATGATTTCGATGCACATACACAAGGCAGCGATAACCAGGATTATTTGAGAGTCACATAATAGCCAGTGTGGTGTAGTGGTTAAGAAGGGTGGAGTCATAATCTGGTGAACCGGGTTTGTATCTCCGCTCCTCCACCTGCAGCTGCCGGGTGACCTTGGGCCAGTCACACTTCTTTGAAGTCTCTCAGCCCCACAGAGTGTTTGTTGTGGGGGAGGAAGGGAATCGAGATTGTTAGCCACTTTGAGACTCCTTCGGGTAGTGATAATTGTTGTTGTTGTTTAGTCGTTTAGTCGTGTCCGACTCTTCGTGACCCCATGGACCAGAGCAGAGTAGTGATAAAGCGGGATATCAAATCCAAACTCCTCTTCTTCTTCCAAAGAAGCCTGACTGTGCGCATGTTTACCTAGAAATACATCCCTGAGTATGTTAGTTCTGGTATTCACAAGTGTAGGAGAAGTCTGCAAGTGCCTCTTCCATCCTGCGGTTCCCTGGAACTGGTAGTGGCGACCTAGACCAGCTGTGATGGTTTAGGGTGGATGACTGGTCACCGCCTGGCTTGATGCAACATACCCTCCAACATTTCTCTGATGAAAATAGAGATGCCCTAAATAAAACAAGGAGGAGGAGCAGGAGGAGGAAAGGCCATATCTCTGTTGTTGTTGTTATATCCTGCCCATCTGGCTGGTTTGCAACTGTCCCTACAACCCTGGCATCATCTAGGTTAAGGTTACCAGATGTCCCCGTTTCCCGGGGACAGTCCCCGGATTTACAAATCAGTTCCCATACAAAATCCATTGAAGTTGAAAAGTGTCCCCGGATTCATTGAAAAAAATCTGGTAACCTTAGTCTAGGTGCTATTCCCTCAACGGGATGAAATAATAATAATAATAATAATAATAATAATAATAGTTGTTATTATATTATATTATATTATATTATATTATATTATATTATATTATATTATATTATATTATATTATATTATATTATATTATATTATATTATATTATAATTATTATTCCTGTTTATACCCCGTGTATCTGATTGGGTTTCCCCAGCCAGTCTGGGCTGCTTCCAACATATATAAAAACATCGTAAAACATTAAAAAAACCCTCCCTCTGCAGGGCTGCCTTTGGAGGGCTCGGGAGTCGGACAACTCCATCCCCTCCAACATTCCTCCGGTGCAAACCGGGACGACCTAAGGAAAAGCGGGACATTTTTATTATTATTATTATTATTATTATTATTATTATTATTATTATTATTCCGGGATGCAATCAGAAACCGGGACTGTCCCTGGCCAAGAGGGGCCCTTGGAGGCTCCGCTGCTGCAATGGCCCCAGATCCATCCCGGGGACCCCCGCCCGGCCGCCTTCTCCCTCCCCAGGGGGCGCCCGGGCACCTTGCCCGAAAAGAACTACCAGTCCCGAGAGGCTTTGCGCGGCGAAGCGCCTTTCCCCGCCTCCCGGGGAGATGGACGGGGCAGGCGTCCAATGGGGCCTCCGAGCGCCGACCGTCGCACCAATGGGAGCGGCGGGAGGCGGGGATTCCTGCTGCCAGCTGGGCACCGGGCTGCGGGCAAGCGGGCGGACGGGGCGATGAGCGGGCGGCGGCGGCGGCGGAGTCCCGGGGGCGGCAGCGGAGGAGGAGCCCCGGCAGGAGGAGGTGAGAGGGGGCGCACGGGGGCCCGGTGAGCCGCTGCCATCCCCGGAGCTGCCCGGGATGGGCTGCCGGGCACGGAGGAAGGAGCTCGGCTTCCTCCTCCAGCCCCGACGGCTGCAAGGAGGGAGCCCCGGATTGACGTGTAAGCTAAACAAGCTCCAGCTTAGGGCCCCACTCTCTTGGGGGCCCCCAAAAAAATTTAAAGGGGGGGAACCTGGATGTACCTTCCCAAAATATCAGATAAAACAAACAAATAAGACAAAACATACATACAGCAAGTGGCAAATGGCTTTGGATTAGGTCCATCAGTTACCATATACAGTGGTACCTCGGATTACAGACACTTCAGGTTAGACTCCGCTAACCCAGAAATAGTGCCTCAGGTTAAGAACTTTGCTTCAGGATGAGAACAGAAATTGTGCTGTGGCAGCGCGGCGGCAACAGGAGGCCCCCATAGTTAAAGTGGTGCTTCAGGTTAAGAACAGTTTCAGGTTAAGAACGGACCTCCGGAACGAATTAAGTACTTAACCTGAGGTACCACTGTAGTATATAATTAGTATACATTAGGTCTAGTCGCAGGTGACTCTGGGGTTACGGCGCTCATCTTGCTTTATTGGCCGAGGGAGCCAGCGTACAGCTTCCAGGTCATGTGGCCAGCAGGACTAAGCCGCTTCTGGTGAACCAGAGCAGCGCACGGAAATGCCGTTTACCTTCCCGCCGGAGCGGTACCTATTTATCTACTTGCACTTGATGTGCTTTTGAACTGCTAGGTTGGCAGGAGCAAGGACCGAGCAACAGGAGCTCACCCCGTCATGGGGATTCCAACCACCAACCTTCTGGTCAGCAAGCCCTAGGCTCCGTGGTTTAACAAACAGCTCCACCCACATCCCTCTTACTTTCTTATCCTTACTTAATTAGGACGCTGACTAGGAGATCCTCAGCCCGTGATTGTCCCTAGCCTCCCTCAGAGAGTTGTTGTGAAGATCTGCGGTTGGGGAAGAAGGAACATTGCGCCCTTAACTCCTAGGAGGAAGGGCGAGGTGACAAAATAATGGGATCAGCAAAGATCTTGCAAGTCCTAGGCTCTGTGGTTTAACCCACAGCGCCACCCGCGTCCCTATCATATAGCATATATTCAACACAAAAAACAGTGTTGACAAAGGACAGCCGGCCCGGAAGGGACCCCCAAGGGTCATCCAGTCTAGCCCGCTGCAGTGTAGGAAGCTGTCTTTTGCTGAGCGCCAGGCCCTCGGCTTCCATCTAGGCCACCCTGGGCAGCAGAGTCTTCCCCATCCCTCCCTGGAAAGAGGTGATGTGGGAGCTGGGGGCCTTCTGTATGTGGAGCAGGTGTTCTGCCTGACCCCCACCCCAGGCGACAGCAGGCTTGGAGCTCCATCTTGCCTGGTTGTTCCCTGTTGCGCCCAGCAGAGGGATGCAGGCAGCGGATGCAGCCCTGCAGTGCACCGTCAGCCACCCATGGGTGCTTCCTCTGCTGCAACTGCTGAATCCTTTGACCCAGATAACTCCAGGAAGGAGGCTTAGAGTTGTGCAATAAGCAGAATGACAAGCGGCTAGTCCTCAGCAAAGGGAGGCTAGTCACTCCCATATGGCTCTTTATTTGGGAAATTTATTGGGATTTAAGTGGCCATTAGCAAGTATTCAGAAGCGTGCTCAGTAGGCAGAGCTCAGTTGGTGGGCTCTGGGCTGTTACGCTTTCTCCCAAAGACAAGATCTTTGCTGATCCCATTATTTTGTCACCTCGCCCTTCCTCCTAGGAGTTAAGGGCGCAATGTTCCTTCTTCCCCAACCGCAGATCTTCACAACAACTCTCTGAGGGAGGCTAGGGACAATCACGGGCTGAGGATCTCCTAGTCAGCGTCCTAATTAAGTAAGGATAAGAAAGTAAGAGGGATGTGGGTGGAGCTGTTTGTTAAACCACGGAGCATAGGACTTGCCGATCAGAAGGTCGGCGGTTCAAATCCCCGTGATGGGGTGAGCTCCCGTTGCTCGGTCCCTGCTCCTGCCAGCCTAGCAGTTCGAAAGCACATCAAAGTGCAAGTAGATAAATAGGTACCACTCCAGCGGGAAGATGAACGGCGTTTCCGTGCGCTGCTCTGGTTCGCCAGAAGCGGCTTAGTCATGCTGGCCACATGACCTGGAAGCTGTACGCCGGCTCCCTCAGCCAGTAAAGTGAGATGAGCGCCGCAACCCCAGAGTCGTCTGTGACTGGACCTAATGGTCAGGGGTCCCTTTACCTTTTTTAAGAAAGTAAGATGAATCTTATTTAAGAAAAGAAAAGAAAGATGAGGGGGTCCACTAGGTCCAGCATCCTGTTCTCACAGTGACCTGTGGGAAACCTGTGAGCAGAATTTGAGCACAAGAGTTCTCTTGCCTCCTGTAGTTTCCAGCAACTATGATTCATGGCTGCCTCCAACTGTAGAGGCCGAGTGTGGCCATCCTGGCGAAGAGCCACCACTAGCCCTCTGTTCCCTCATGAATGTGTCCAGTGCCCTTTTCAAGCCATCTAGGCTGGTGGCATCACTGCCTCCGGTGGGAGTGAGTTCCACAGTTTAACTCTGCTCTGCCATGCCTGGAAGATTGCCTAGGATTTGAAGCTTTGAACTGGGCAGGAATTTCTCTCCTTCCTCACTCGCTCCTGTGGGAGGGAGTTCCACCGTCTATCGGCTGTGTGAAGCGGCCTGAGGCCTCTTCCCCTTTGAAGTCCCTTGATGCAGTGGAGGGGGTGTCCCTTGCCACCCATAACACATGGGGGGGGTCATGGTCTTGACATTCAGGCCTTGGAGCTCGTGTGAGCAGGCAGAGATGGATGGGGCAGCCTCTGCTGAGCAGAAAACAGGAGATTTAGTGGTTCATCTGGGCTCCCACTTGAATCTGACACCAAATAATCCATTCTACCTGAATTAAATTGGGCATATTTGAAAGCATTCCTGCAGCTGACAAAGTAGGTTTTCATGGTTTCTAACTTGTGTTTCTTTTTTCAAAGCGTTACTTCTATTTTTAAGAAGTGTTGTGCGCATTTACCATTGAGATTCATCTGTTTTTTATTCTGTGAACCACCCTGACATCTCACGATGAAGGGCGGCATATAAATCTAATAAATCTAATAAATAAATGTAGTTTTTGGCCTGAAAAAGGAACAGCTTGCAAACATCCGTAATGAGACAGTGCCGGCTGAAGACACGACACGAAAGGAAAAGGCGTTGGTAGGGAGGAGGAAAAAAAGCAACCCCGTGAATTAGTTCTTAGTTGCAGAGTTCTTGTAAATGACACGCTGGAATGGAAACGGTTCAAGAGGGGAGGAGCCAAAAGTTTCAGGCCTCTCAGCTGGGCCCAGGGAGAGACCCTGCCATCTCATCTCAGCCCAAGTTCTGCAGCAATAATAGCTCAGCCCCCCCCCCCCGGCTCTCTGGGGCTGATGTTCCCAAGCACCTCCTAGCAACTGTTGAGTCAACCCAGATAAAAATATTCAACCAATCGTCCCACATTCTAGGGTTCAAACAGGTTCCTGGGACCAGAGGCATTTCAAGGGCTTCTCTTTGGCCTTGGAAAATCCCTGCGGACAGGGGCTTTCTCCTTGGCATATACCAGGTGGCACGTGGGTTTTTAAACAATTAAGCAACGCTGCATAACATCAAGTAGCAGCAATCCAAGCTGCTTCTGCCCCTGTTTCCTTGAAGGGCCTATAATAATAATAGTAATAGTAATAATAATGTTGGTTAGTGGTGTCGACTCTTCGTAACCCCCTGGACCAGAGCATGCCAGGCCCTCCTGTCTTCCACTGCCTCCCTCATGCTGGTAGCTTCGAGAACACTGTCCCACCATCTCGTCCTCCGTCGTCCCCTTCTCCTTGTGCCCTCCATCTTTCCCAACATCAGGGTCTTTTCCAGGGAGTCTTCTCTTCTCTTATTATAATAACAATAATTTATTATTTGTACCCCGCCCACCTGGCTGAGTTTCCCCAGCCACTCTGGGCGGCTCCCAATCGAGTGTTAAAAACAATACAGCATTAAATATTAAAAACTTCCCTAAACAGGGCTGCCTTCAGATGTCTTTGAAAGATAAGATAGCTGCTTATTTCCTTCACATCTGAAGGGAGGGTGTTCCACAGGGCAGGCGCCACCACTGAGAAGGCCCTCTGCCTGTTTCCCTGTAGCTTGGCTTCTTGCAGTGAGGGAACCGCCAGAAGGCCCTCGGCGCTGGATCTCAGTGTCCAGGCAGAATGATGGGGTGGAGATGCTCCTTCAGGTATACTGGACCGAGGCCGTTGAGGGCTTTCAAGGTCAGCACCAACACCTGTGCCAAGAGGAGGAGGCTGGGCTGCTGTGTCCTTAGAGGGCATTGCTCTGCCCGATGGTCCTTGGCACAGGCTGCTCCTCCCTGACGTTTGCCTTGGACAGCGCCAGGCCACCCTCCAAAGAGGATCCATCCAGCCTGGGCAGGGTGCGGGCGCAGAGGCCCTTGCCGCAGCCTTTGGCACTGACTGCTCTCATTCTCCCCCTCCTTTCGGCAGAGCCGCCTGGACTGCAGAAGAAGCAGAAGCGACTGCTGATCCACCAGGCCCTGACCAGAGACCCCGTCGATGTTGAGAGCCTCCGGGCGGCGGCGCTGAGCCAGGGTGGGCTCCTCACGGATGAGATCCGCCGGAAGGTGTGGCCCAAACTGCTGGGCGTGAACGTGTATAGCCTGCCGCCCAAGCCAGGTATGGCTTCCAGGAGAGGAGGAGAGTTCTTGAAAAGGCTGGCACAATGTGTGTCTCATAACGATGCCTTATGAGGAACGGCTAAGGGAGCTGGGCATGTTTAGCCTGGAGAAGAGGAGGTTAAGGGGTGATATGATAGCCATGTTCAAATATAGAAAAGGATGTCACATAGAGGAGGGAGAAAGGTTGTTTTCTGCTGCTCCAGAGAAGCGGACATGGAGCAATGGATCCAAACTACAAGAAAGAAGATTCCACCTAAACATTAGGAAGAACTTCCTGACAGTAAGAGCTGTTTGACAGTGGAATTTGCTGCCCAGGAGTGTGGTGGAGTCTCCTACTTTGGAGGTCTTTAAGCAGAGGCTTGACAACCATATGTCAGGAGTGCTCTGATGGTGTTTCCTGCTTGGCAGGGGGTTGGACTCGATGGCCCTTGGGGTCTCTTCCAACTCTAGGATTCTATGATTCATTGGACTGGGTGCAGCTCCCAGCAGTGCCTGGGTGCCCGTTGAGGCCTTGGGAAACTTCCCGGGTTTTTTCTGGAATGCCCAAGGCTGTGAAATCCCAGCCGTGGTCAAACCCCATGGGCTGCATTTGCCTATGTAGGCCAGCGTGTTCCAGTTTCTACGATGCCATTTCACAGCAACCCCAGCGTGGAAATTTTGTGGGTAGTAGGAGAGGACATATTGAATAAATATTATCCTCCCTCCCTCACGCTAGTGAGTCAATAGCAGAGTACATTCCATAGTATATTGAAATACTTTATTGTCACTTATATAACTTGTATACAGTGAGATTACACAAGCACCACCCCCTCAGCTCTCTGTCTTAATTCCCTTTGTTTACTGACGCACGCACACCAAACCTAAAAGTCAGTCGCCCTGTTGTTATCTTTTCATTCAGCAGCCTAACAGCCCACGGATAGAAGCTGTTCTTTACCCTGTTGGTGCGACTAATCACACTTCTATAGCTTCTGCCCGAGGGCAGGAGAGCAAGAAAGTGCTGGCCAGGGTGTGTTGGTAGATTCATTTGAATCACTTCACTTAAGCAATCCAATCTCGCCTGTCCAGGTTGGGTTTGTTCCTGGTACATCTCCTTTGTTCCCTCTTAATAAGAATAAAGACACAGCAGTCTTCTCTTTGAAATAATGATAAGAAGTTTACTTCCATTCAGTTCACAGTAGGTTCCCTGAAGGCAGGCTTTTAGCTTGTAGTTCCAGAAATGAGAGTGGGTTCACCCCATGTAGGGATATGAGCCCCTGTGCTGCTGGCTGAGAACCAGCAGACAGCAAGAGACATCAAGAGATCATGGCATCAAAGAGGGAGATGGCTGCGTGCCTGGCCCTTTTATGGGGTCTCCCGGGGTCATGCCAATCTACCTGGTCACACGCAGGGGAAGGATGCTCCAGACCAGGTGTGACAGGAAGTCCTCCTGGCTGGAGTATCATCCCCCCTGTGTGTCCACTCTGGGCAAACAGGAAGTGTTGAACTTGACTGCTTGTGTTACATCCCGCACCCAGGCAGTATGGATGATGGGAGTTGTCCATAACACCTGGAAGGCACAAGGTGGGCAGAGTCTGAGTCAAGGCACGTTGCTGTGGCAGATGCTAAGGACACAACAGGCTGTTTTCAGAAGCAGTTAATTAGGGCATAATGTCCTGTTCCCAAACAGTGTTATCAGAGGTGCTGAAGATCTTGTCATTCAGTGTTCTGACTGTCGGGATCTCCGCTTGGCCAAGCTGATAAAGCACATTTTCTTCCCCCGAGTCATTCGGAATCGCCTTCCTACGTGTTTAACGACCTGAGCCTTTGATAAGGCTGCAAGGCACGTTTCATTCAGCAGAGTTACCAACACAGGAAAGAGACGAGAGGTTTGGGCTACATTGCAAAGAGTTTTACTATCCTAACTACACAGACAAAAAACACATCCTCTCTCTGTGAAAGCAGAGAGCAACTGAACAAAGGAACAAAGGAAACAGGAAACCCACTAACGTCACATCCCCACATCCCGTCTCCCTTCTCCCGTGAGACTTCCAATAGCCTGGAATCCCTGGAATGTAAACAGAGTCCTGTGACTCCAAAAGCAGCTGCTCAGGGGCAAACAGAAACTAACACTGACATGCCCTGGATTGGATGAAGGAAAAGCCCTGTTCACACAATCCATACCTTGGCTTTCATTTTTTTCTAGACCCAGCATGGCATAGTTTGCAGGCACAGTTGAAGTTATGTGAACGTCCACTGTGGAACTCCTTGCACGGTTCTTTTTGGATGTGCCATCCAAACCTGGTCTCCTCTTGGTCAGGGACTGGCTGGATGACCAGGAGTGGTAGGAGGCACCAGTCGGGGGACCCCCAAGGGAAGCCTCAGAGGAGGAAGGCTCAGGGCCCGGGGATTGGTGGTGGGAGACCAAGGAGAGATTGGAGGGAGGAGTGAGGAGAGGAAAGGTTAGATGCTGAAGGAGCAACAGGCTTTTGTGAGGCAGGAGAGCCGCCTGCAGAGAGCAGTTCAGACTCAGAAACTGAGGCAGAGGAGGGAGGGAGGGGGCTGCAGAATAATGGAGGGAGCCTGCCTTTCCTACTGTAGAAAGGCTGAGGAGATGGAGACGGAGAGCGGGTAGAAGACCTCCAGGCTTGGCAACTGCTCCATAGGGGCAGATCCTGTCAGGAAAGGCTGCCGAATTGTATGCCGTTTTATTGAAGAAATACTTTGCTTCTCTGCCTGACTCTGCTTATTATTTATTGTTGTTTTATTACTTATACCGCAGCCCTAGCAGTAGCTGAGGTAGGAAGAGGATTCATGGTCCCCGTGGCCACTCTCAGGGGCCCTTACCAGTGTGCCCACTGCCATCATGGGGTGGAGTCTTTGAGAATCTCTGGGCACCTGTGTTAAGGACATCTTGGTGAAGGGCATGCTGGGACGTTGTGCATGTGTGTGCATGTGTGAGCTGTTGGTTTTTTTGTTTTGTTTTTTGCCAGCCCTTTTGTGGCAAAGCAAGGCGCTTCTTCATCTGGCGCAGCTGAAAACGGGGGCAGGGGATGAAAGTTGGCGTGACGCGCCAAGAGGTCTTGTAGAGCATGCTGCCTCCTGCCTGGCGGTGGGCGCCCATTACTGAGCCACCCCACCCACAGCCCATTTCCTCGCTTCTCCCCCAGGTCGGGAAGTGCGCCAGAACCACAAAGATTGCCACCAGGTCCTCTTGGATGTGCGCCGTTCCGTTCGCCGCTTTCCTCCAGGTGAGACGGGTCTCTTGCAGGGGAGGAAGGGGAGGGATGAAGGGTGCAGCCCTGGAGGAGATGTCCGTGGCAACAAGGAGGGCGATGGGCTGTGTTTGCCACCTGCCACCCACCCCTGATCCCTGCGCAGGCATGCATGAGGAGCAGCGTCAGGCCCTCCAGGAGCAGTTGACCGATATCATCCTGCACGTGCTGAAGACCCACCCCGAGTTGCACTACTACCAGGGCTACCACGACATTGCTGTGACCCTGCTGCTGGTCTCTGGCGAGCGCATGGCCGTTGCTCTGCTGGAGAGGCTCTCGACGCTTCATCTCAGGTACTGCGCTGGTCCCGGGGAGGGGGTTACCGTGTGGTGTGGTCTGAGTCCGGTCCTAGGTCGAGGGTCTGGAGGCTGTCTGTCAAGGGTGAAGCGGGGTACAAGGCAAGGTGCCGGGCATGGTCAGGAACTTCAGAAGAGCAGGTCTTTTTTTTAAAAAAAAGATATTTATTAAAATTTTCAAAATATTACAAAATGAACAAAGAAAAATTAAAAATTAAAAATTAAAAATTAAAAAAACAGTTAAAAACAGCTCAATCTTTCCATTACTTATTTTTCATTAGCTTGTTTCCTGGACCTCCTCACGCCTCCCTTTTTTGTATTCCAGTTCAGTTTGTTAGTTCAGCAAATCCTTCCCCTCTTTATTTATCCTAATCTTTAATCTTAAAATATTGTAACATTAAATTTTTACCTATTAGTAATCCATTTTTCATATTCCCTTATAGTGTTACAGCTAAAAACCACTTAATTTCTATCCAGCATCATTCTAACATTCATTAATTTTACAATATTTCTGTAAATAGTCTTTAAACTTTTTCCAATCTTCTTCCACCGACTCTTCTCCCTGGTCTCGGATTCTGCCAGTCATTTCCGCCAATTCCATGTAGTCCATCACCTTCATCTGCTATTCTTCCAGGGTGGGTAGATCCTGTGTCTTCCAGTACTTTGCAATAAGTATTCTTGCTGCTGTTGTGGCAGGTCAGGGTGCTGGCAGGAACAGGTTTCCAGCGATGTTGCTCCCGCAACCTGGTTCTGGGCTGACTGGCCTTTATCTCCTCTGAGGCCTAGGGTGGTGGTCCCGGCCCACAAGTGACTTGCCTTTCCTGTCCTGGAGGCGAGCACTCCTCCTGAGAGAACTTCGTTCCCTCCGCCTCTCTGCCGTGAGCCTCTGCAGCTCAGGAGAGGCTGGAGGGTTACTGGACCCAGAGGCAGCCTCACCTTCGCGTGCAGGCAATGGGTCCTCCATCACCTCCGGAGCCAGAGTGGATACATCTGGCGTCTGCTCCTGAGGTGCGGGCCCTTCAGGCTCAAGCCCCAGCCCCGGCTCAGCTGGTCCTGTGCAGGCTGGGATTCCTCAGGTTCAGCCTCTGAATCAGATTCCCAGGCCATCACAGGTACGTCACCTGGACTGGGCGCAGGGAAGAAGTGGTGGTGATGGTAGAGGAGGAGGAGGAAAACGCACCTTTTGTTGAAAGTGGCAGCATTGAACATGGCCCTCCCCAGCATCCATGTTCTTTCTAGGGACTTTATGCTGTTGTTATTTTTATTAACAATTTTCACATAACAAATTATTCAAACAAATCATCTTCTTCTTTTTTCCATTTTTTTTATTTTCAATGCAGAATCATAACAAAAATTACAAACATTGAATCCAAAATAATACTATACAAAAAAAGGAACATAAAAAAGAAAGAAAAAGGAAACAAAAAACAAAGGAAACAAAACAAAACTAAACATAAACGAAAAAGCACACATCTACAGAAAAAACCATATCATTACGTACATAAACACGTATTGACTTGCTTCCTTTGTTCTAAGACCTCAAAAAATTTACTCTTACTATATTGTTGTGTCTAATTAGATTGCTTCCACCTTTGTACCTTTTTTTTTAACACCATTTTTCTTTTTCTTTAACTCTGTAAAGCATCATTCATTACATACCAATATACTTACTCCAGAACAATGTTTTTTCATATACTCTTTAGCACAACCCCATTCTTTTAATAATTTCTGGTCCGATTGTCCCCATATGTATGCTGTGAGTCTTGCCAGATTTATGTATTCACAAAATTTAATTTGCCAATCTTTCACTGATGGATTTTTTCTGGGGGGGGGGGACAACTCAAACAAATCATCTTCATTATCCCCCCCCCATTTTCCCCCTCCTACCTCCCCAACAGACCCTCCCTCCCTCCCCCCTACAACTTCCCTCAGCTCCTCTCTCTGATTTCTCAACCAATTTTAACTTCTGCGTATTATAAAACTGTATACATCCTTATATTATCTGTCTACTATATTAAGCCTCAATAAATTTGTGTATGTTCATTCAAAACCTGCCAAGGAGTCCAATTCATTTTGTTGTCTTTTAAAATAATTTATAAAAGGTTCCCATTCTTCTTTAAAGTCACACTTGTCCTTGTCTCGTAGTTTGCATGTCAGTTTCGCCAGTTCTGAATAGTTCATTAATTTCTCTTGCTGCTGTTCTTTTGTCGGGGTTTCCTCATTCTTCCATCCTTGTGCAATCAAGACTCTTGCCGCTGTTGTTGCATACATAAATAAATTCTTTCTTTTCCTTGGCAGGTCTTGTCCTATAATCCTTAACAGAAAAGCCTCTGGTTTTTATTATAAATGCTATTTTGAACATCTTCTTCAGCTCATTATATATCATTTCCCAGAATTTTAAAATTTCTCTGCATTCCCACCGCATATGATAAAAAGTCCCTTCCTTTTCTTTACAACATGAGTTTGACCCAGTTTTATACATTTTTGCAATCTGTGCTGGTGTTATATACCATCTATACATCATTTCCATGTAATTTTCTTTCAGAAGAGAGCAATCTGTGAATTTTAAATCTGGTTTCCACAGTTTTTCCCAATTGTATATTATGACCTATATCTTGTGCCCATTTGATCACAACCGATTTCCCCTCCTCATCTTTTGCTTTCTAGGGACTTTATGGACCCCACGATGGACAGCACCAAGCACATCCTCAATTACCTCATGCCTATTCTGCAGCAGGAGAGCCCTCGACTCCATGACTTCATGCAAAGGTACTTTCTCCCCACCCCGTGCCCCAGGCTGGGTGGGTGTTTGTGCAATCAGATATAAGCAGGCTGAAAGGTAAAAAAGGTAAAAACAACAACAGGGGTATTTGCAAAGCTGTAGGTGGGCTTGGGCGTGAGGGAAGATTCCAAAACAATGGAGACCAAGGGCTTCTTCTTTTTTTTGAATAATAGAATCATAGAATCATAGAGTTGGAAGAGACCACAAGGGCCATCGAGTCCAACCCCCTGCCAAGCAGGAAACACCATCAGAGCACTCCTGACATATGGTTGTCAAGCCTCTGCTTAAAGACCTCCAAAGTAGGAGACTCCACCACACTCCTTGGCAGCAAATTTCACTGTTGAACAGCTCTTACTGTCAGGAAGTTCTTCCTAATGTTTAGGTGGAATCTTCTTTCTTGTAGTTTGGATCCATTGCTCCGTGTCCGCTTCTCTGGAGCAGCAGAAAACAACCTTTCTCCCTCCTCTATGTGACATCCTTTTATATATTTGAACATGGCTATCATATCACCCCTTAACCTCCTCTTCTCCAGGCTAAACATGCCCAGCTCCCTTAGCCGTTCCTCATAAGGCATCGTTTCCAGGCCTTTGACCATTTTGGTTGCCCTCCTCTGGACACGTTCCAGTTTGTCAGTGTCCTTCTTGAACTGTGGTGCCCAGAACTGGACACAGTACTCCAGGTGAGGTCTGACCAGAGCAGAATACAGTGGCACTATTACTTCCCTTGATCTAGATGATATACTCCTATTGATGCAGCCCAGAATT
The DNA here is from genome assembly GCF_965112155.1 of Podarcis liolepis. NCBI lineage: Eukaryota > Metazoa > Chordata > Lepidosauria > Squamata > Lacertidae > Podarcis > Podarcis liolepis. Next base: position 1,206,358 of record NC_139560.1, on the reverse strand, counting down.
GCATTGGCTTTTTTAGCTGCCAATACTTTATTTAGACTTCAACAATGACAAAGGGAAGAAAACCACAGTAGTTGCTCCATCAATTCATTACAGTTAACCAATTTTAACAATGTATAAATAGTCATAGAAAAATTACACAACTTTTAACTTACTGAAGTCTTCATATTACACTTTTATCTCTTTAACTCGTTCTTAACATATTGAAAAGAGGAAGACCAAGAAAGGAGACACACAAAAAAGAAAAAGGAAAAAGAAAGGGGGGAATGAGGGGAGGGGGGAAAGGGGGGAAAGGAAAAAGAAGACAAAACAAAACAAACACAGTTGGCTTCCGATTAGACTCATTGCATTATTATTTCTACAATTTTTTCACACAGTTCCAAGTTATTGTATTTCTTTCTTTGTTTGCGTCAGATATCAAAAAACATTCTATTTGGAGACCAAGGGCTTCTTAGTGGTGACTCCTTCTCTTTGCTTCTGCTTGCAGAGCTGAGGTGGGGACCATCTTCGCCCTGAGCTGGCTGATCACCTGGTACGGCCACGTCCTCGCCAACTTCCAGCACATCCTTCGCCTCTATGATTTCTTCCTGGCCTCCCACCCTCTCATGGCAGTTTACTTTGCCGCTGCAGTAAGTCAGGCTGGAGGCACAACAGGCAGGGGGTGCTATGCCGCAGCAGAGGGAGGTTTCCTCTTTGGGGGGCTTCTCTTTGGTGCCCCCACCCACTTTCAGAGCTTTCTTACGCCTATTGAGTGTGCGTGTATCTTCATGGCTATGGAGTTTAGCACTCCAATTTAGAATCCTGAGAGTTTAACCTTGTAAAAAAGCCTTTGCCAATCTAGTGCCCTCCAGATGTTAAGAGGCAGCATGACATAAGTTCGTTAAATGATGCTTGGCATGGAGAAAGTGAACAGAAAAAAAAGTTTTATTCCTGTTCTCATTACATTCGTGAAACTGAATGTTGAAATATTCAGGACAGATTTTTTTTCAAAGCCTTATTCACACAGCACATAGTTAAACCACGGAACTCCCTCCCAGTGGTGGAGCTTCATGCTCCTGCACCAGGGGCGGAGAGCAGGTGGGGGCGGGGCTAGTGCATGTCCCAGGGGGCATGGTGCGCATCCCAGGGGCATGGCGTGTGTCCTGGGGGCATTGCGCACCATCTGCGGGAGCGTGGCGCCTGTTGAGGTTTCCATTCCACCTTAAGGAGCAGACGTGTGGAACTGTTGCGTGTCACATGCCTGTTTACATTCCAGCACAGCTTGCTGGGAATTTCCATTGTGTGTATTGCGCGGGGGGTGTATGTGTCAGCCACAATGGCATCCCACCGGAATCGTGGTGCCGGGGGTGGTGAGCTCCCCCACCTCCTCTTCATCCACCAGTTCTCCCTCCCACATGAGGCAGGGGTAGCCACAAACCTTGTTTGTTGTTGTTTAGTCGTTTAGTTGTGTCCGCCTCTTCATGACCCCCTGGACCAGAGCACGCCAGGCCCTCCTGTCTTCCACTGCCTCCCGCACTTTGGTCAAACTCATGCTGGTCGCTTTGAGAACACTGTCCCACCATCTCGTCCTCTGTTGTCCCCTTCTCCTTGTGCCCTCCATCTTTCCCAGCATCAGGGTCTTTTCCAGGGAGTCTTCTCTTCTCATGAGGTGGCCAAAGGATTGGAGCCTCAGCTTCAGGACCTGTCCTTCCAGTGAGCACTCAGGGCTGATTTCCTTCAGAATGGAGAGGTTGGATCTTCTTGCAGTCCATGGGACTCTCAAGAGTCTCCTCCAGCACCAGAATTCAAAAGCATCCATTCTTCGGCGATCATTCTTCTTGATGGTCCAGCTCTCACTTCCATACATCACTACTGGGAAAACCAGAGCTTGAACTATACGTTATTCAGCATACATCAGGACAAAAGGAAACATGTCTGATCCCCTTTGTATCCAAAGCAAGATAGCAAAAGCAAAAGCGAAGTTCCCAGCAAGCTGTGCTGGAGTGTAAACAGACATGTGACATGCAACACTTCCACACGTCTGTTCTGAAGGTGGAATGGAATATCCTAACACTTCCTAGGCTCACCAGCCCCTCTTTCTCCCTTCCCTTCTCTCCCACCCATTTAGATTGTCCTCTTCCGTGAAGAGGAGGTGCTGGCCTGTGACTGCGACATGCCCAGCATCCACCAGCTCCTGTCCCAGATCCCTCAGGACCTGCCTTACGAGACCCTCATCGCCCGTGCCCACCAGCTCTTCCAGCGTCTCCCCCACGCCCAGCTGGCCAAACAAGCAGCGCTTCAGCTCCAGAAGAGGTGAGAGGGGCCAGGACTTTGGGAGGAGGGGCAGTGGGATCCTGGGTTCCTCCCCCAGGAGGTGTGTGCATGCATGGGGTGAGGTAGGGCTCTGTTCTGCTTGTCTTTGCAACGTCCATCCTCCCCTCCTTCTCCACACAGCCACGAAGGCAGAGAGGAGGGGGCTGGTCTTCTCCAAAGCTTCCTAAGTTTTTTAATGCACAGAGAATCCCATGGAAGTCAGAGGTGAAAAGTTAGAGAGTGCACCCTGCCAGTGTGGGAATGTGGAGGCAGGCAGAAGAGGATACGCTGGTTATTAATATCCTTCCTAACTTGTGCTAGGAAGTTCCTTTACTTAGCAGAGTTTCATCCCCCTTTTTACACAGCAGAAAACTGGCTGCAAACTTGTGTGAGTTTCTTAAGACAATAAGCAATTCAATCTGGCTTGTCCAGATTGAAATGTGTCCTAACATGTTCCTGGTAAGATCCCTTTTTAATCCCTCTTAAAAGAATAAAGACACCACAGTCTTATTCATAAGTAACAAAAAGTAAGGTCACGCCCACCCACTAGTCCCATGCAAGGAAGGATGCTCCAGGCCAGGAGGAACAGGAAGTTTTGATTGGCAGGACCAAACATTCCCTTGCAATGTCCACTCTCTTCTCGCAAAATAAGGAATGTTGTACTTGACTGCTCCCAGCAATAATAATAATAATAATAATAATAATAATAATAATAATAATATATTATTTATACCCTGCCCATCTGGCTGGGTCTCCCCAGCCACCCTGGGCGGCTTCCAACAAAGCGTTAAAATACAGTGGTCTGTTAAACATTAAAAGCTTCCCTAAACAGGGCTGCCTTCAGATGTCTTCTAAAAGTCTGGTAGTTGTTGTTCTCTTTGACATCTGGTGGGAGGGTGTTCCACAGGGCAGGCGCCACCACCAAGAAGGCCCTCTGCCTGGTTCCCTGTAACTTGGCTTCTCGCAACGAGGGAACCGCCAGAAGGCCCTCGGTGCTGGACCTCAGTGTCCGGGCAGAAAAATGGGGGGGGGGAGAGACACTCCTTCAGGTATACTGGACCGAGGCCATTTAGGGCTTTCAAGGTCAGCACCAACACTTTGAATTGTGCTCGGAAACGTACTGGGAGCCAATGCAGATCTCTCAGGACCGGTGTTATGTGGTCTTGGCGGCCGCTCCCAGTCACCAGTCTAGCTGCCGCATTCTGGATTAGTTGCAGTTTCTGGGTCACCTTCAAAGGTAGCCCCACGTAGAGTGCATGGCAGTAATCCAAGCGGGAGATAACCAGAGCATGTACTACATCCCACAGCCAGGAGGTTTGTCTGTTTCCCCAACTGACCCATTTTCTGCCCCTCTCTTTTCCACCCCTCCCAGCATCAGCATTGGCACTTTCTCAGCCTTCCAGCAGGCTGCTTCGTGCCAGCGCCCAGACGCCATCCTGCGCCAGCAGCAGCAGCAGCAACACTTAACCACCAGCAAGGCAGAGGAAGCGGGCGAACTCCTCCCTGCAGCCGAGCACAGCCCTTTGGTGAAGGCCGCGGTCTGGGGCATCTCAGCCACGCTGGGGGCTGCGGCCCTGGCCGTCACGCAGACCGCCCTGGAGTGGGCGCCTGAGTTCCTCCTGCAGCTCTTCTGACCTGGAGCAGAAGACGTTGTGCTCAGTGGACCTGGAGGACCGCCTCTTGGGGGCGCCCTAGCTCTGGGTTCCCTGCCCTGAGCAAAGGGATCAACTCAAAGGCCACCCAACTCTATGATTCTCATCCAAAGACTCCTGGCTGCCTGGAATGCTCTGCAGGGCAAGGGGCAGCCAAAACGCCAGCCAGGGGCGAGTGGAAAGCGCTGGCCAGCCTGCATGCACTTGCAAATAGCTCCAATTCCCTGCAGAGATGCCGTGAGTGTTGCAGCGCCTGGGGAGGCTGCCAAGGGGCTGCCGGGTGCTCGACCCCTCGGCTCACCACTGCCGTTCCCCTTCCCTGCATGAGGGCTGGGGTCTCCACCTTCGCGCAGCCAGTAACAGCTTCTCTTTGAACAGTGACAGGGAGGCTCCGGGCTTCCTTGCCCAAAAGCTGCATTGCAACAGACAACACATTCAGGGATGGGCATCTTGAGTTGGCATAGCAGAGGTCAAATTGCACATGACCCAGGGCGGAGAAGCATAGCTGAGGATTAGAGCGTCCGCCTTGTATGCAGATTGGTTTCGGTCCCTGCTGTTCGCCAGGAAGGGTGGGGTTACTGGGAAAGATCGCCTGTTTGAAACTTCAGAGATCCGCTGTCAACCCATTGAGCTATAGATGGACCTGTGTCTAATGTGGAATGAGGCAGCCTCCTGTTCATATCTGAATTGCATGGAAGCAATAGCTGCCTCTGCTTTGGGGTTTGGTGCCTGCCAAGTCTGCAAAGCCCTGCTATCAACTCCACATTTCTGGGGTCCCCTCTCTCTCCAGATGGAGAACAGCGTGAGAGCCTTGAGGCGAGGGCTCCTCAAACCTTGGATGCTGTCACCAACCTTCTGATCCTATATGTATACAGGCTCAAGGCAAAAATCCCAAACCTAAAGGGATATTTACTCTGACCAACGTAGAGCCCAATGGCAATTTTAAGCAGTGAGACTATCAATTTTTTCAGCCGACCCAACACAGGGTGGAACTGGATGGGCTCACACAGGAGGCGTCACCAGGAGAGAGTTTGCAGAGCCTCTGAACGACCAGGCAAAGCCAAGAGTCCCCTTATAAATGGTTTATTTACTAGGGAGTGGAGGAACACGGGCACACAGCCGTTTAACCAAAATGAACCGTAGGGAGAGATCCGCTGCCAAACTGTCTGAAATATGCTTTCAATTCTTGCTTGCCTTCTGAGATGGAGTTCTCTGTGGGCACCTTCATTCTGTGCCTGGATTTCAAGAGAGTCCAATGGGGGCTCCTGTGAACTCTGCAAGGGCTCTCATTTTCCGCCTCGGGCTCCCGGCCGCCTGCCTTGACTTTCACGCACAAGAAATCTGGCCGCACCTCCTTGCATACAGGGCCGGCCGTTCCATGAGGCAGAGTGAGGCAGTTGCCTCTGGCGGCAGATTCTGAGGGGTGGGAAGAAGCTAGAGCTGTGTGCTGTCTGCCCTAAGCTACCCTGCTGTCCTGGGTGCAGAGGAGGGCTCTGTTCTGGCACCAGCGCTGAAGTAGAGTCAGATTTTGTGCACAGAATAGGGAATGCCGTGTCTTGCCCTATGCCTTTTCGTCATCTGGGTGGCGGCAGCAGGCACAGCAGCCCCCCCCCTTTGCCAAATGAACCAGACGATGTGAGTCAAAACCGAGTGTGTGTGCATTTATTTATTTTATATTTGTATCCTGCCTTTCTCTGCCAGCAGACCCCAGATGGGACTGCCTCCCCGCTGCCCAAGTGCTGGTCTGATCGCTCCTGTCCCTGTTGAATGTCCAGTTTACAGTTCTGGACTAGAAAGGCGCACATTAAGTGGGAGTCCCGGTCCCACCGCTGACTCCGCTGCTCAGCCACACAACTTGCCTTGAAGGGGAGAACAAGGAAACCCAGACTATGTTGGGTTCGATGAGACTTTGCTGAAAGCAAAGGAAAGCTTTATAAAATAAATACTTTTGACTTTTTGGTTGGCCTGTGTTTCTGATGAGCAACGCCTGTGCCCCTCTCTTCCTTGGAACATAAAAGCATAAGAGTGCCCAGTTTTCTCGGTCGCCTGTGGGAAGCCTGCGAGCCCCTCCTGTAGTTTCTGGCATCTGGGATCTGTAAGCATTTCTGCCTCTGACCATAGAGGAAGGGCGTAGCCATGGGGGCTGATAGCCATCACTTGCCCTCTCCTCTCTGAATTTGCCCACGTGCAGAGAGGGCTTCCGTTGCACTCAGCTCCCTCTTCTGTGGTCTTCTCAGAAGAGACAACTTGCTGGCCACTGTGAGGACAGGATCCAGCTAGGGCAGGGCTCCCCAAACTTGGGTCTTCAGCTGTTTTATGGACTACAACCCCCATCATCCTCGACGGCTGGTCCTGCTAGCCAGGGACGATGAGAGTTGTAGTTCAACAACACCTGCAGATCCAAGTTTGGGAAACATGGAGCTTTTCTTACATTCCTACCCAAGCTGCTTTGGATTGTGTAAGAGCACCATATCCCAATGGTTCTAGTTACAGGTAGGCAGCCGTGTTGGTCTGCCATAGTTGAAACAAAATAAAATAAAAATTAAAAATTCCTTCCAGTAGCAGCTTAGAGACTAAGTTAGTTATTGGTATGAGCTTTCGTGTGTATCTGAAGAAGTGTGCATGCACACAAAAGCTCATACCAATGACTAACTTAGTTGGTCAATTTGATTTGAATTAATTTTATAATGAAATGATTTTAGAATGTTGTATTATTTTATTGTTGTTAGCTGCCCTGAGCCCGGCTTCGGCTGGGGAGGGCGGGATATAAATAAAAAAATATTATTTATTATTGGTCTCCAAGGTGCTACTGGAATGGTTTATTTTATTTTATTATTTTGTTTTGACAACCCAATGGGTTGAGCCATTGCAGTCATACCTCGGGTTACAGATGCTTCAGGTTGCGTTTTTTCAGGTTACGGACCTGCCGAAACTCAGAAGTACCGGAACGGGTTCCTTCTGGGTTTCATCAGTCGTGCATGCGCAGAAGCGCCGAATCGCAACCCGCGCGTGCGCAGACACGGTGTTGCGGGTTGCGAACGTGCCTCCCGCACGGATCACATTCGCAACCTGAGCATCCACTATTTTGCTATTACAAGAACAGAACCTCTCCCAAGGCTTGGCCTGGGCTAGTGGTCACCCGTTATTGGCTTCTTTCTCCAGCTTCCCGAGTTTCAATGCAGCCTGCAATTTTCTACCAGCCTTGGGGTACGGCTGGGATAAAATCATGTGGGGGGTGCCAGAAAAAATGTCTGTTGGAGCCCGAAGGGGAGGGAAGGAAGGCAGCAAGATGGCCAGAGAGAAAGGAAGGGGTGTCAGGATGATGTCTGCGCCCCCAAGTGACGGGCCCCTTCCATGGTTCAGAGGGAGAGAAAGGGGCTGAGGGGGCTGGTGCCTAGTCGATGGGCCGGAAGGTGAGCAGAGGGGGCTTCTCTGGCATGAGGATGAAGCCATAGACGGTCTTGAGGTCTGCCTTGGAGACGGTATCGATCTTGAAGTTACGCAAAATCTGAAACAAGAAGCACAACACGTGTGAGACTGCAGGTATGCTGGGGTGAGTGTTCCTTGAGTCGGTGGCAAGGGACCCCCTTTCCCTCCTCACCATTGCCTGAAAACAGGAACCACCAACCTTTCTTATTTTTATTAAAGATTTTCTTGATTTACAAAAGTGTTTGCAATGTCTCTCTCTCGTATTTTTTCCCCATGTAACATTTTTACACATCAGTTTCATTTGTTGAGAAATTAGGAAGAAAAGGGGGAAAGAGATGGGGGAGAGATGGGGGGGTTGAGTGGCGATGTTTCTATTTTACTTACTATATGTGGGGTTTGGTGTCAGCGTTGCTTGTGCAGGTTCTTTGCTGTTCACTTGTGTTCCTTTGGTGGTGAGAGAGGTTGGGGTTGGCCTGGGGTGTGGTTGTTCATTTGTGGTTGGCTGTGGTGGTCTTTGTTTTCGTGTGTGAGGGGGGTGGATGGGTGTTTTGGATCAGGTTAGCCATATTGATTTGTATGCTGTCGGTGGATTTTTGTCATTGTCTTGTAGGGCTGTGTATGTGATAAAGGGGAGCCATACGGGGGCGAAGGTGTCTTCTTCCATTTCTCCCTGTGTCAGTTATTAGTTTTTCTAATAAGGCTGTTTCCCAGACTATTTGGTACCATTGGTCCATGCTTACTCCTGACAGGTCTCTCCAGTGTCTGGCTATGATGTTTCTGGCTGCTGAAAGTAGGTGGGTTATGAGTTCTTTGTGGTGTAAGTGGGCATTACTGTCTTAGAAGATGTTTAGTAAGGCCAATTCTGGGGTGATTTCTAATACTTGCTTGGTTATTTTACTTATTTATTGTATGGTTGTTGACCACCAACCTTTCTGAGCCTGTGGGTGCATTTTGAACAAGCGCAGTGGGCGCCAGTCACAAAACAGCTGGGTCTGTGCCAAGGAGCAAGCCCCAGTGAATCTAGGGGGGATTACTTCTGCGTAGCCATAGATATGGTTGCAGTGGGTGGGTGGGAAGTGGGATGCTCCTCCGTGATACCCACCTACCCACCCCCAATGTCAAGCATGGGGTGCCACCCCCAGGAAACCATTCCACCGTGGGCACCGGGGATTTGCCACGCAACACTTTTGAAGTCAGAGTGAAATCGGCTTTGGGGGAGCCACCCCAAAACACAATATTTCAGACGGGGTCAGCGGCCTGTGGGTAACTGTGGGCGACACCCATGTACACGGACTCCACAAGAGGGGTACAGAGGCATTGAGCAAAGGGTCATATGCGCATCTCCACATTGTGGCGCCTCCCAAGACACCGGGTAGAGAATTGCTTCCACCTCCTGGACCTGCAGCCCCGCAACTCACATGCATGAGGAAGAGGGTCATTTCTGCCTCGGCCAAGCGCCGCCCGATGCACTGCCGTGACCCGAAGCCAAAGGCCAGCGCCTTGAAGCTGTTGTCCTCTTTGCCAGTCCAGCGGCTGGGGTCGTAGCGCTCCGGGTCCCTGAAGACCTCCGGGCTCCGGCCCATGGCATAGAGCCCCACCTGGCACAAGGTCTGCAAGGGAAGGAGCACAGTCTTGAGCGGAGGCTCCGGGGCAACGTCCTTGGCGGCTGAAATCAAGCTCTGGAGCTTCCAAAGGTGGTGGCTCGCTTGTACGTTCACCAGGGACATTCAGTCCCTCCAACAATAGTTGCTCCAGGCCGATAGGTGGTCACTGCACCCAGCCCATCATTGATCAAAACTCCACACAGATCTGGTAAAGGGACCCCTGACCATTAGGTCCAGTCGTGGCCGACTCTGGGGTTACGGAGCTCATCTCGCTTTACTGGCCAAGGGAGCCGGCGTACAGCTTCTGGGTCATGTGGCCAGCAGGACTAAGCCACTTCTGGCGAACCAGAGCAGTGCATGGAAACGCCGTTTACCTTCCTGCCGGAGCGGTACCTATTTATCTACTTGCACTTCGTGCTTTCGAACTGCTAGGTTGGCAGGAGCAGGGACCAAGCAATGGGAGCTGACCCCGTTGCGGGGATTCAAACCATCAACCTTCTGATCGGCAAGCCCTAGGTTCTGTGGTTTAACTGACAGCACCACCCGCATCCCTTTTATATATATAATTTTCCCCCCCTAATTCTTCACCCAGTTGCCAGGACTAAGAACATGAAACTTCATCTTGGGGAGATGATCACCCTTCCCACCACCAAGAGCTAGGTCCAGGTTGGGGAGAGTAGACAGGTAGCTCAGAGAAGGAGGATCTCTGAAGGAGGCTGGCTCGCCTCATCCCCTTTTGGAGCATCTTTTGGAGCCCTGCTGCCCTGTGCATTCTCAGGGACATCCGGATTGCCTGTCTGGGTGTATCAAAAGGACTTCTTCTCACCCAATCCACCAGGCAGACATAAGGCTGAAAGATCCCATTGTGAAGCCAAGAAGGCAAGGACGCACCAGGCATTAAGAACGTAAGAGCCTGCAGGATCAGGCCAATGGCCCATTGAGCCCAGCATCCTGTTCTCATAGCAGCCAGCCAGATGCCCCAATGGGAAGCCCACACACAGGATCCGCGCACAAGAGCAGCCCTCTCCCTTCCTGCGGTTTCCATCAGCTGCAATTCAGAAGCATGGCTGCCTCTGATTGTGGGAGCAGAACACAGCCATCAGGGCCAGTGGCCATCAATATGTGGGATGTGAAACACAAGAGCAGTCAAGTACAACATTCCTAGAGTGAACATGTTTACACATGGGGAGGAATGTTTGTCCAGCCAGCAGGTCAACTTCCTGTTTCCTTCTGGGCTGGGACAGACTTCCTCTGCATGTGACTAGAGGCAGGCGTGGCCTCACCTGTGCAGGTAATGACAAAAGCACAGGGCAGGGCATCCGTCTCCCTCTCTTTGACTACATGCATCGAAGTGTTACGCTATAGAAGCAATGCGGCCGCGAGCTACTGGTAGCTTGAAAGCAAAACATAATGGGAATGTTGGGACTGTTCCGTGGGAAACAGAGGGACGGTCTATTCACAGTGCGAAGCACCGGAATTAGTTCAGAGTGTAATATGAGCTGTACAGGAAGTACAGGAGGAGTTTGTCTCTCGGCTGTTGGAGTTTGAAGAGAGCAGTCGTGTTTTTCTGTAACACTGCAAAGACAGAAATAAAGGCATGTAAATACGTTTCTGTCTATCTCTTTCCCCTGCCCGGGGGGGGGCAGGAAAGAGGGGGGGGGTTTCTTCTCACGCCGAGAAGGATCGAGAAGGATCGCCTATCGCGACCTAGCCTGTATCCTGCCGGGGAATGCAGACAGGGAGGTCAACAGGAGATCAAGCCGGGTGCCTGGAGAGTGGCCAGTTTCTCCTGATAAAGGCTTGATTCCCAACACGAAGAAGCAACATCTGGCTTAGCCAAAGAACAAAGGGACTGTCACCTTATGAGATAGTTTCCATGTGTATGTTACTTTTCTAAGCTAAGTCTGCCTTCTGGGATCCGATTGTGAACAGAATGTGAGTAAACTCTTTTTATACTTTTATAGAAGACTGTGTCGTGTCTTATCTTTTATGAGGGAATAAGGGGGAAATACCAGAACAGTTATTATTGAGGCTTTAGTGAGCCTGAGCTAACGCATCCACTGCGAGTTTAAAAGGGGGAATGTTACTCTGCTAAATTGTGAACTTGTTAACACAAGTTGGAAAGGCTATAATCAAACAATATATCCTCTCCTGCATCCCTGAACATTCCCAGACAATAGCCCTCTTCTCCTCCGTGAATTTGCCTAATCCTCCTTTAAAGCCATCCAGGACGGGGGCCACTCCCGCCTCCTGTGGAAGGAAGTGCCATAAGGATAACTATGCACTGTCAGAAGGACTTTCATTTGTCCGTCCTGAATCTCCCATCATTCAGCTCCATGGGATGCCCGTGAGTTCTAGCGTTAGGAGAGAGGGAGGAAAACTTTTATATTTACCCTTTCTCCATGCTGCAGCTCCACATCTCCTCTCTTGCCTACTCTGACTGGCTTGTCAGGGTCCCAGGCAGAGGAGGGTCTTTCCCATCACTCTGCCACTCAAATCTGCTTTGAGCAGATGGTCCTTCTGCAAGGAGAGGAATGGTCTGGGCCAAGGCAGCCTTGATCACAATGTCTCTGATGGGGGATAGAACTGTTGAAGATTCATTCCCCGTGTCCGCAGTCATGGGATTGTTGTCTATCACATGATGGTGTATGTTTTGACTCCACAGGGTGGGAAGTGACGGAGACAGGATGTTTTGGTATTACTGTGTTCCGTGAAGTGGGACTATTGTCCTTTGTTCTTTCTCTTTGCTGTCTGATGCTAGAGAGAGAGGGAGCCATGTTGCAGTGCTCCTCCGTGTGTGTTTAGATGTAAATAAAGTAGATTAGCCAAAATGCTGAGTTGCTGAGGTCTGTCCCGCGAAACACGCAGACTCTGCGGATCCCTAAGTGTGCCGGTGTGTGTGGGCATCAGTCACTGTGATGTTCGGGCTGAAGAAAGCTTTTGAAGCTCCCGAACGATCGACCAGGAGGAAGAGAACATGCCAGTCGGACATGTGTCTCTGCCAGGGTCCTACTCGAGTGTAGGACGAGCTCCTGACAAGAACAACAAGAATCGGCATGGGATCCTGGCTGATGGGTGGCGAAGGGAGACTGCAAAGGATACTCACCCCAGCTGGCACACAGTAGTTCTGAAGCACCACGTCCCTCATCGGGTAGCGCTGCACTGTAATCCCCACAGGGTAGAGCCTGCAAGAGAAGAATGTCGTTGTGGCTTCTCAAAGAAAGTGGAGGAAGAGAATAATAGCATCATAGAATGTAGACTTGGAAGGGACCCCGAGGGTCATCTAGTCCAACCCCCTGTGAGGCAGGAATATATATTTTTAATTTAATTTTCAATAACAATCTACCAATTAAGGACAAATTAAATCAAATCCAAATTACAATAACCACAATACACCAATTATATATTCCAATTATTAAAAAATTGGGACTTCCCATGTTCCAGATGTCTAATCGTCCTCATTCATGTCTCTGCATCTGTGGCTATTTTTCAAATTCAAAACTAATATTATCCATCCTTATTCACAGCCTCAGGCAGGAATATTTTGGCCAACATGGGACTTAAACCCACAACCCTGGGGTTAAGAGTCCAACTGAGCTATCCCAGATTAGTACCACCAGAAGTTGTTTCAGGAAAGCCATTCTTCATGCAGCTCATTGCTAACTCCTCTTCCATGAGCTTCCCAGTCCAATCCCAAGCTAATAGTTTTCATCCACCCTGCCCACCCCGCAGCCACCTTGTGGGACCCATTTCCTCGCCAGGCATGGCACCCATCCTACCCTCCTTACCTCAGCGTCTCCTTGATTGCTCCCTTGAGCAACGGCATGTCATTCATCACCTTGGAGAGCTCCCTGGATGAGACCGCAGCAGCCTTGACCTCTTCCCGAAGGGCAGTCTGGACTTGTGGGTTTCGGGCCAGCTCAAAGAGGGTGAAGAGCAGGGGCATGGCTGTCTGGAGGGGGGAGAGAGAGAGTCAAGGGAGGAAGAACCTCCTCGGACTGTGTGCCCCCCTCCCCGAAATAATGGGAAGCTACTCAAACAAAGCTCCATAGAGTTCAAGCTCTGGTTTTCCCAGTAGTAATGTATGGAAGTGAGAGCTGGACCATAAAGAAGGCTGATCGCCGAAGAACTGATGCTTTTGAATTCTGGTGCTGGAGGAGACTCTTGAGAGTCCCATGGACTGCAAGAAGATCCAACCTCTCCATTCTGAAGGAAATCAGCCCTGAGTGCTCACTGGAAGGACAGATCCTGAAGCTGAGGCTCCAAGACTTTGGCCACCTCATGAGAAGAGAAGACTCCCTGGAAAAGACCCTGATGTTGGGAAAGATGGAGGGCACAAGGAGAAGGGGATGACAGAGGGCGAGATGGTGGGACAGTGTTCTCGAAGCTACCAGCATGAGTTTGATCAAGCTGCAGGAGGCAGTGGAAGACAGGAGTGCCTGGCATGCTCTGGTCCAGGGGTCACAAAGAGGAGGACACAACTAAATGACTAAACAACTCAAACATACAGTTGTGCTAGAACTGGTGTTACATATTCAGACTGTCTGGTCAGCAATTTGGTTGCCAGATTCTGAGCCCACTGCCGTTTCTGAACTGTCTTCAAAGGCAAGCCCTACTTTAGCAAAACAGGAAACCATAGTTAACGGAAAGCTTCCTAATTTGTTGTCTTGCACAAAGAGAAGAGTAAGTTGCATATGTGTCCAGAAGTCTCATTCATATTTCAGGAAGATAACATGCAAATAATCCGATTCTGGCCATTGTGTTCCGTGGAGGTTACAACTAGGAATATGTAATAAGGATTGCGGCCTTCCAAAGTGTAAATGCTGCCGCTACACTCATTGTTACGAAGAGATGAATGAAAACCACATGAAATGTCACTGGTAATTGTAATTGGTAGAGATGAGCTGCTTTCAATGTATAAAGCATAATATCTCTTCAGTAATGTAATTTCCATGTTGATCCAATTGAATCTCCGAGTCTTCATACACTCCACATTAAATTATTTTCTTCCTCATACCTGTTTTATATATTATAATACTATCATTCATTTTTATGTTGATCTTATCTGTGAACCACCTTGAGATCTCTGGGTATAGGGTGGTATATAAATTATCATCATCATCATCATCACCATCATCAGAAGGACACATTGACAAAACCCACTGAAGCCAGTTTAATGGTCTCAGCCTTCTGCTTTTCCAGACCAACAGTGACGTGGTCTCTGGCACCTTCCACAGCAACCGTTTTTGTTGCTGGAAGCAGTCAGTGGGGGGCTGGCCAGGTGGGAATAAGCCAGCAAAGCAGGGGGCAGGCCTTACAGGACCCCTTGCAGGAGGTCCCAGGCTCTCCAGTTAAGGCTGGGCTGTATGTACCATCTGAAACCCAGGAGACCCATTGCTGCCAGTCAGTGTGGCCAAGACTAAGCTCAAGAACCACCCATGGTTTGGCCTGGTCTGATGTTCCTGATCTGTTTATGGGGCGGGGCGCACCCACCGTGTCCACGCTGCCCGCCGTGAGCTCCGTCATGTTGGCCTTGATGGAGTCGAGGGGCATCTCCTCTTGCAGAAGCAGCTCGGCCATGATCCCGGAATACTTGCGGGGCTGCCCCAGGCAAAACTCCTGGTAGATATTCTGTATGCACTTGTCCGCTGCAGAAGCAAGGAGAGAGAGGTGGGGATCAGGTCCAGGCGCAGTGAGAAGCGCCCCACTCTCAGCCTTAGAAAGAAGCCCACATCCAGACCAGGGGTGGCAGGCAGGGAGCCCAGCAGCAGGTGGCGCCAGAGACAATGGCAGGCAGGGCCAACTCCAGCCGAGTTTTGCCCCCATCCTCCTCCATGGTGGGTCCCAAAAGGGGCACTGCTGAGACTGGGGGGGAGGGAGGAAGCAGACAGGAAGCGCCACTCTGTGGACTAGCTGAAGGAAAGATGGGAAGCAGGCAAGTGGGCTTGGCTGAGCACAAACTGAACCCAGGCCCCCAAAGGCCCCCAAGGACATACATAGCACATTGGGACCCCAGGAGCTCCAAGGCCATGGCTGTTGATGAACGGGAACCAAAATGAGGAATGAGATGGTTCCGGTTTCCAGCAAGAGAGAACCAGTGAGGAGCCTCCTCCTCACACACCAGAGATGGGCACCAGGGTGTTGGCAGTACAGGATCTCCTGGAAGTTAAGGGAAGCTAACAAGATCAAGCTTCAGGCCTCCACTGCCTGGTTCTGAATGGGGCAACTGTGCCCCTGAAGGGCCAGGTGCGCAGCCTGGGAGCCATTTTGGACTCACAGCTGTCCATGGAGGCACAGGTCAATTCTGTAGCCAGGGCAGCTGTCTACCAGCTCCATCTGGTACGCAGGATGAGACCCTACCTGCCCACGGACTGTCTCGCCAGAGTGGTGCATGCTCTAGTTATCTCCCGCTTGGACTACTGCAATGCGCTCTACGTGGGGGCTACCTTTGAAGGTGACCCGGAAACTAATCCAGAATGCAGCAGTTAAGAATGCTGACTGGGGGCAGCCGCCGAGACCACATAACACCAGTCTTGAAAGACCTACATTGTCTCCCAGTACGTTTCTGAACACAATTCAAAATGTTGGTGCTGACCTTTAAAGCCCTAAATGGCCTCAGTCCAGTAGATCTGAAGGAGCGTCTCCACCCCCATCGTTCTGCCCTGACACGGAGGTCCAGCGCCAAGGGCCTTCTGGCGGTTCCCTTGCTGTGAGAAGCAAAGCTACAGGGAACCAGGCAGAGGGCTTTCTCTGTGGTGGTGCCGCCCTGTGGAATGCTCTCCCAGCAGATGTCAAAGAGAAGAACAACTACCAGACTTTTAGAAGACATCTGAAGGCAGCCCTGTTCAGGGAAGTTTTTAATGTGTGACATTTTAATGTATTTTTAATCTTTGTTGGAAGCCGCCCAGAGTGGCTGGGGAAATAATAAATTATTATTATTATTATTTCCTTATCTCCTTCTGCTTCTTTGGAGGGCAGGAACTCCCTGCCCAGTAAACTGTTCCTGCTAGATCAGGGGTCTGCAACCCGCGGCTCCGGAGCCGCATGTGGCTCTTTTACACCTTTGCCGCGGCTCCGGGGCAGATACTAGCGAGGGGAGGAGGCGCATTGTGCGCCCCAACACTCCCCACTGTGGCAGGCGCTGTACTGGCTGTGACGTCGCATGGGGGCGGTGCGTGCGTTAGTCACGCACCGTCCCGACATCACCTTCCCGCCCGCCCGCCCGCCCGCCCGCCCGCTACATTGTAAGGGGCATGTATGCTGGTCACTGCATTGAAAGGGGAGTGAAGAACACACACACAAAAAAGGTAACTTGTTAATTTAACGTTTATTTCTATGAGGAGGAGTAATTCTGAGGGGTCAAACAAAGAAATAATAAAAAAATGTGACAAAAAAGTTATTTTTATAATGACGAGTTTTGCGGCTCCCAGTTTTTTCTCTCTTCGGAAACGGGTCCAAGTGGCTCTTTTTGTCTTAAAGGTTGCAGACCCCTGTGCTAGATCCCTGGTACTAAGTGGGGTAACTGTGCCCCTGAAGGACCAGGTGTATAGTCTGGGGGTCATCTTGGACTCACAGCTGTCTGTGGAGGTGCAGGTTAATACTGCATCCAGGGCAGCTGTCTACCAGCTCCATCTGGTACACCAGCAGAGACCCCACCTGCCTGCGCACTGTCTTACCAGGCTGGTACATACAGTGGTACCTCTGGTTGCAAACGGGATCCATTCTGGAGGCCCGTTCGCGACCTGAAAAGAACGCAGTCCACATCTGCATGTCTGTGGAGACGCAGGTCGCGATTCGCCGCTTCTGCACCTGCACAGATGTCATTTTGCGCGTCTGCGCGTGCGTGAGTGGCGAAACCCGGAAGTATCCGGTACTTCCGGGTCACCGCAGGACGCAACCTGAAAACGCGCAACCTGAAGCAAACGTAACATGAGGTATGACTGTACTCTGGTTATCTCCAGCAACTGCAGCCTCTGCAGCTAGCCTCTCTGTCTCCATTGCCACCAAGTGCCCCTTGTCCAGTGCCCACTGCCAGCCCTCGACTGGTCCATGTAAGGTCAACTCACGCAGGCCCAGGACTGTGTCACATTCCTGCTCCAGGCAGCGCATGCTCCCTGCATGCTTAATTCCAGCTCAAAGGTGAAGGGAGCGCTGCTTGCCCTGCCACCCAGTCAAACCAAGCCATGTAGCTCAGCCGCTCCTTTGCACCCCACTGGGTGAGAGGGAGCTACTGCCTCATGGTCCTCTTCTCTCTCCCCGACGAGGGATCTGGGGCTCACCGTGCTTAAAGATGGCGTCCCAGGCCTCCATGTGATCTCGCCAGAGCTTCTTGTTCACCCAGCGCATGACCCCGGGCGGCAGGAAGAGGAGAGGCAAGGTTGTGCGCAGCATCGTCTCCACGGTGTCGATGAAGTGCTGGGACTCCGGATTGGGATTCTCGTCCAGGAGGCCCAGGCGCTGGCCGTACAAGGCGTAGCTGCTGGCTGCCGGGATGGGAGGAAGATTGGAGGTTAGACGTCACAGGAGAGGGAGTGGGGGCTTTCCAGATGCACTCTCTCATCCCGAAGGAAGGAAGGAAGGAGCGTCCTCCTCCACAAAGTTTCAAATCCTAGGCAATATTCCAGGGGAATATTCCTGCGGAACTCTCTCCCACAAGAGGCAGTAATGGCCAACCACCTGGATGACTTTAAAAGAGGGCTGGAAAAATTCATGGAGGAGATGGCGTTCAGTGGCTTTGAGCCACGATGGCCAGGATTTGCCAAAGGCAGCAACACTCGTGAATACTAGTTGAACCGGACCACGGGTTTTTGTGACTTTTCAGGATTATTGGCTGCCTGATTTCCATCGCTGAATATATTGAAACCTGGCAAGACTTTAAAAGTCAGCAAACTATAAAGCTTGTATTTTTCTTTTTTACCTAAACAGTCTTTGTTAAGAGGAAAACTTAAATGGGATAAAAGTAACCCAAATCTGCCTAAAGCATCCTTAGATATCGTATTTATTCTAGAAGGTTATGCAACCTTGTCCTAAATAATAAATAATAATAATAATAATACTTTTTATTTATACCCTGCCCTCCCCAGCCAGGGAGGCTAACACCAGTAAAATTACAATAAAAACATTAGGGGGGGCAATTTAAAATACAGGTTAAAATGCAATTTAAAATGCAGCCTCATTTTAAAAGTAGCCGATAGATCAAGACCATAAGGGGAGGGAAACATAAGGGTCAGACTGAGTCCAAACCAAAGGCCAGGCAGAAAAGCTCTGTCTTGCAGGTCCTGCGGAAAGATGTCAAGTCCCGCAGGGCCATAGTCTCTTGTGACAGAGCGTTCCACCAAGTCGGGGCCAGTACTGAAAAGGCCCTGGCCCTAGTTGAGACCAGTCTAACCACCTTGCGGCTTGGGACCGCCAAAATGTCATTTGTGGACCTTAAGGTCCTCCACGGGGCATACCAGGAGAGGCGGTCCCATAGGTACGAGGGTCCTAGGCCACATAGGGCTGTAAAGGTCAAAACCAGCCCCTTAAACCTGACCCTGGACTCCACCGGGAGCCAGTGCAGGCTTCTAGAGATAAGCTGCAGGTGGGTGGTGATTTTTCAACTCTGCTGAAATAGGTATTTGCATTCTTACACAAGTAAGAAGAGGACTCCCCCCCCCAAAAAAATGCCCGTACCTTCCAGGGTGAAGCGGAAGAGGTCATGGTAGAGGTCAACCGTGAGCGAGCGCCGCGCATTCTTCCTGATCAGCCGATGTATGGACTCAGCAAAGTCCTCGGCCACCGTGTTGAGGAAGGGCAGGAACTTCCGGGTGCCCACAGGGCTGATCACCTCTTTGTTGAGGATGAGGCGGTCTGAGCGCCAGTCCTCCCCGTTCCTGCGTGGGAAGAAGGCCCCAAAGTGAGGTAGGAGACTCTGCGCCTGGAGTGCTTGGCTTGGCTTCCTGTGCAGGGACTCCATCCCCCACCACTGATCCTCTCTTGCCCCACCTTCCCTCCTGGGCCTGGCACCCCAGTTACCACCCTCCCATCACTCAGAGGCAGCTCAGTGGCAGAGCATCTTCCTTGCATGCAGAAGGTCCCAGGTTCGAGTCCTGACCGCATCTCCAAGAAGGGCTGGGAGAGGATCCTGCTCTGAAATCCTGGAGATCCACTGCTGCCAAAGCTACTTCCGCCCTATGGAGGAGGTGGGGTTGTGCGATTGGGGGGGATTTCCAGCCGCGTGACTCCCCGGCCGGCCAATCGGCTGGCTCTGGGGGCGTGGCCTGCCCTATTTAAGGCAGGACGCGCCGGGGGTCTCCCTCTTTGCCACCTGCTAGCTGTTCCTGTTTTTCCCACCCTCCTGCCCTTTAAGGTTTTCGTTCCTTGACCTTGCTATAGACCTCAGTTGGTCGGCGTTGAGGGGTCTGGTGGGAATTTTTCCACTTGGCAAATTGGCACCATCCCCTTGGTTTTTGCCTCCCTCATAGCAAATCGTCACAACTTTCTGGGTATTGGCGGACAGGCATTGGTATTGCTCTGTAGATGGAAGAGGGGAGGTAGCGCCATCACCTGCCCCACATATTGAAGTGTAGTCTGGTAAAGGATTCTGGGGGGCGTGGCCCTGTCTGAAGCCTGTGGAGGTCAGGGCCTAAGGAACACCCCCTATTGGTGACCCCGGGGGGAGTTCCTGGTTGATGTGCATCAGCAGGACTCCCCCTACTGGTGGTTAACCCTTCCCGGACTTCAAGCGGAAGGGCTGAAGTGGGATATAGTCGGTTAGGACCAGTGCCTAAGCCAATACCGCTCATCACCTGTAACCAATAAAGTTGTGGCCATTAACCTTCATAATTGTGTCATTATTTCCACTGGGGATGGGCAGGAACTCACCACGCAACCAGTGCAGCCACTGGTCTAACTCAGTAGAAGGCAGTGCTCTTTGCTCCTCCTGCAATCCCATTCCTGCCTCGGAGCTCAGCGTTGCCTCCACATATTCGGAGGGTACCTGAGGTCCTCTCGACTCCAGCTCCCATCGGCCTCAGGCAGCATGGCCAGTGGTCAGCCATGAAGGGTGCTGCTGTCCAGTAAGACCAGAAGAGCACTTGGGCTGTTCTGTGGAGGCCACTTTTAGCCAGAGGAGCTGAGATTCAAGAGGAGGCAGATGGGTCTCATTTCAAAACCATATTGGCTCTGGTGCGTTACAGCAGCAGGGACTGGGAGAATCGCAGAACCACAGAAAGGACCAACCACGAATGCCATCTAGTCCAATCCTCTGCAATCATAACTGTCAGTTTCCCTTTTTTTAAGGGAAATTCCCTTATTCCAAATAGGATTTCTCACAAGAAAAGGGAAAAGTTGACAGCTATGACTGCAATGCAGGAATCTTTCACCGAAAGCGAGACTCAAATCCAAAGCTCTGAGATTAAGAGTCTTATGCTCCATCAACTGAGCTAAGAATGCTTTGAAGTCATTCTGACAAGGGATGAGAACCAGCGTTCCTGAGACCCCGTGCGGTGTAGTGGTTAGAGCAGACTTTTATCAAACTTGAGTCCCCAGGTGTTAAAATAAAAAAATTCCTTCCAGTAGCACCTTAAAGACCAACTAAGTTAGTTCTTGGTATGAGCTTTCGTGTGCATGCACACTTCTTCAGATACACTGAAACAGAAGTTGCCAGATCCTTCTATATAGTGAGAAGGTGGGGAGGGGTATTACTCAGAAGGGTGGTGGGAATGGGAGATTGGCAGATAGCTGAGATGAGCCTGTTGACGACTCTTAGTCCTGGCAGCTAGGGATGATGGGAGTTGTAGGCCAATAACATTTGGGCACCCAAGTTTGAGAAAGGCTGGGTTAGAGTGTTGGGCTAGTCCTGAAGAGACCTGGGTTCGAATCACAACTCAGCCATGAAGCTCACTGGGTGGCCGTTGATCAGTCACTGCCTGAAAAGGTTGTTGTGCAGATTAAATGAAGAGAGGGAGAGGAACCATGTACCCACACGGTCCCATAAATAAATAAATGGGAAGTTATCCCACTGCATGAGGCCGTCCCAACCATCAGGGGGGGGCACTGGGTGTGGGAAATGCAGAAGTTACGCCACTAAAGTAGTTCCCGATGCCACGTCCAGGAGCAGCCGCAGCCCGCCCTTCCCTACTGGCCTCACTCACAATAGGAAGACTCCGCATTTGTGGTTCCGCAGCGTGCGGTGAGCGATCCACGAATTGATGCCCATTCGGCGTGGGAAGACCCCCTCGGACTGGAACAGAACGGCAGCATCACGGGGCAGGAGAAGGTGGACGGAGTCGTAGGTGCCCAGCGTCTCCCTGCCAAGTGGGACGGAGTCAAGCCCTTGAGATATGGACACACCCCCCCAAACTGCCCCTGCCAAATCCCAGAACCAGAGTGCAGCTCCCAAAGTGCAGAATAAACAGAAAAGTTTTCTCTCTTTATCTCTCTCTTTATCTCTCTCTCTCTCTCTCTCTCTCTCTCTCTCTCTCTCTCTCACACACACACACACACACACACACACACACTGCCCTCAACAGAAACCTCTGCCCTCAACAGAGGGCTGATTCATACATGCAGATAGTAGGGTCTTATTGTTTTTAACTGGCTTGTAGAATGTACTAGCTGGTGGGTCTGCATCGTTCGGCAGCTGTGGGGTTACCGTATTTTTCTCTCTATAAGACGCACCAGACCACAAGACGCACCTAGTTTTTGGACGAGGAAAACAAGAAAAAAAATATTCTGAATCTCAGAAGCCAGAAGAGCAAGAGGGATCGCTGCGCAGTGAAAGCAGCAATCCCTCTTGCTGTTCTGGCTTCTGGGATAGCTGCGCAGCCTGCATTCGCTCCATAAGACGCACACACATTTCCCCTTACTTTTTAGGAGGGAAAAAGTGAGTCTTATAGAGCAAAAAATACGATAATTTATTTGAGTTCCTGAAATTGCCTCCCTAGGGAAGCCCAGCCAGCCCCAGCCCCAGCCTCCAATCCTTTTAGCAACCTTCTTGCAAGGTAGCTTTTTAAGGAAGCCTGTTGGGTGTCCCCTTTGGAAGCAAGGCATTTGAGGAAGCATCACAGAGCGACTGACAGAGCAAGATCCCGTGCGGAAGACCATTGAGTATAAATCCACCTCCATTGGGCTGTTAATGCGTGAGTGACCTATTGCCACACAAACCCGCACTAAGGCGGCCGTCTAATACTGCCTGATGCTGAAATCAGGTCTAGGGGCTGAGCGGTGACCCAGACGAAGACCCTGGACTGTGGTCTTCCAAGCTCAAACCATGCATGGCCATGCAAGCTCAAGCAAGTTTTAAATGGCTCACTACCACACTCTGCCTCAAAATTTTGCATTGGCTAATTTGCACAAATACTGTTGTCCTTAAACAGCCCTTGTTATGGGACTGGAGTCTGAAATGGGCTGAAACCCACGGGGTGAAATCCGCAAGACACTTTCTGGGCACCAAAGCCCTAAGATTTGGCACAGACAGAGTCCAACCAACACGCCCTGGTTCCTGGAAAAAGACGGAAATGGGCCATTTATGCCCCTGACCCCCAGCAGAAAGCGTGTTCCCACACACATCCCACACTTTCCAATGTGGTTCTTCCCCACATTTCCCCCTGCAAAAAGTCTGGGGTTTGTTTTTTTTTAAGAACGTGGATTTGCTGTGCTAAGATGACAGGGCACTTTGATTTAAACACGAGGTTATTGTTTTCTTGCTTCTGGTTTAACTATTTATTTGTGGTTTTATCTTGCATTTTAATCTTGCAAATGGCCCTGAGATCTCTTGATGAAGAGGTACCTCGGGTTAAGAACTTAATTCGTTCTGGAGGTCCGTTCTTAACCTGAAACCGTTCTTAACCTGAAGTACCACTTTAGCTAATGGGGCCTCCTGCTGCTGCCATGCGATTTCTGTTCTCATCCTGAAGCAAAGTTCTTAAGCCGAGGTACTATTTCTGGGTTAGCGGAGTCTGTAACCTGAAGCGTCTGCAACCCGAGGCACCACTGTATATAAATCAAATAGATAAAATTAGATTAAATAAAACTCTAAGACGCGTCTGGATTGCTTCTGCATAAGAGTGTCCACCTGAGAGCGGGTTTGGAACTCACCTGTAGATGGGACCCAGGTTCTGGAAGTTCTTCTGCATGATGTGGTGGAAATTTGGGAAGCTGTTGGTCCTCCAGAACTGGTACAGGTTGACCCAGGCGTTGGGGCTGCTGCGGGGGATGGCCTCAAAGGGAAGCGCCCTGGAGATTGGTGGCTTTGGGGCCATGGCGGGAGCCACAGAATGGCGTGGCTGCCCTGAGCAGAAGGAGCGCAGGACGCGAGAAGGAGCAGACCGGGGGCTCATCTGACCACGGGCTCCCATCTCCCCTCCCCTGCCGTCGCAGCACCCGGCAACCTCCTGGGTCTTCTGGTTCCTCTCCAAGTGCTCTCCCCCGAGGAGGAAGAGAGCGAGGGGCCTTATAACCCTGCCAGGGCCTCCCCTGGCCAAGGACACAGCGCCATGCAAGCGCACCTCCTCCCGGCCGTGTCAGAAATGATGACATCTCCATCGGGGACACATCCCTCTCCGCACTCGCTGCCTGTGCACCAACCTGGAACATTGAATTCTCAAGGCAGAAGGGACCTCAAAGGCCATCGACCCAGCCAGGCCCTGCCAACCAGCTGCAGCATCCGCTCCATAGCTCAGCCACTGCTGCGGCTGCCTCTAAAAACGAGAGAGGGGAAGTTGAGAGCAGCCAGGAGAGACCCTCTCCACATTGCCACTGTCAAACACATGCAGCCCAACAGATTCATCCAGCTCCTGGGTCCTGAAAAGTCCACTGTCTGTATCCATTAACTGCCGGGAAGTCTAAGGAAAACCTGTACTTGTTTAGGGAAGTTTTTAATGTTTGACGTTTTATTGTGCTTTTAATATTCTGTTGGGAGCTGCCCAGAGTGGCTGAGGAAACCCAAGCCAGATGGGTGGGGTATAAATCTACAGTCATACCTCGGGTTACAGACACTTTGGGTTGCGTGATTTTGGGTTGTGCACCGCGCCAAATCCAGAAGTAGTGGAACGGGTTACTTCTGGGTTTCGGTGCTTTGCGCATGTGCAGAAGTGCAAAATTGCAACACGCGTGTGCACAGACGTGGCACTGCAGGTTGTGGGTGCTGCGGGTTGTGAACGTGCTTCCTGCACGGATCACGTTCGCAACCCAAGCGTCCACTGTATTATATTATTATTATTATTATTATTATTATTATTATTATTATTATTATTATTATTACTACTACTACTACTATTATTATTATTTCCTCAAGGCAGATAGATCTCTCCTTTTGCATTGAGTAAGCCTTGCGGTTTTCTGGGCTCCGATCTGGCAAGCTCAGGCCTTGCAAAGGCCTTTAATTGCCCACGATCTTAAAACCGAAGAAGTGCAGCTTTCTGAAGCGCAAACTGAGCAGGGGAAGGGACGGAAAAGAAGTGGGAGCTGATTCAGATTTGATGAGGAGGCCAATGGCAGCTCAACCTTGGGATCTGTCAGGTGAGCCACACCTGCAACTCAAGTCGCTGGGAGTTGCAGTCCAAGAATGTGTAGAAACCTTGCTGGGCCACAGAGTAAGAGCCACACACCCAGCCCAGCTCTGCAGCAATATGAAAAGAATCCCCCTCCATACACTCTGGTTGTATCGCAGAGTGGTTAGAGCAACATTCAGGAGTCACTCATCCCCTTTAAGAAGTTCTGACTCTGGGGATGGAGTGGCTCCTCTATGGAGGTTGCAGAGTTCAGGACTTCTTAGTTTGGAGAAAAGGAAATTAAGAGGTGACACAATTGTTATTATTGGCGATGGCGGTGATGATAGAAGCTTATAAAATATCCATGGCATGCAGAGGGGGGACAGAGAAAAGTCATCTCCCTCTACTAACACTAGAACTTGCAGGCATCCCATTAATAATAATAATAATAATAATAATAATAATAATAATAATAAATTTTTATTTATACCCCGCCCTCCCCAGCCAGAGCCGTGCTCAGGGTCGCTAACACTAGTAAAATTACAATAAAAACATAATAGGGGGGGACAATTTAAAATACAGCTTAAAAATACAATTTAAAATGCAGCCTCATTTTAATAATAGTCCATAGATCAAGACCATAAGGGGAGGGAAACATAAGGGTCAGACTGAGTCCAAACCGAAGGCCAGGCGGAACAGCTCTGTCTTGCAGGCCCTGCGGAAAGATCTCAAGTCCCGCAGGGCCCTGGTCTCTTGGGACAGAGCATTCCACCAAGTCGGGGCCAGTGCTGAAAAGGCCCTGGTCCTGGTTGAGACCAATCTAACCTCCTTGCAACCTGGGGCCTCCAAAGTGTTATTTGTGGACCTTAAGGCAGGGGCAGACCAGACGAGGCGGTCCCATAGGTACGAGGGTCCTAGGCTTTATAGGGCTTTAAAGCTGAATGTTGAGGGATTCAGGACAGACACAAGCTAGTCCTTCTTCATACAGTGCAGAGTTAACCTGTGGAACTCCCTGCCCCAGGAGGGAGAATAGGATGCTGGACTAGAAGGGCCATTGGCCCGATCCAGAGGCTCTCCTTATGCTCTTATGCCCCTTTGGCGTGCGTCTCATGGATAACTGTTGGCAGAGTAGACCTCTTACTCTGGAAGGGTACCCAGCCAGCTGCCAGCAGGTGCTGGTGTGCCATGGGGAATCAGCCTGGCAGCTTCTTCTCGAAGCAACAAGAGCCTGTGTCAGGAGGGACCCAGGACAAAGGAAGAGGGGGGGCCTTGTGGTTTGAAATCCCGACATCAGCAAGACTCCTAGTGACGTGTGTGCAGAGCCCACAATTAATTCTGAACTTCCCCCTGTGCTATAAATATCCGCAAAGGCCGAGAGGGCAAGGACTGGGGGCAGTTTCCCTCTGATCTATTCCTAGCAGAGCAGTTGTGAGCCAGCTGCCACACTTCTTGCCAGCAGCTGGGTTGTGGGGGAGAGAGGGGAGGGGAGGGAGCCCTTTCAGCTTCCTCGCTGAGACTGCCAGGTGAGGGTCTGTGAGTCACAAGGAGGAGAGAAGCCTTTGGAGAGACAGTGGTGGTCTAGCGGTTACAGCTTTAGACTAGGACCTGGGAGACACCTGGGCTTAAATCCCCACTCGGACATGAAGCTCACTGGGTGATGCAGTCACCGCCTCTCAGCCTAATCTACCTGCCAGCGTTGTTGTTGTAGATTAAATGAGGAAGGGGAAAGGTCTGTGTCCGCCACCTTGAGCTCCTTGGAAAAAAGGGGGGTATAAAATGCATTAGGGCCACGGATGGCGCTGTGGGTTAAACCACAGAGCCTAGGACCTGCCGATCAGAAGGTCAGCAGTTCGAATCCCCGCGACGGGGTGAGCTCCCATTGCTCGGTCCCTGCTCCTGCCAACCTAGCAGTTCGAAAGCACACCAGTGCAAGTAGATAAGTAGGTACCGCTCTGGCGGGAAGGTAAACGGCGTTTCCGTGCGCTGCTCTGGTTCTCCAGAAGCGGCTCAGTCATGCTGGCCACATGACCCAGAAGCTGTACGCCGGCTCCCTCGGCCAGTAAAGCGAGATGAGTGCCGCAACCCCGGAGTCGGCCACAACTGGACCTAATGGTCAGGGGTCCCTTTGCCTTTACCTTATAAAATGCATTAAACAAATGAGAAAGCACTTGCGTGATGAAAGGAGGCTCTTTCTCCTTGTCTCCCCTCTCATCTCCTGGATCCTTTGCCATTGCCTCAAGTAATGCAAGATGCAATATGGTGCAGGCTAAAGTATACAAGATGCTGCAAAAACAGTTAAAAGCAGCATAATAAAATGACCAAAATAAAATAGTATTCCCAAAAGAAAGCTGTGCAGGATGAGTGTACAGTGGTACCTCGGGTTAAGTACTTAATTCGTTCCGGAGGTCCGTTCTTAACCTGAAACTGTTCTTAACCTGAAGCACCACTTTAGCTAATGGGGCCTCCCGCTGTGCGCCGCCAGAGCACAATTTCTGTTCTCATCCTGAAGCAAAGTTCTTAACCCGAGGTACTATTTCTGGGTTAGCGGAGTCTGTAACCTGAAGTGTCTGTAACCTGAAGCGTATGTAACCCGAGGTACCACTGTACTTCATTGGGAAGCAATTCCAAATCCTGGTGACGAAGCCCCAAATAACCTCTCTCACCTCGGCAGGTGTCCACCTGCCTTGCTTCAGCCCATGAGGCAACCTGGAGGAGTGTCCACAAAATACAAAAATGCAGTTTACAGCAGTCAGCATCTTCAAGTCTGGGTGAACAAGTGTGTTTTAAATCATCGCCAGAAGCTAAAGGGCCATGATGTCTATTTTATTTGGGAAGGCAGGGAGTTCCACAGCTGGGATGCCACTGCAGAGAAGGCCCTGCCCTGGTCATGATACATCAAGCCTCACCCATTGGAAGCACCTTGAAGAAGAAGAAGAGTTTGGATTTGATATCCCGCTTTATTGCTACCCGAAGGAGTCTCAAAGCGGCTAACATTCTCCTTTCCCTTCCTCCCCCACAACAAACACTCTGTGAGGTAAGTGGGGCTGAGAGACTTCAGAGAAGTGTGACTGGCCCAAGGTCACCCAGCAGCTGCATGTGGAGGAGCAGGGAAGCGAACCCGGTTCACCAGATTATGAGTCCACTGCTCTTAACCACTACACCACACTGGCTCTCCTTGAGGAGGGTCTTTCCTGAAGATCTTAATGCACTGGGAAGATGGTGGCAATGCAGAATGTTCCCTGAAGGATCAGTGCCTTGTGTCATTCTAGTATTCTTGTACTAAGGTCAACACCTTCAACATGGGTGTTATATGATCTCACCTCAATGACCCACTCAGGGATCTGGAAGCAGCAGATTGCACCAGCTCTGTCTTTAAGGCAACAGAAGAAGCTGTTGCATACTGAGTCTGGACACTGGTCCATCTTGGGCCAGCATTGCCTACTCTGAACGACAGCAAGGGCTCCTTGGATTTCAGGCCAGGAGTCTCTCCCAGCCGTACCTGAAGACACCAGGGCAGCCCCTTGCAGAGCGCATTAGAGTCATCTATTTAGGAGGCTGCCAGGGCAGGGTGTAGCTTGGCTCTCCCGACCCTTTTGGAGCTGGCCAAGCGGTTGGGACTGGGAGAAGGCACTCCATGCCCCCCCTGATGCCACCTGGGACAACACTGGATCTAGGAATACCCCCAAGCACGGGGCAGGGAGCAACTCTTTAAGGGCTACGGTTCCTTCGGCCTGCCCAATAAAATATTTGAGGGGTCCAAGGCCCCCCAAAGTTGATGGGCACTGCCATTTAAATAGTGTTTGTGCGTGTGTCATGTCTTGTGATTATGCAAGGCAGGGCTTATCTGCTCCCTTCCCCAATATATTATTCAAGTTGGCACCCTTGACCCCAAGCCACACGCCTTGTCCTTCAAGGAGAGTGTGGCCTGTCCAGAATAGGCCATGGACCCTCCTTCACTGCAAGTCCTTCTTATTTCTACCCCACAGAATACAAGGCAGTAGACAATTCCCGGACTTAAGAGCTTTCTGTGCCTGTGCTTGGAGGCTCCCTGCAGAAGCTGCTGGCCATGGAACAAGTGGAGTTAATTCCCCTTTGTCTCTCCCTTGAACTTTCAGATTATCAAGGCCCTTTGGCTGGAGCCAAAGATGACATCGTGACTGATGCTACTCCCAGATAAAGGCTGTTCAAAGGAAGCGAAAGCACCCTGGCTGTGATGGATGAGATAAGGCCAGCCTTGGAAGGGGGTCCTTGCGCGATGGGGCAGAGACACTCTCCGAAAAAGGCCAAGGACAGAGGGGGAGGGTGATTTGGAAATCCAAATACTGCCCACCACAACGTCAACGGGAGATTTCAGGGCCCCTCACAGGAAAACATCCTGCAAAAACCAGCCCCTTCTTACGTCTCTCTCACGGTTGGCCTTAACCCTTCAGCGACGGAAAAATTCTGTACCAATCTGGTATGGGACTCAAATGTACCCCAAGAGGGAGACGTAAAAGGTTGCTATTTTAAATAAGAGCAACAACACCATCAACCAGGAATAGAGAGGGAAACTGTTGTTTGTTTGTTTGTTTGTTTGTTTGTTTGTTTGTTTGTTTACATTTTTATATATTGCCGTATCACAGAAATATGTCACAGTGGTGTACAAGAATATAACAATATACAATATAAAAACAGAAAACAGCAAAGTTCTCAGCAGGCATTTAAAAGCTGGCACGGAAGAAGTGAGTGTGTTAAAGGAGCAGATGGAGGGATGGAAAAAACCTGGCCTGCTTGGGTCGTGGGAAGAGGGTGCATGGTGGGTGCCGGAAAGAAAAAATATTTTAAACCCTCTCCCGCTTAACAGCTGAGTACTGGCCCAGCTCTCTCGGTTGCGCCGCGCAGGCAAAGCAGCGCTTGGGTTGCGCTTCTGGCTGCAAGGAGTTCGTTGCCAGGACTTTGTCCCCTCCGCGGCCCCAATCCCCGCTTTGCCTGCAGCGGGAAGGGAAGGGGGCATAGCTGTCAACTTTTCCCTTTTCTTGCGAGGAATCCTATTCGGAGTAAGGGAGTTTCCCTTAAAAAGGGGGAAACATTGACAGCTATGGAAGGGGGCTCTCGCTCCGCCGCATCTCCCGGCTAGAATAAGTTTCGGCTCCCTAAAAGCGCGCGCATCATCCGGCTCCCGGCCAGCGAACACGCGGAGACTCTGGGTCGTGCGAACCCGCTCGCTCGCTTCCCCGCTTGGGTCTTCCCTGCAGTTTCATAGGACACCACCCCCACCTAGCGGCCAGCAGCGTTGTTGCAGCTCGACATCGATGACTTTCCGGAGCCCCCGCAAGTTTTCCCTTGGCGGTTTCCTCGCGAGGAGAAGAGGCGAAGCTGTACGCACGCCCTCCGCCGCCTGTGGCCAAAGCGCAGACCTTGTGGCCTTCCCCCGGCCCTTGCCTTCTTCCTCTCGCGGCCCTCTGCTCCAAGAGTTCCCCTCCAAAGTTGGATGGCCCAGGATGAGGATGAGGATTTGCCAGTACATAGCATAGCATAGTTTGTTGTTGTTTAGTCGTGTCCGCCTCTTCGTGACCCCCTGGACCAGAGCACGCCAGGCCCTCCTGTCTTCCACTGCCTCCTGCAGTTTGGTCAAACTCATGCTGGTAGCTTCGAGAACACTGTCCCACCATCTCGTCCTCTGTCGTCCCCTTCTCCTTGTGCCCTCCATCTTTCCCAGCATCAGGGTCTTTTCCAAGGAGTCTTCTCTTCTCCTGAGGTGGCCAAAGTCTTGGAGCCTCAGCTTCAGGATCTGTCCTTCCAGGGAGCACTCAGGGCTGATTTCCTTCAGAATGGAGAGGTTGGATCTTCTTGCAGTCCATGGGACTCTCAAGAGTCTCCTCCAGCGCCAGAATTCAAAAGCATCAGCCTTCTTTATGGTCCAGCTCTCACTTCCATACATCACTACTGGGAAAAGCATGGCTTGAACTATACGGACCTTTGTTGGCAAGGTGATGTCTCTGCTTTTTAAGATGCTGTCTAGGTTTGGGCCAGGATGGTGTGGGGCATTTCATCGGCTCTTGAGAGAGCCGCGGAGGACCCCCGCCCTCTGGACTCCGAGGAAGCGCCATCGCCTTTGCCGCCAGCAGGGGGGCCTCTGGAGCAGGAGCTGGGCGGCCCCGCCGCTTCTGGTTTCGATGCGCTTCCACCAGAGACTCTTGCCCGGCCGTGCCAAGCGCCCTGGTGGCTCCCTGGCGGTGCCCCTCTCGCGGGGGCGGGGCTGCCCGGGTTCTCCCCGGCTGGGCCAAGCGAGGCCAGGGAATCCTGCCTTATCTCCTCCGCTGCAGCCGCGCCAATGAGATTATGTGTGCCGGTGTCAAGGCTAAGGCAGCTAATAAGCATCTGCGGCGGAGGCGAAGAGAGACGCATAATCCTGTTTGCCGATTAGGAGGTCGGCAGCTGGGGAGGAGAGCCGGGCAGGCTGGGGGGGGGGGCGGCTGCGTTTGCAAGCGGGGCTCCCACGGGGCAGCCCTGGGGGCGGCAGCGAAGCCTCAATTCCAGAGGAGAAGCCCCCGCCCCATTCCAGATGCGGGCCATACAAACACCCACAAATACCTGCACAGGTGTGTGTGTGTGTGTGTTTTCGGCAGGAGGCAGCAAGTGAGACTCTTATCTGGACTTCCATAACTCGAAGTTGCAGGAGGCAAGGCTTCATTTGAGACAGGCTCGCTCCCCCGCCCCAATTTCGGAGGCCGAAGCTCAGATCCGCGGCTTTTGAGGAGCCTGGCTGTAGCTGGATCAGGCCACTGGGGTCTCATCTAGTCCAGCACCCGGCCCTCACAGTGGCCCGCCGCAGGGCCTGAGTCTAGCAGCAGCAGCCTTCTCCCCCCTTGCGATTCCCAGCGGCTGGTAACAGGTGGAGGAGACAAGACTGCATCTGAGCATGCACAGAGCTAGGTGGAGCGGTGATGTGCCGCTGAATGTCTGAAGCGCCGCCGCCTGTTGTAAATTGGGTGGGAGCGCGCAGTCCGAGTGGCATCTGCAGGGTTCCCTTGCAGCCTCGTGGGTCTTGGTTGCAAGGCTGGGCTTTGGTCAGGAGAGGGTTAATGGGGTGGGAGGGGGCGCTGCTGGGCTGGCGATTATCCCGGTGGCTCTGGCAGAGCCGCCAACTGCCCTGGCTTGGTTAAGGAGATCAAAGGCGATCATGCCTCTCAATGGCTCTCCGGGAAGGGGTGAGTCCCCGATTAGTTCCTCCCTCCCTCCCTCCCTTGCGCGGGGGGGGGGGCGTCAAGGCTTTGGAGAGAGGGGGGGCACCGAGGAAAGCGCCAGAGCTGTAGGATTTCCCAGAAGCTCTGAAGGGTCAGGGGCTCCCCAGAAACCTGATGGGGGAACAGGGTCTGCTGGGAGCCTTTAACCTGTGACCCCTTCCTCTTCCACTCAGCCCATAAATATGAGTGCATCAACAAGCTACATATCACAAACGCAGCCTCCCTCCTTAAGTGTGGCTTACCTAAAGGTAAAGGGACCCCTGACCATTAGGTCCAGTCGTGGCCGACTCTGGGGTTGCGATGCTCATCTCGCTTTATTGGCCGAGGGAACCGGCGTACAGCTTCAGGGTCATGTGGCCAGCAGGACTAAGCCGCTTCTGGCGAACCAGAGCAGCGCACGGAAATGCTGTTTACCTTCCCGCTGGAGTGGTACCTATTTATCTACTTACACTTTGGCGTACTTTCGAACTGCTAGGTTGGCAGGAGCAGGGACCGAGCAACGGGAGCTCACCCCGTCGCGGGGATTCGAACCGCCGACCTTTTGATCGGCAAGTCCTAGGCTCTGTGGTTTAACCCACAGCGCCACCCACATCCCTAGGCTCACCTAGTGGATGTAAAATCTGGAGGTGTCCCTTGTCCCCCTTGTCTGTGCTTGGAGGAGAGTTATCCTCCTGTTAAATGTTCACATGCCCTGTTTTAAATGGCTGGCGGTGGTTTGTTCTGAAAAGCTGACAGGGCGCCAAAATCTTTAAAGCACACAAACGGTGTGAGCCTCTTCTGGAACTTCTGACGCTCCTTTCAGAAATAACATCTGAGAAGAGTATCAACTCCTACAGCATCTTTCAGACCTGCCAGCATATTCTTTCAAAAATCATGCGCCCCAAGTCTTTTTGAGATGTTGTGAGGTAAACACTACTAAATAAACTGCAGGGGTTCTGGTGGGATTCTCAAGAGCTGAAACATGTTGCCTAGTTTTAATGCTGAGGCACAGCTCCAAGATTCAGCTTCAAGGCTTTTGGCCAAATCTCATTCCCTCTTCCTTCTTTACAAATTGGGAATGCCACGCATAGCTGTTGTGAGGATAAGTCTGATAAAGAAAATTTTGTGTTTATCACCAACAAGCAAAAGGGGCCTTTTCTGTGGTGGCTCCCTGTTTGTGGGATGTTCTCCCCAGAGAGGCTCACCAGGCAAAAACTGTCCCAGAAACTCCAGCGGGTGCAGAATGCTGCAGCGAGGCTCCTCACGGGGTCTCTGCCATGGGAGCACAGGGTCAGATTTAAGGTGCTGCTTTTGACCTTTAAAGCCCTTCACGGCCTAGGACCCTCGTACCTATGGGACCACCTCTCCTGGTCTGCCCCGCAGAGGACCTTAAGGTCCATGAATAACCATAGTTTAGAGCAGTGTTTCCCAACCACTGTTCCGCGGCACACTAGTGTGCCGCAAGATGTTGCCTGGTGTGCCGCGAGATGTTGCCTGGAGGGAGGCGGGCGGCGAGAGGCGGGGCGGCGGCGGCGAGGAGAGGCCGCCCAGCGCGGGGCTCTCGCCGTCTGCCTACCTGGCTGCCTGCGAGCTCGGCGGGCAGCGCCTCCGTCCGCAGCGCCCGCCTCGCGGCTCTCATTCCCTGCCCCTGCCAAAGCTCACCCAGCCAAGCCGCGCTCTCCTTCCTGCCTCGCTTTGCTGCCTCCTCCCCCCCCACCCCCAAAGCTTGGAGGTTCCCCGGCAAGGGGGAGGGGGAAAAAATGAAACTTACACTTTCGTGCGTCCCTCCCGGCGTGACGCTGCGCGCTGACGTCACGGGGCTGTAATGGTGGTGTGCCTCGAGGTTTTTTTCATCAAACAAGTGTGCCTTTGCCCAAAAAAGGTTGGGAAACACTGGTTTAGAGGTCCCAAGGAAGTCAGATTATCCTCCACCAGGGCCAGGGCCTTCTCAGTGGTGGCTCCGACTGGTGGAATGCTCTGTCCCAGGAGACCAGGGCCCAGCAGGATTTAACCTCCTTCCACAGGGCCTGTAAGACAGAGCTGTTCCGCCTGGCTTTCAACTTGAACTTAGCCTGATCTTTTATTTCCCTTCTCTTCCCTCCCTCTCCACTTTTATGAAGATTACCCACTCTGAGACCCCACAGCTAATTCTCCCCTGGTCTCCTCGCTGGCCCAAATATGACCAATTTAGCCAGCTAGCCCTGGTGATCATCTAATGTTTATTGGATGGCTTTCCCCCTTAAATTGATTTTTGAATTCTGAATTGATTGTTATTCACGTTTTATACTGTATTTTATGCTGCTTTTGTTGGGAGTTGGAACTTAACTGGTTAAGTTGTTCCCATGGTGCCTCAGCATTCTGACGTCAGCCTAGCAAGCTGGGAGGAGTTTGGGAAGAGTTTTCTGTTCTGTTCCCCTCTGGTCGTTGAGGGAGAAAGACGTAGCCTGTAATGGCGGAGAGGAGCCCAGGAAATCCCTGGGGGAATGTCGGAATAAAAAGCTGTAAATAGACAAACTGGACTCTGTGTGTTTGTCTGGAAGCTGAAGCAAGCTGGTGACAGTTCTACACCGCTGTGCGAAACTCTGCTGAGCCGTGACGGAGAGACGCTGCGGAAGTGTGCCGGGCAGCCATATATCGCTAATCGAGGTTCGTAAATCAATTAGCGGGAGTCACGGCTAATAACAAATGTCACAGCTTTTTGTTGCATTGATTAATTTGTTGTTAGCCGCCCTGAGCCCGGTTTTCTGAACTGGGAAGGGCAGGGTATAAAAAAAAACAAAAAACATTATTATTACCTCTTTACATAGGCCTTCATCCATTAAACAATCTGTGGCCTGTTAAAGGGGGGGGCTCTTATTATGATTTAGTTTCTATGATTGTTTTATGGTTGTTATTTATTACGATGGTGCTGTTTATTACATTTATATACCACCCTTGTCTGCCAAGGATCTCAAGGGGGCGTCCATGGTTCTCCTCCTCCACATTTCATCCTCACAACAACCCTGTGAGGTAGATTAAGCGAAGAGATGGTGACTGGCCCAAGGTGAGCTTCATGACTGAGTGGTGATTCGAACCCTGCTCTCCCAGGTCCTAATTCAACACTCTAACTATGCTCATGGCCACTGGTCCCATGACCTCCTGGCAAATAGAAGGGGAAGAAATGGAGGCAGTGAGAGATTTTACTTTCTTGGGCTCCATGATCACTGCAGATGATGGCAGCAGTCACGAAATTAAAAGACGTCTGCTCCTTGGGAGAAAGGCGATGGCAAACCTGGACAGCATCTTAAAAAGCAGAGACATCACCTTGCCAAGAAAGGTCCATATAGTAAAAGCCATGGTTTTCCCAGTAGTGATATATGGAAGTGAGAGCTGGACCATCAAGAAGGCTGATCACCGAAGAATGGATGCTTTTGAATTCTGGTGCTGGAGGAGACTCTTGAGAGTCCCATGGACTGCAAGAAGATAAAACCTCTCCATTCTGAAGGAAATCAGCCCTGAGTGCTCACTGGAAGGACAGATCCTGAAGCTGAGGCTCCCAGACTTTGGCCACCTCATGAGAAGAGAAGACTCCCTGGAAAAGACCCTGATGCTGGGAAAGATGGAGGGCACAAGGAGAAGGGGATGACAGAGGACGAGATGGTGGGACAGTGTTCTCGAAGCTACCAGCCTGAGTTTGACCAAACTGCGGGAGGCAGTGGAAGACAGGAGTGCCTGGCGTGCTCTGGTCCAGGGGGTCACAAAGAGGAGGACATGACTAAACGACTAAACAACAACAACAAACTATGCTATGCTATGTACTGGTAAATTATGGTTCTAATGTTGTACACCACTGAGGAATCTTGGATATTATGCTGTATATACATTGAATAAATAAA
Source organism: Podarcis liolepis (assembly GCF_965112155.1). Lineage (NCBI taxonomy): Eukaryota > Metazoa > Chordata > Lepidosauria > Squamata > Lacertidae > Podarcis > Podarcis liolepis. Next base: position 1,170,831 of record NC_139560.1, on the reverse strand, counting down.
TAAGCATATAAATTGAATAAATGAATAAACAAGCAGCCTTGTGGTCCGATGATAAACTGGCAGGGAGCAGATTATTTAAAACTAATAACAATTCATAGCCTTCAGGGGTGGGATTGTAAGATTATTTTTAAAAATTGGGAAATGATATACAATGAACTGGAAAAAAATGTTTAAAATAACATTTGTCAAAAAATCAGAAGCTTTCTGATTTTAGGACAAGAGCTGTCGAAAGAAAAAAAGGACATTATTCATGCATGCCACAACAGTGGCAAGAATCTTAAAAGCTCAAAATTGGAAGAACAGAGAAGTACCATCAAAAGCACAATGGCAAGAAAAGTTGATGAACTATGCAGAGTTAGCAAAGTTAATGGGCAAACTACGTGAAATGGTCTCGCTGGTGGGATTTAAAAAACATTTACAATTTTATTTACTGAGAACAAGAAGTACAACAATGTGACAACGTAATATTGTATATAAACAGCAGAATGTATCATCTGATGTAATAAACCAGAAATGGTAGTTCAGGGAAGTCAACAGGGAGGGGGGAAATTGGGAAATGTATGTTAAACAATGATATTGGATACTAGTTTTGAGAAAATAAAATCAATTTAATTTTTTTTAAAACAAAACAATGCATAGCCTTCAGGAATGGCCTTTGGGCAGGAAGAGCTGCTAAATTATTACACACCTTATTCTTGCAAATGACCAAAAGGTTTCTCGGATTGACAGGCCACGATTACGATACCGGCTGCAGATGCTTGCGAGCTCCCAAAGAGGCTTGATGCATTTGAATCAGCCATGCAAAGAAGGTGAGGAAGAGGAGGAGGAGAAGTCTGCATCACTGGAGACTTTTGAGAGGACCTCAGGAAGCTAGAACAGTTAACAGGGCCTGAGTCTGGAGTCCATGGATATATGACCTTCCATAGTGTGGGATGTGGAACACAAGAGCAGTCAAGTACAACATTCCTAGAGTGAATATGTTTACACATGGGGAAGAATGTTTGTCCAGCCAGCAAGTAAACTTCCTGTTTCCTTCTGGGCTGGGACAGACTTCCTCTGCATGTGACTAAAGGTGGGCGTGGCCTCACCTGTGCAGGTAATGGCAAAAGCACAGGGCAGGGCAGCCATCTCTCTCTCTTTGACTACATGCATCGAAGACGCAACATCTGCTTAGCCAAAGATGCTCTCTTGGCTCCAGCCAAGAGAGGACAAAGGGACTGTCTCCTGATGAGATAGTTTCCAGGTGTGTGTTACTTTTCTAAGCTAAGTCTGTCTTCTGGGATCCAATTGTGAACAGAATGTGAGTGAGTAAACTCTTTTTATACTTTTATAGAAGACTGTGTCATGTCTTATCTTTTATGAGGGAATAAGAGGAAAATACCAGAACAGTTATTATAGAGGCTTTAGTGAGCCTGAGCAAACGCATCCGCTGTGAGTTTAAAAAGGGGAATGTTACTCTGCTAAGTTGTGAACTTGTTCACACAAGTTGGAAAGGCTATAATCAAACAATATATCCTCTCCTGCATCCCTGAACATTCCCACACATAGGCCAAGCGTTGCCCATGGACATAAGAATAGAACCTCGCTGGGGCCCTGCAGCTGCGTCAGACCAAAAACTTGGCCTGCAGCCCAGCATCCAGCTTCCGACGCAGGTCAGCCAGGTGCCTCTTATGGGAAGTCCACCTGCGGGTCATGGAGGCCCTGCAGCCTTTCTCCTGCTGCCGATTCCCAGTAACGGGGAGAGCAGCCATTGAGAGCCTCCTCTTCATTCATGTGGCTAATCCCCTTTTAAAATCCGTTTAAAACTAGCAGCCACCCCCACATCTTGCGATGCTCAGCTCCGTGTGCAGTCCGGTGAAGGCCTTCCTGCCCATCAGTTCCATTGAAAGATCCCAGGCTGATCTGAGAGCAAAATGTGCCTTGGTTGTGTTGAACGGTGCAAATGGAAAAAAAAGTGTATGGACCAGCTTCATGTGGCAGGATACTGAACCACCATCGTTTTCTTATTCCGAAGCAAAGTTGAAAAGATGTGCCATCGTAGCACATGCAAGGCATGTGTAGGTCCTTTTGCAGAATTCTCATTGTTGCAGGAATTTATGTATAGGTGTGGGGGGGGGGTTGACCCTCCAGCAGATATCATGCACATGCAGCCCACTACCAAAACCAGCACAATCCCTTTTGAGACTTTTGTGATTTGTCCCCACAAAACACTTCATCACAGTTTCTTCCCATCTGTTCAAAGGGCCTTTGCTGCACGATACCAAATGTAAGAATTCACTGATCAATGTATCTATGTACTGGCTCACAGGGAAAACTTCAGAAATTCATCTAGACATGTGAGCTCAGCTACTCAGCAGCCCCTCTGCCTAAGGGATAATCCCTGGCATCCTGATACCTGAGGGCCAGACAGGCTAATAGCTCAGTTGGTTAGAGGTAGCCATTGCAGAAATAACAAACCCAGATGAAGACAAAAGGGTGTGATGAACTTGGCTGGGAAACAGGGAAATGTAAATATCTATTTTGTTTCACTTGATGGGTGTTTGGTGGAGGGCAAGGGGAACCATGGGGCAGGGTCCAGGATGCTCAGATTACTGCCACCAGACCTCCCCTTTCATGATGTAACCGTGATGTATGAGTGATGTAGTTTGGGGGGCGTAACATGGGGATTAGCAGCTAATAAAAGTTTGGGGGCTCTTTTGTTTGGGGCTTCCATCTTGTTCCACCTGGTGGCAGGTGGGAGTCCTGTCCCAACAGTCTTCAATAAAGACCAAGCCTACTGGCTGCTATTTTGCTCTGGGATTCCTGGCTGGGGTCCTTGTTTTTTGTCCAAGGGAGCCGTCGGATTTCTCCGTTAACATCATGAAAATCCTTACAGACTGAGGCCTGGGATGTTGGTTTGGCAGCCGCGGCTGTAGACGCTACGCAACTTGTCTAACGGACGACAGATTCAGCCTCCAATGAGGTCAGCACTGGCTCCAGGGGACAGCTCCTCCATCTGAGTCCTTCGTCTGCTTCCATTGTGCCCCCCTTGGTACATTTGGGGTCAGCAGCAGCTCAGGACAGACGGAGGAGATCATTCGGTTCTGCTCTCACAGAGCCTCCCCAAGTGGGAAAGGCTGGGTGAGGACCAATCACAGGAAGCTCGGTTCTAGCAAGACGGAGCTGCAGTTGGGTAGCCCAGCTGTTTGTGAACATTCAGTCTCTTCCTGATAGCATTGTGCTCCTCTCTACCCTAAAGGATCAGACAGGTCATGGGGGTGGGGTGGGGGGCTGGTAGACCCCCTTCTCTATCACCGGGAGCTCAAGTGACTTAGCTTGCAGCTGGAAGCTTCCAGATGAGGCGACTGCAGTGTATTCTAATCACGGCAGCCTCTGAAGGCTTCTCAGAAACGTCACTTCATGGCAGCCTAGCTCCAAACCAGGGCCAACTTTCAGGGGTGCCCTTGGACAGTGCTCAAGTCAGCCTCCACCAGCCTGATATTTTGGACTACAACTCCCATCAGCCCCAGCTCCAAAATGTCTGGAGGGCATCAGGTTAGTGAAGACTGACTTAAGCAGCAACATTGGCTCTTTGCCGGGACTTACCATTCATGTCAGGTTTCCTTCTGTGACTTCTGGGTCACGTGACTCACTGGGAGAAGGGGCTGCCCAGTGAAGGGACACCCCCCCATGCCATAATTCTCTAACTGGTGAGGCTCATGTGGAACTGCCTTGATACCTTTTTATCCCCAGGCAAGGCAAAGGTCTTTAATAAATAAATAAATAAACAAACAAACAAACCCCAGACATATTTGTTTTATTTCCTTCCCCTTGTGGTTGCATGTCTTTAACCTCTGCTGTTTTATTTTATTTATTCATTTTATTGGCTGCAATTATATTCCATTAAAAAATACTGAAGCAATAAAATCCACAGTATCAAAGAAGCAAGCAATATGACAATAAAATCAGGAAGAGCTGGAAGAGGCTGTTGCTGGCCACCTGAACGCTGGTAGAGGTGAGGATATGTCACTATTTTTTAAAAAAAGGGTTTTAGATGTTATTGACGTTTCAAATATCTTTTTATTTTATTTTAATTGCGTTTTTTAACAGCTTGCTTTCGGCTCTGGATTTCCTTCGGGAGGGAAGTAGAAATTTAATTAATAAATGTTGTGTTTGTTTTCTCACCTGCCCAACCCGCCAGGGTTTTAACTGCCCTTCAAAGATAGCCCTCTGTTTTCTGCAAGACTGCGCCCCCTGGAGGCGGGGGTCGGACAGTGACTCCGACGGCGGGGCGCCCTCTACCGGACCCCCATAGCACCGACAGGGCGCCTTCCACGTCCTCGCCGCGCCAGCGCCCCCTAGTGCCAAATTGTGTCACTAGCTCTGCCCGGTTGCCGGAGCCCAGGCGGCGGCTAAATCTCAGCGCTGCGGAGGCGGAGGAAAGACGCCGGAGCCGCTTCCAGCCCTGAACTGGCCCGGTGGGGGCGGACTCTTGGACCTCTCGTCGGCCCCCTTGCAAGAGAAGCTCAGCCTCCTTGCAACACCCACCCCAGTGGACAGGGGGTGGGGGTCCAGGGATGCAGCTGGATCCACTGGAGGGAAATAGCGGGGGGGGGGAGGCGGGGAGCGAGAGGCTGCCGAGAGAACAGGATGTGCTTCAGGGTTTGTTAAATCGATTGCAGGAGAAAGTGCTGAAATAGCGCTCCGGAGTCCCTCCTCTCCCCGCGCCAACCCCCTCCGTTGCAGGGAGGGGGGGGGAGACTCGCGAACTTGACTGGCGGGGCTGGATGGATGCGCTCTCCTCGGCCCCCCGGAAACTCTACATCATCCCAGGGCTCAGCCCCGAGGCAGATGCAATCAGCATCACAGAGGCGGCCCCGTTTTCGGGCCTCGGAGGGGAGTGGGCTCCCTCCGCTTCTCGGCTTTTTGTAAGGTGTTCGGGGCAGAGGACCTTGTCAATCGCTTATCTCGCTTTCCAGCTCCCCACCGCCCCCCCCCCCAGCTTGTGTTCCTCCGAGTCCGTATAGCGCCCCATGGATGTGGATCTGAGGCTGCGGAAGGGTGCTCAGCTCTGCGCAGGGCGCGCTCGGCGGGAGAAATGGGGAGCAGCGCTCAGCGCCCCCGACCCAAATTCTGGGACATCGCTGGGGGGGGGGAGGAACAGACTGGGACAGAAGAACGCCTCCTACCGGATCTTCTCCCCCACCTCTGCAAAATAAAAATCCCTGCGCTAGAGCGCCGTCCTCCCTGCGTCTGCGCGCTTTGCAAGGGAGGATCCGCGCAACCACGCGACTCGGGCGCAGATGACTCAGGGAGCCGCCGGCCCACTTCGGAGCCGCAAAGCATGCTGGGGGACGTAGTCTTTGCGGGGGGGACCGCTGAGCACGTGACAGGCGCGCATCGCCCACCCCCCACCACTTGCTCGGGCTCCTACTCTCCTCTCCGTCCCTTCCGTGCAGTTGGGATCCGCCGCGCCGGGTCTTGCGCGCAGCCTCGCCGTGCTGCACCCCAGAAGTGTCTGCCCTGCAGTGCTGGGCAGGCAACCTTCCAGCGGGGGGGGGGAGAGGGGGAGGGAGGGAATCCCTCTTCGCTGATTGGCTACTTCCCTGATCCTGTCCCGCCCAGTCCCAGGGCGACCTCCCCCATTCCCCTCCCCCCCAATTTTTGCGGGCTGGCCTAAGCTGACCCCTCTGCAACCCGGAGTATGACTCAGCAAAGCTGTAGGCCGGCTGGGGGGGGGGAGAGGGGGTCGCGCACGGAAGACTCCTCTGCCCGCATCCTCCGCCTTGCGCATCCTGCAGCCCCTTCTCCTGGTTGGAAGGGGGCTGGGGACCCCTTTTCCCAGCTGGCCCCTCGCCATCTTCCACTTGGGAACCAGAGCCAAGGTGATCTCCTCTCACCGCAGCCCCACCCCCCCAAAAAAACCTTGCACCGAAGAACTGCAACCATCAGCTTCTTGCCTGGACGGCGCGGGGATGTGCGGACGCTGCGCCGCTGCGGAGACGCGCCTTTGCTGCTGCTGCTGCCGACGCTGCAGCCCCACTGCCGGCAAGGGACGCGCTCAGCAGAGGGGGAAAGCCTCCAAGGGGGCGGCAGGCAAGGAGAACCAGGGGGGCCAGGCTCCCCGATAAATGCGCAGCTCAGGTCTCTGCCGTCGGCGCATCTGCGGGCCCGACTTGGGGGTCTAGGGATGCAGCCCGTTCAGGAGGAACAAGCTCCGCAATGCACTTCGCCTTTGATCCGGTGCCAGAGGATTAGGTGGCAGGAAGGCGCTTCCTCTCTCTCTCTCTCCCTTTGCACAACTTGTTCCCTCTCCCCTCGCACACGTAGAGTTCCTCCTCGTTTGCAGGCTTTGAGAGCAAGACTCTCACGTGAAGAAGTCCTGCGATGCGGGGTGCAAAGCAGAACCAGGAAACCCCCACCCCTCTCTCTGTTTTCTAATCCATGCTGCCTGCAGCTCTGCCAATCCTTTCTCCAAACGTCGCTTGTGAAGAGGGAGCCTGCTTGGGTTTTGCACATTTCACACTGCTGGAGGATTTGCATTTGGCTGGCTTCTTCCCAGTCAGGGATTCTTGAGCTGCCATTCCTGCATTGCAGGGGCTTGGACAAATCAACCTTGGGGTTCCAGCTCTAAAATCCAGTGACCTTGGAAAGTCACGGGCTGTCCTTCACAGGAGCTTTTGGTGTGGCTCTTGCACTGCAGGAAGTTGGACTTGATGACCCCTGCAGTACCTTCCAACTCTGTGATTCTACTGTTTTCTGGCGTCCTCAGCTAATGTTTTGAACCTTTACAACTCTCATGGTATGATAAGCATTTGAAGATGCTCAGGACAGCTAGCTGCCCATCGCCTTTGAGACTTTTGCAGGTGAATCCACACACACACACACACACACACACACACACACACACCCTGAGCTTCCACTTCCCCTGATAGAGCAGCCTTTCTCTCACCTGGAGCTCTCCAGATGTCTTGAACTGCCCTTCCTGTCAGCCCCTGGGGCTGATGGGAGTTGTAGTCCAAAACTTCTGGACAGCCCTGGTTTGGGGGAAACAAGCTCCTCTCAGGGCTTCTTAACCAGCCAGGCCTCTCCTCCCCAGGGAATGCTGAGGACGCCAGTTCCATACCTAGAAGAATTAGAGAGAAGCCTCGTATGCAGGTCCATTTCCATGCAACAGTTCAAACACAGCTATAGCTCATCTGTGGAGAGCTTCCTGCAAAAGGAAGAGGACAGAAACAGAAAACCACATCTGGTGGCTGCAGCTGTTTGGACAGGGAAACTAAACTGATATTTGAAGCACATTCGAAGTCCATTGTTTCCCTGAAAGAATTCTGGATACTGTAGTTTACCCCTCACAGTTATGATTCCCACCAACCCTGAATGAACTTCACTGCCCAGAATTCTTTGAGGAGGAAATGTGCTTTAAAGGAGTAATGTGTGTGCACACTAAATTAGGTGGGCATTTCACAAGTTTCAGTTTCCTTCACATCCTCTAGGATAGAGCCCCCTTCCTGGGTCCCCAAGTGAAAATATACCACTCCCTCTCCTGCCACCCCAGTCCTCACCACAAACCTAACAGCTCCCTTCTCCAACGCAGAGAGTGTCCTTCGGTTCTCCTTCCTGCCCTCCTGAAAATTTCCACTGTCACTCAGGTTGTACCACAAACACACACACACACCTCTCTCACTTTTGCCCCAATACACATTGCAGCAGCTCCAACAGAGTGAAACCAGGCAGGACCATCTGGCATAGGCAGCTGCATTGTAGTGAGCCAGGATACTACTGGTCCCTCTAGTTGGGTCCCCAGCTGTTGTAGGCCTACAACTCCCATCATCCCTAGCTAGCAGGACCAGTGCTCAGGGATGATGGGAGTTGTAGGCCAACAACAGCTGGAGGACCCAAGTTTGAGAAACACTGGTACACCGATGGGCAGCAACTCTCCACAGAGTCCCAGCGCTGGGGTCTCTCCCAGCCCTTCTTGGAGATGCCCTGGGGGTTGCATGTGGGACCTTCTGCTTACCAAGAAGATGTCCTCTCATGGAGCTACAGCCCCTCCCTGAGGAATTTGGTTTTGTGGGAATGTTCAGGGAGGCAGGAGAGGATATATTGTTTATTAATATCCTTCCTAACTTGCGCTAGCAAATTTCTTAACTTAGCAGAATTACATTCCCCTTTTTACATGCACAGCAGATAGCTGGTTGCAGGCTCGTGTGAGCCTCTCACTATTATACAGTTCCGTCTGCCTCAGATTGAATTGTACATTCTTGGTAAGTTCCCTTGAATCCCTCTTAAAAGAATAAAGACTCCACAATCTTATTCAAAGTCAATAAAAGAAGTCTACTCTCATCAGTTCACAGCTGGATTCTTGAAGGCAGACTTAGTTACAAATATGTACATGTGGATATACACCATATGGGGGAATATTCCCAGTGCTTCTGCTAGCTGAGAGCTAGCAGAGCAGTCCTAGCTGGTCAAACGAAGAAGGAAGTCAAAAAGAGAGAGGTGTGCTGCGTGACTCGTCCTTTTGTTACCTGGACAGGTAAGGCCACGCCCACCTCTAGTCACATGCAAAAGGAAGGATGCTCCAGCCAGGAGGAACAGGAAGTTTTGACTGGCTGCACCAAACACCCCCTCGCATGTCTTCTCTAGCATTACAAGGAATGTTGTACTTGACTGCCTCTCATGGCTCACATCCCACAGGTGTGGCCTTCAGGGACATACACTTTGACTGGCATTTCCTCTGGTGAGGAAGGAACTAACGTAGCCCAAGCACAGGAAGTCAAGATTGCCTCCTTGGGTATATTAACTTTGGGGCCGTCATCCTTCTTGGAGTGCAAGGACATTGCGAGGGAAGGGCAAACCCCAAAGCATGGGGCAAGTTCCAAGGCCCAGATCTTTTGCCTTAACTGCTTTTAGTGCAAGCACACATTTCAGCAGTGCACTTTGCACCACACGCAGCCATCCCGCAAGCAACCCAGCCACCTCCAGCCTTTGCCCAACAGCAAATCTCTGCTGTGAGCCTCATCTCCAAGTCTGTCCAGTGGCCAGCAGTGCCCTCAATGGAGGTTCCGCATTGCCACATCTTCTCCAGGCTTCATATGAGCCAGGAGCATTACAAATCAATTCCTCTCCCAAGTTTATGCAGAGTTTAGACTTCGGATGTGTGCAGGGCTGGCCCAGGACGTTTTGCCATGAGAGTCAACTCAGAAGATGGTCCCTCCCTCTGCAGCCACAACCGCCTCCTCCGCTGCGCATGCATTGGGGAGGCTGAATTGGTGGGAGATAGATTTGATCGATGAGATACAGTCCAGCAGGATGTTCTCCTGGGCAAACCCCATCCCTGCTAGAATGTGCCCTGGGCTGGAGGATGGCAGAGCAGGAGGCAGGCAGGCAAACCTCACCCATGCATGGGGCACAGTCCCCTGAGTCAGAAGTTCTCTGCAAGCCCCACTGAAATAATCCACCCAGCGGGGGGGGGGTAATTTCAAGAGGGTTCATAGCATCAGAAGAACCTGGCTGTTGCATCAGGCCCACCTAGTCAAGCCACCTGTGGACAACCAGGTGTGAGATGAGGATGCTGGACTAGATGGAGCTTTGGCCAGGTATAACAGCCAAGATCTTCTGATGTTCTTCACCCTCTTTCCACAAGAGACCATCCCAGGAGGCTTAGGACCTTCCGATCATTAGTGGAAGGGGGTGTGTGGGGCAAACTCTGCTAGTTGTAGTGCTGGGATGTTACATAAGCAGTCAACTACAACACTTCCTGTTTGCCCACGTTACTCCAGCCAGGAGGACTTCCTGTCACACCTGGTCTGGAGCATCCTTCCCCTGCGTGTGACCAGGTAGATGGGTTTGACCCTAGGAGACCCCATAAAAGGGCCAGTCACGCAGCCATCTCCCTCTTTGATGCCATGATCTCTTGATGTCTCTTGCTGTCTGCTGGTTCTCAGCCAGCAGCACAGGGGCTCATATCCCTACATGGGGTGAACCCACTCTCATTTCTGTAACTACAAGCTAAAAGCCTGCCTTCAGGGAACCTACTGTGAACTGAATGGAAGTAAACTTCTTATCATTATTTCAAAGAGAAGACTGCTGTCTCTTTATTCTTATTAAGAGGGAACAAAGGGGATGTGCCAGGATCAAACCCAATCTGGACAGGCCATATTGGGTTGCTTAAGTAAAGAGATTCAAATGAATCTACCAACTAGCTTCCTTTCAAATACTGTGGAATGTACTCTGCTACTGACTCACTAGCACAGGTGAGAGAGGATAATATTTAATCAATATATCCTCTCCTACCATCCACAACATTCCCACACAAACTCTGCTAGTTGTAATGCAGAGGTGACCAAAAAGGGCTAAACCTCAGTGGCAGAGCTCCTGATTTGCCTACAGACGGTCCCGTGTTCCACCTCTTGTGGCATTTCCTCGGAGGGCTGGAAGAGATTCCTGGGGAGCTGCTGTCAGTCAGTGTCGACAATCATGAGCGAGATGGACCTGTGGTCTGACCAAGGAGAGGGCAGCTTCTTTCTGTGTTCCTGTGGGACCTTCCAGCTTGCTTGCCCAGAGGAGGGGAACAGGATCCCTGGAGAAGTCCTGTGATGTAGTGGAATGCAGGTGAAAGGGCAGGCTCTCTGGTTTTCAGGTGGGTCCCTTTCCTGCCAGGGCTCTTTTATAGCAACACCAGGCAGGGGGTGAAGGGACCCCAATCCCCGTGTGGGTGCATAGCTGGCCCCTCTGCTTCAGACCCCTTTTCAAAAGGAAGGCACCTGGACGCACCTGGTGTATTTAGGCAGTTGGGCTTAAGAAGCCTCGAGTTTCATGAGATGTTTTCCTCCACGGTGACGAAGGTCCTTGCTGCACCTTAATGTCAAACAGATGTCTAGGGCAGCTTCCCCCAGCCTCATGCCTTCCAGATGTTAAGAAGAAGCTGCTGGATCAGGCCAATGGCCCGTCTAGTCCAGTTCTCACAGTGACCAACCAGATGTGCCTCTATTGGGAAACCAGCTGTGAAAGCAGAGCAGAGCCAGCTTTTCAGGGAACCTGCAATAGCCTTCCCCGGAGTTTGTCCAATCCTCTTTTAAAGCTATCTAGGTGGGCGCTGTGGGTTAAACCACAGAGCCTAGGACTTGCCGATCAGAAAGTCGGTGGTTCGAATCCCTGCGACGGGGTGAGCTCCCATTGCTCAGTTCCTGCTCCTGCCAACCTAGCAATTCGAAAGCACGTCAAAGTGCAGGTAGATAAATAGGTACCACACCAGTGGGAAGGTAAACGGTGTTTCCGTGCGCTGCTCTGGTTCACCAGAAGCAGCTTAGTCATGCTGGCCACATGACCCGGAAGCTGTACGCCGGCTCCCTCAGCCAATAAAGCGAGATGAGCGCCCCAACCCCAGAGTCGGCCACGACTGGACCTAATGGTCAGGAGTCCCTTTACCTTTACCTTTAGGTTAGTGGCCATCCTTGCCTCCTGCAGGAACAAGTTTAACAATGCGCTGCGTAAAGAAGTCCTATTATTTGTCTTGAATCTCCCAGTGCTTACTTTCATTGGATGTCCATGAGATCTTGTGTTAAGAGAGAGGGAAGAAAACATTTCTCTGTCCACTTTTTCCAGGCCATCTATTATTTGAAAACCTTCAACCACGTCACCTTTTTCTTGCCCAAAGTCCCAAAGTCCTTCCCTCATAAAGGAGTTGCTCCATCTTGATAATTTTGTTTGCCCTTTTCTAATTTTACAATAGCCTTTCCGGAGGAAGGTGACTGGAACTGTACAGTATTCCAAATATGGAATGGATTCATGGATCACTGCCTTGCCATGGCAAAGGGGATTCAATAACTCAGAGAAGCTATGAGCTATGCTTTGCAGGGCCACCCAAGATTGACAGGTCATAGTGGAGAGTTTTGACCAAACGTGATCCACCTGGAGCAGGAACCGGCAAGCCACTCCAGTATCCCTGCCAAGAAAACTCCATGGACAAAAACAACAAGCATTATTGTGATATTGGCAGTTCCGTTCCTAGTGATCCCTAGCATGGAATTTGCCTTTTCCACAGCTGACGCACACTGGGTCAACATCTTCACAGAGCTGTCCACTATGACCCCAAGGTCTCTTTCCTGGTCTGTCACTGCCAGGTCATACCCCATGAGTGTATACGGTTTGTGAAATTCAGATGTTTAAAGTGACATGCATCACTTTAAACTTGTTCACACTGAATTGTATTTGCCCTTTTACTTTCCATTCATTCTGTTTGGAAAGGTCCTTTTGGAGTTTTCAGAATCTCTTCTTCTGTTAAGGACCCTGAACCATTTGTTATTTTCGTTATTGATTATGATATTTGTATACCACCCTTCATCCGAAGATCACAGAGTGGTGTGCAACATAAAAATACAGAATGAGAACTCAAAATATATAATAAAACAAAAACAAACAAATAACTCCTCCCTCCCACTAACACATTTAAAAGGCCGTAGAATGTTAATCAGACTAGGGCCTGGTCATAAAAAAAACATTTTCTCCTGGTGCCTAAAGATATGTAATGAAGGTGCCAGGCAAGCCTCCCTGGGGAGATTGTTCCACAAACAGGGGGGCCACCACAGAAAAGTCCCGGCCTTGTGTTACCACCCACCGGACCTCCCGTGGAGAAGGCACATGAAGAAGGGCCTCTGGGCTGGATCATAGCGGGAGAGGCAGTCCTTCAGGTATTGCGGTCCTGAGCCATTTAAGGATTTATAGGTCAAAAGCGGCACTTTGGCTTGGGCCCAGAAACTATCACACCTTCAGTAAGATCTCTTGTGCTCATGTCCTTCTTGTGAGCTTCCCAGGAGAAACCTCTGGTTGGCCCCGTCAGAACAGAATGCTGGACAAAGTGGACCTTTGGCCTGGGCCACCTCCTGAGAAGAGAAGACTCCCTGGAAAAGACCCTGATGTTGGGAGAGATGGAGGGCGCAAGGAGAAGGGGACGACAGAGGACGAGATGGTTGGACAGTGTTCTCGAAGAGACCAGCATGAGTTTGACCAAACTGCGGGAGGCAGTGGAAGACAGGAGGGCCTGGCATGCTCTGGTCCAGGGGGTCACAAAGAGTGGGACACGACTAAATGACTCAACAACAACAAAGAGGGTTCTAGATCACGCAGAAGTTTGTGGGCTGGATCCCTCCCTCCCACAGGGCTCTCTGCCTCCAGACATCCGCTCTGTATGTTCAGAGAGGAAGGATCCTAGTTTTCCTTAACTGTGAATGACTCATGGCTGGAGGAGCCTCCGGACAGGGATTTCAGAACACGTGGAGACCAGATCACATGAAGGCTCCTTGACTCTGTGCACACGTGGAGGGGAAGGTCTCCCCGGGACGGTCACTGCTGCGTCTGGAAAGGGCTGAAGAGCCAAGCGGTCCAAAAATGGAAAGGAGAACAAGCAGAAGTCACTCGCAGATGGGAAATGAACCTCGACCACTGCTTGGTGGAAGAATCCTTTCCCAACAGTTTCTCCGGATACTTGGAGAGAGGGATGTCAGGAGCAGAGGCGACCCCTCGCCGCCCCCTCCCCCGGCAGCCAAGGGGTTGCGGGCCAGCCTGAGCGCTCCCCCTCCCCCGCCCAGCTGCCGGCTGGCGTGTCTCCTCCAGGGGGCTGGAGTTGGGGGTGGGGGGAGCGCTGCTGCTGCTGCTGCGTCGGGCCCGGCCTGCCTCTCCCCTCCCCCTGCCCGCCCGTCTTGGGGGAAATTGCTTCTGTGCTCCGGGTTAACTAGGATGAAAGGCGGCGGGCCCTCCCTTTGTCCCTCCTCCCCGGTGCCTTTAATCAGAGGAGGGGGCAGGGAGCCACGACGTGATCCGCATGCAAACCGGGGAAGCGGCTCAGGTGCCCCCTTCGGACGCCCGGGAAGCCGTGGCTGAGCTCGGCTGCCGGGAGCTGCTGCAATTAGCAGGGAGGGGGCGAAGACTCCCTTTATTGGCGGGGGGCGACAAAGGAGCAACAGGCGAGAACGCACAGCCCGTCCTCCTTCTCAGCTGCTCAGGAAGACTTCCTACTGCATGAGTCGGTCGGACTTGACCGTGGCTGGGGGATTCGGAGTGGGGTCTCTCCCTCCCTCCCTCCCTCTCTCTCTCTCTCTCTGTCTCCCCTCCCAAACTTGTACGCAAAAGAACATCGGAAGGAAGCTGCAGTTAGTATACTGAGCCAGACCGTTGGCTCCTCTGTTTCAGTAGTATAGAACCTTAGAATTGAAGAGTTACCCCTGGTGAAGGCTTGACCTTTTCATCCCCCCAAAAGTTTTTGATCTGAGTTTCCATTGAAATGAGGCTGCGTTTTAATGTTGTTTTTTTAATCAAGTTGTATTTCAATCAATTTGTTTTTATATCAGTTATCAGCCGCCCTGAGCCCGGTCTTGTCTGGGGAGGGCGGGGTAGAAATAAAATTTATTATTATTATTAAGAGTTGGAAGGGACCCTGAGGGTCATCTAGTCCAACCCGCTGCAAGGCAGGAATCCCAACCAAAGCATTCAAGACGGATGGCCACCCAGCCTTGGCTTGAAAGCCTCCGAGGCAGGAGAATAGTCCGCTCCACTCTCGAAGGGCTCTTCATGTCTTATTATTTGCACGGCCCAGTCTTCCCAAGCCCTGCCTGGATATATTGCTGGTGACGGAACCTGGGACTTTTTGAATACAAAGCAGGGCGCTCTTCCATCGGCGTGGCTAGCGAGCGCCTGGGGTAACAAAGAAGAAGGTGCCCCGAGGCATGTGCAGAGAGCACCCGCTTCTTCCCTAAGCAAGCGCCCGCGGGCAGAGGCTCCCGCCTGCGCTTTCCTTTCCAGCCCCGACAGACAACAGCTCTCGTCTTCGAAAGGGGGGAGGCGGGGAGATCAAAGGGCCTGAGGACCCGGGTTCGTGTGAATCAGCCTCGCGGGGCGCACGCAACTTCCAAAGGACCGGCCTCCTTCCGCGCGCGCCTGAACCACAGTTTGGAGAAAGGCGGAAAGAAATCGAGGACATACAAAGGATCTATTGCAAGATTTTCTTCTCTCTTTTATTATTATTAATAATAATATTATTATCGTGAAGTGCTCCAGGACACCGTTGTGCTAATTGTGCTTTACTGGTACATCATTCAAATACTGGCTCAAAATCATTATTATTCTCGTCATTATTATTTGTCTGCATTTAGTATTATTATGTCTTTTCTCCTAGGGAAAAGTTTCTCTTTTTTCTCTCTCTCTCTCCACAAACAGGCTTAGAATTCTTTACAGCTTGTAAAAATTCATGTAAATTTCCAAACGGTATTTACAAAGCTCCTTGCAATATACAGTCGTCAGAGTCGATCCCCTTTTGAAATCGGTATTAGCGGAGGGAGCAATAGTTAGCAGTCTTAGCGTCAGAAGTCATCGTTCTAGTAGCATTATTAATTATCTTAAGTACAAAAACAGGAGGTCCTAGCTAATACAAGTTTCCTTCTACCTGAATTCTATTAAGGTTGGGTTTTTTTTTAATTCTTTTGTGCTGTTTATTTCTCTTAAGTTATTCATAAAATGGAAAGACCTAAAAGGGGGGAGGAAGGTGCCTTATAGGTAAAGGAGGAGGACCGTCTACGTGGCTTGGCTGGCTTGCCTAAGAATCGGAGAACAGTTGAGAGGGATGATGGGACCCCAAGGGTGTAGTGGTGTAGTGGTTAGAGCGGTGGACTCCTAATCTGGTGAACCGGGTTCGCGTCTGCGCTCCTCCACCTGCAGCTGCTGGGTGACCTTGGGCCAGTCACACTTCTCTGAAGCCTCTCAGCCCCACTCACCTTGTGGGAGAGGAAGGGAAAGGAGATTGTGATCCGCTTTGAGACTCCTTAGGGGTGTGATAAAGCGGGCTATCAAATCCAAACTCCTCTTCTTCGTCTAGCCCAAGCAGCTGCAATGCAGGAGCGAGGAGGCGATGGCGTGGATGGGACAGGATCCTTCCCGCATGAATGACGTTAGAAGGCTATATCTGAAGTCTAGGAGGGGGTGGGATGGAGCCCGGGCCTCAATGTGCAGGAAGGGGGACGGGGCTCTGAGGCGCGCCATCCCACAGGTGTGAGCGCCAGATACCTCCCCGTCGAAGGACACACCTGTTGAAGGCAGGTAAATACATTGGGGCTGGCCCTGGATGGAGGGTCCGGGGTTCTTAGGGTGGGCGTGAAGCCACCCTCCCCCGGGCAGGTGTAGGTACACCAGGTGTAACTGCACCTTTGACCCCTCCCCGCAGCCCTTCCAGAAACTCAGCGCCTGGAAACGGGTCGGGGGGGTGCAGAAAGGGACTCTGAAAAGCCACCGTGGACGGTCCTCTGGGGGTTCGCTAGAAAAAAGGGAGGGAGGGGGTTAATTGCTCGTAGGTCTCCTGGCAAGGCAAGCGCTACAAGCCTAGAGAGGTGACTAAGCTACTCGGAAGTAAGTCGAAGAAGGCAGGCAGTGTGCATTCATTAGAAGAGAAGAGAAGGAAGATTCGCCGTATTAACTCTATCTTACTACATTGGCAAAGTCCCTGATATCCGTTGCTATTAAGAATATTGGATTAAAATGTACCTGATTCCTCAGTAATACTATTGTCTTAAAAATAACATGCATTACGTTAATTATTGCTTCTATTAGTTCAGTAGGAGAATATTGCCCTCAAATAGACTATTATTATTATTATCTAAAAGTTTGGCAAAGAAAAAAGTGACGTAAAATTGTTTTACAAATGAAAATCCATAATAATAATAATAATTTAAAAAAGCATCATCAAATTGGCATAGATTTTTAAATACATTTTTTTTGTTCTTGCATGCAAAAAATCCTGTGTTAGAAAGGATGGCAACAACATCCCGCCCCACCCCGCCCCACCCACCCTCAACAAAAAGAAAGAAAGCAAGAAGGAAAGGAAAAAAAGGCCAGTCCTTTTTCCTCGTGTTTGTTTCCTCGTTCCCTCCCCCTTCAAAAAGTGACGTAGACTTTGGCATAGTAAAGTAGTCTTGGCAACAAACGAACAGATTGGAAGTCAACAGTGGTGCAAAAGAGTTGGCTCGTCTCAACAACCGAAAATTCGAAAAAGTGCAAACGTAAAAGTCTTAAGGGAGGAGACGCTCCCCCCTCGAATAAATAAATGCATAAATAAACAAACGCACAAATAAATAAATAAATAAATAAATAAATAAATAAGAAAGTTTCCAAGTTAAATATATACTTCTGCATTTTCCTTTCTTTCAAATAAATAATTTTTAAAAAGACCCGTCAAATAAATATATAGCAAAGCAAACACTTCGGAAAATAGAAATTGACACTTTTTGGAAAAGAAAAGAGGAAGAAAAGGAAGAGAGAAAAACCGTCTCGCAAATGAAATCGTAAAAAGAGAATCGTTCGCCTGACGTAATTCATTAATGAATAATTCATAATCATCATTATTGTTATTATGCTTATTAGGCTTATTATACTTTGCGGGAAGAGCAGGAGTGTGGAGATGGCGGGGGGTGCGCTTGGCTTGTTGTTGTTTGTTTGTTTTACCTTTCCAGGCGCGGCCCTTGGCTGCGGGGGTTTCGCGAATCTGGCTTCGCGGTTTCGCAAGGCGAAGTCGACCCTTTCGGAAAGCCCGGAGGAGGAGGAGGAAGAGACAGGGAGGGCGGGCAAGGGCGCGGGAGGAGGGGGCCCTCGGCGTGGCCTCTCCCCTCCCGGGGGCGCAGGGGCGGGAGAGGCGGGCGCCGCGCGCGGGTTCAGGCGTCGAGGGGGCTGAGCGGGGGCGGAACGGCGCCCTTGAAGCAGGCGGACTCGTAGTGCTTGTTCAGGTAGGACTTGAGGGCGAAGGTCTTGTTGCAGCGTTTGCACTTGAAGTGCTTGAAGGCGGAGTGCGTCTGCATGTGGGCGCGCAGGTTGGAGCGGTCGGCGAAGGCCTTGCCGCAGTGGGCGCAGCCGAAGGGCTTCTCGCCCGTGTGCGAGCGCATGTGGCCCTGCAGCAGCCAGGGCCGGCTGAAGGCCTTGCCGCACACGTCGCACTTGTGCTTGAGGTCGTGCGTCAGGAGGTGCATGGCCATGGCCGGCATGGACACGTACACCTTCCCGCACGTGGGACACTTCTTGGCCATCTTGCTGTCCAGGCTGCGGTGCGTCTGCTTGTGGCGGCTCAGGTTGGACGACGTGGCGTACGTCTTGCCGCACTCGCTGCACGTGTGCCGCTGCTGCTGCTGCTGCTGCTGCTGCGGAGCAAGAGGAGGGCCGCCCTGCGGGCCGGATTGCTGCGGAGCCTGGCCCAGCCGGGAGCCCGCCGCCCCGCCGCCGCCGCCGCCCACCACCGCCGCCTTGCGGCGCGAGCGGCCGTCGGTGATGAAGAAGGCATCGACGGCGTAGCCCTCGCTCACCGCCGCGTCGCCGTTGATGTAGCCGCCGGCCAACTCCGAGTGGGGGCTGTCCGGCGGGTCCGAGTCGGGCGCGCCGTAGTCGCCGTGGCTGCCGGGGTAGATGACGCCCGTCGGCGAAGGGACCTTGAGCCCGCCGTCGCTCTCGCCCTCGTACACCGACGACGGGGAGATGTACTCGCTGATGTAGCCTCCTGAGGAGGGGTGGGGAAGGGGAAGGGGGGCCCAGGGGGGTGGGGGAGAAGGGGACGGAGCAGGAGAGGAAGGGGGGAATGAGTTGGGGGGAGAGGGGGCCGTGTGGGGGGTTTCCAGGGGCAAAGGCGCGAGTCGAGGGGAACGGGAGAGAGAAGGTTTTCCGAGGGGGACGGAGGGAGAGGTGGAGAGCAAAAGAGAAATTAGGGGGGGGGAGGAATGAATTGGGGGCGAGGGAGGGGGCCACGTGAAGTTTTGAAGGGGGGAGTGTAAGGGATGAGTTGCGAGGGGGAAAGGAGTGGGGGGTGGCCGTGGGGAGAATTGGACAGGACACACATGGAGAAAGAGAGATGGGTTTGGGGGCGGGAGGGGGGGGAAGAGAGTGACACGCAAAGAAGGGACAAGATGTGTACAGAAGACGGGAGGAGGAGGAAGAGGGGGGCAGGAGGAAGGCCAGGGAGGGAGGGCGGAAGAGAGAGAGCGGCGTGGGTTCAGCAGCGAGTCTCCCAGGCCGGAGCAGAGCGAGCCCAGCCCGGCGACTCTGATGAGTCCATAATTGATGGGCTCGGCAGCTCGGCTCGAGAGCTCTCTAGTTAATAGATGCAACAAGCTGGAGCCCGGAGGAGCCCCCTCCCTCCCTCTCCCCCCCCCGCTCCCCCCCGCCAAGCGGCTCCTCTGTCATGCTAATCTCCGCGGCGCTTGATGAACCTCCTTCCCCTCATCTTCCTCTCCATCATTCCGGGCCATTTCCCGGCCTTTCACCTGCGGCTGCCTCGGCCAGATAACTGCCTGGCAGGAATTGAGGGAGGGGGGGAGAGAGAGATGTGCGGGGAGGAGAGGGGCATCCTCTTTATCTCCATTCCCCTCCCCCCACCCCACCCGCGATCCTCTCCTCTCTCTCAAGGTCAGCGCTCTGCAGGAGACCAAAGGAGAAAGGCGCGCGGGGAGGGGGGGTTGCGGAGGGGGAGGCTAATTCCCCCCTCCCCCCCTTTCCTCTCTCTCGAACCACTTCAGCAGAATTCCGGCGATTATGCAACACGCTGCAGACGGATTGCCCGGAACAAAAGCGGGGAGGGGGGGAAGCGGGGGTCACCAGGAAGCCCCAGCCGGAGGGGGAGAAACATCCCCTCGTTTGGAGCCACGCATAGACAGGGAAGATTATGCGGAGTCCCGCTGAAGGGCCCTCCCCCGGGGAAAGACTCTTGGGATGCGTGTGGGGGGGGGAGAGAGGGGGTTCGGTTGCCCTTGAACTTGAGCGCGAGACAAAAGGGCCTCTCTCACAAGGAACTGCAATCCAATGGGGCTCCTCTCCTCTTCTTCCTCCTCCTCCCTCCCCTCTCTCTCCACCCGCCCCCCCCCGCCCGCCCGCGCGCCCTTGCCCCATCATGGAAAAGGCTCGCCCACCCGCCTCCGTCCCTGCAAGGTCTAATTTTAGCAGGGTTTGGATTGCATCGAAATGTGCCGAGTCAGTCAACACAGCGCCGAGCCAGGCGCGAGACCCGCTCAATATGGCCCTTCGCTGATGCCGCGGCCGCCGGGGCTGCAAAAGCATTCCAGGAAAGGCGCCGCATACCGGGACTCGCTTGAGCCCTGGCGCTCTGCCTCCCCCGGTGCCGTGAGAGCGCTCACCGGGGGGACAACCCCCCCCCCCCCGGGTGGCTCTGCTGTTGCTGCCCAGAGTTTCTGCTGCGCATTGGCACGGTTGGAGCACCGCTGACCGCCCCCCCCTTCCGCACCGCCACAGCCTCCAGTCCCCCTAATCCCTGTCTCGGTGGGGGCCCCGTTCCTCTTTCTCTTCCCCCCTCCCCTCCCCTCCACTGCTGGGTGAGGGTCCTCTGCCCACCCGCCCCCGTCCTTACCCTTGTCATGGATCCGGGAGCTGAAGTCTGTCCGCGACCTGCCGTAGGAGTTCTCGAGATCCGCCGAGGAGAAATCGTCAAGTTTGACCTTTTTAACCAGGAAAGATCTTGGCATGGTTTCTGAACTCTCCCGGAATGTGACGAAGCCCCCGCAGCTTCAGCCGATGGGTTCAAATGAGAGGTGGGGGAGATGCGGGAGGGGCGCAGGGGTGGAGGGGGGCAGGAAGAGGAAGGAGACAGCCGAAGAAAAAGAACAACAACAAAAAAGAAAGAACGGAAAACGTACAAAAATAAAATTTGCGGAGGGGGAGAAAAATCTGATTTTTTTAAAATAAGAATAAGAATAAAAAAAGCAAACCCCGAAAGGACTCAAGAATGGCAATCGCGGCGCGCTATGGCTTCGTGGTATTTTTTGCTTGCTCGTTCCAAACCCCTGAATGGAGCGCTGCCCGCCGCGGAGGTCTCCAGCCTGGGCGGTTGCGCCGCGCGAGTCCTTGTTCCCGCAGCGGCGGCGGCGGCGGCTGCTTTTGTGCGCGGCGAGGCTGCGCCTTGGCAGGCCTCTCGCTTGCGCTCCAGCGCGGCTCAGAAGCCCACCATGAGTTCGAGAGATTACAACCAACGCCGCGCTGGTTCATAAGAGGCGGCCGGCGAGTTCGGCACCTGGACAGCTCCCTCCCGGTGGGCCGGCGCTCCCCGCCTCGCTCCCCGGTCCCGCGCTGGCTCGCCCGGGCTCTCCGCCGCCGCCGCCGCCGCCAGGCGCCCTCACCGCCTCCACGCCAGCCCGGGCTGCTGCGCTCTTGCTGGGCTCGGCTTCTCCTGCCCGTCCGCCCCCTGCGGCTCGGTCCTCTCCAGCGCTGCGGCGGCTTCTGCCTGGCTTGCGTGTGTGCTGTAATTCGTATTGTTGTTCCGCTCCGGGGCTGCGATGGCGGCGGGGAGGGGTGGCGGCGGCGGCGGCGGCGGTTATTGCTTGCTTGGCTCGCTCGCTGGCTCGCTTGCTCGCTCGCTCGCTCGCTTGCTTGTTGGGCGGTGGGGGGGGGGGTTCCTTGTTCAGCACTGGACAGCTCCCAGGCTTCCTTGCCGCAGCCTCTTGTTGCAAGCTCCTGAATTTCTGAAGATTCGCGGATCAGCTGTTCGGATTTATAATGCAGCGATCAGGTGGTGGACGGAAATGGAAGCGCTTAATTTAATCCATCAAAAAAAAAAAAAAAGGGAAGAAATCTCTCCCGGGAACAGGGCTGAGACAGAATGATTTAGTGACGCTGTTGTGAGTCGCCTCCTGCCCTGCCTTTTCGTAAACCCCCTCCCACTCTTCGCTCTTTCCTTCCTTTCCTACCCTCGACCCTTGATCGTTTTTCCTTTGCAAGTTTAGACGCGGAAAGTGCGCGGAGGAGGCAGATTCAGCTCCCGCGGCAACGTCGGAGACTCGGGGAAAATATATATATCCAGCATTCGCAGCCCGTTGGCAACTTGCAAGAGAAGCAACTTGGCTTGGCCGCGAAACACAAGCCCACCCCCCACCCGGCTCTATCAGACCTAATGAGGAGGGAAGGAGGGGTGTCGCTTTCTCCCCCCGCCAGTGATTTATTGGAGGGAGCGTCAGGAAGACCTGTGGGGCCCTGTGGGCGACACCCTCACTTTTTAATGAGGGAAAGGGGACGCAGGCCGGGCCTTTTGTTCCCCTTTTAGAAGGAGGTTGGTGAGAGAAAGGATCTCTTGTCTGAAGGAGGGGGGGGCTGAGTGTCGTGGGTGTCACGAATCGTGTGGGGAGTGGGGAGGCATCATTTGCTAAAAGGTGAGGCGCTGAGACGCAACCCTGCCTTTCCTTTTACTGAGTGAGGAAATCCTCTCCCAGCCCCAGATATGTAAACGCTGGAAGCGGAGGAAAGACACTTTGCACGTGCTCAAGGGCACGGCATTGTGACTTGTTCCCATGCCACAGGACTGAGTTCCAAGGTTGTACACCAGGCCTTCCCCTCAATAGATAAATAAAGTACTGCTCCTTCGATCTGGGGCAGCAAAAGGGGGTAGACTGTAGTCAAGATTCTTGGGCCTATATTCTGGCAGAGAGTCGAAGGGGAGTCTACTGCAAGGGGCTTCCAGTTCGCACGCAGGAGTCACATGCTACCTGAGCAGAGTCTTGAGGTACTGGATTCTGGAGAACTGGGAAAGGAGACCGCCCCCTCCCGTCTTCTGCCTACATCCCAGAATAAGGAGGTAGTGAGAAGCCTGCAATAGCAAGAAGGCAACAAGTGTCTCGGCCACTGAAGGCCAGCCGTTTGGCACCCGTCCCCTTCTGGCTTCCACGCGAAAACCGGGGTTCAACAAATTGATTGGGGTTGCGGGGAGGACTCGGGAGTTTCCTACGACCCGCACGTCTGAACACAATGTAGCCAAGTCGAGAGGCAGCAAGGTGGGGTTTGAGTATATGTAGGTTCATCTGAACCCGATCTCCCAGGAGAGGAGTTTCAGTCACTATGGGGTGTGAACCGACCTCGTTTCAGTGCCAAGGGTTGCCAACGTGGCGGAGCAGGAGAGGAAAAGTTGGTGGTTGGCTTGGCGCTAGAAAACAAGAGCTGCAAAATAGAGGACGGGGTTATTTTCGCAGCCCTCCCTCGCCCCGCTCTCCCCACCCCACAGCCCAAACCCTGAAGGCGCCCAGACCCGTCCATCCAACCGCTCCGCCTTTCTTGGTGGCGCTACCGGTGGTCCCACCTCCCGACGCCTCCTCGGTGTCACACAATGGCCCGCGAGCGTGGCAGGAGAAGGAGGCGCTGGATGTGTGCACGACCCACGGGGACCTTTCCCTGCGTGAGAATCAATGGGAGGAGCGAGGCGCCTTGCTGAGCTTCCTTGGAGATGGTCTCCGCGGCTGGGCCCGCGCGGGGGCTGGCGGTGACCTCCCCGGACAGGACCGTCTTTCACCGTGAAGCCATCCACACCCTTAATTCAGAACTTTCTCCACTAATCCCCCACTCGCTCCCTCGCTCCCTGAATGGGCCTTTGGCGTGGGATTTGGTGCCAGAGAGGTCTCGTGCTGTGCAAGCTGCAAGGAGAGAGTTTGTGTTGTGCAAAAGAAACGTGGTCGAGGCCCCGCGAAAAGGGATGGGGGGCATATCTGGATTGCAAAGCAATCAACAGTGAATGCAAAGGCCCAGCCTAACCCTCTCAGCGCCAGCTAGTCTCCCTTGCAAAGGCCCTTTCACGACCCCTTCCCGGCAAGCCAGCGGAGCTGCGGCCTCAGGTCTGGAATCCCCTCTCGAAACCTCCTTCCCAGCCCCGAGAAGCGTCTTCTCCGCCGCTCGCCGGCATCCAGACGCACCACTGGGCTGCGTTTGTTTCTGCTCGGCTCCCCTGCGGCCCTGCCTTTGATTCCTGCTGCTCTCCTTCCCTGCATCCTAATTAACAAGACTGCTGTGAACCTCAGGCCCTTCGCGAGAGAGCGAGATCAAGAGAGCGCGCACCGACCCGGGTTTTGTTCTGAATTTCCGCCCTCCCTCTCTACTCCGGCAGACTGATGGAATTGCAAACCAAGCTAACAATCTCCAGTCACCCAAAGTTTACAAGTCACCCTCTGACATCACGGCCCCCAAGCCAATGGGCTTCGGTTTATGCAAATGAGGGGGGCTGGCGAGCAGAAGGTCCCCCCTTTTGCACAATGATTCCTCCAGGAGACATATGTCCCTAATTAACAAATATCTAGGAACAAGCCTGTTCGCTATTGTCTTGCCCTGTGTAGATTTGTTTACTTCTGCAGGAAAGAGAAGAGAGGGAAGCCCAGGTGACAAAGGCCACGCCAACGCCGCCTCCCCGCGCCCACGAGGGGCGCCTGCCTGCCTGGGCAGTCCTCCGAGGACCCTCGCCCCCCACCCGCCGCCCCAGGGCTCGGGGCACGGCGGGACGAGGACATTTTGGAGCCCCGGGAGGGAAAGGGCGCCGCGCATCCTCTCCCCACGCACCCCACACCCACGCAAGGAACCCCTTCACGCGTGCCAGCTCCAGGAATGCTCCCTGCACAACACGCAGGCCCCTTTCATTTCCCTGGGCTTCTGCAAAACGAGCTTCGTGCGGCCGGAGCTCACCTGGGTCCCATCTGCCCGTCTCCACATTGTGGTCCTGAAGGGCAGCCCACCTGCCCTCCGAGTGGAGCTGTACTCCGGTTTGGTGTGGGGGACCTTTGGCCCTCCAGATGTTGAAGAACTACAGCTCCCGTCAGCCCCAGCAAGCATGGCCGTTGACTAGGGATGAAGGGAGTTGTAGTGCTGCGCGCACAAACCCCGGCAAAATGTTTTCTGCAAATGCATCAATAAACCTGTGTGTGTACAAAATATGCTCCCAAGCACGACAGGTGTCTTCCGTTGCAGGCTGCTCGGTTCTAGTGCGCGGCACTAGTTGCAGAATGCCAGCAGTTTCCCCGTGTACTCAGGCGTGGGTGCTGGAAATGCTAAATTTAGCCAATTCATATTCTGAAGCAGGTAATTACAAATGTGGGTGACATCATGACTTGGTCGGCTTGCATTCCAGGCGGCGGAACCGCCAGCTGAACGTGGATGGCTAATTGTCTCTCGGGCCAGGCCAGAGCCTAAAAGAAGAGCCGTTCCCCTCTTGCCACGTTTTCCACGGGATGCATCCACTGCAGGTACCTCTGTCAACCCCACAGATGACAGCCCAGCCTCCGCTTCCGTAGCTGTAGCAGAGAGTCCTGTCCCTCCTGAGGCAAGTCTCTTGCCCTGCAAACAGCTCTGAAGTTTCTCCCAGTCTTTTGCTGAAATCCGCCTCTCTCTAATTTCCTGTCCTCTGGAGAAACAGGGAAGAGGCCATTGCTTCATCTTCTGAAGGACAAGCCATGCAGCCATTTCTTGATTAATCTTCACTTCTCCAGGCCAAAGATACTACATCATCATCATCATCATCATCATCATCATCATCATCATATACCCCACCCATCTAGGGAGACCCAGCCACCCTGGGTGGCTTCCAACAAAGTACCAAAATACAGTGGTCTGTTAAACATTAAAAGCTTCCCTAAACAGGGCTGCCTTCAGATGTCTTCTAAAAGTCTGGTAGTTGTTCTTCTCTTTGACATCTGGTGGGAGGGCGTTCCACAGGGAGGGCGCCACTACCAAGAAGGACCTCTGCCTGGTTCCCTGTAACTTGGCTTCTCGCAGGGAAGGAACCACCAGAAGGCCCTCGGAGCTGGACCTCAGTGTCCGGGCAGAACGATGGGGGTGGAGACGCTCCTTCAGGTATACTGAGCTGAGGCTGTTTAGGGCTTTCAAGGTCAGCACCAACACTTTGAATTGTGTTCGGAAACGTACTGGGAGCCAATGTAGGTCTTTCAAGACCGGTGTTATGTGGTCTCTGCAGCCGCTCCCAGTCACCAGTCTGGCTGCCACATTCTGGATTAGTTGTAATTTCCGGGTCACCTTCAAAGGTAGCCCCACGTAGAGCGCATTGCAGTAGTCCAAGCGGGAGATAACCAGAGCATGCACCACTCTAGCGAGACAGTCTGTGGGCAGGGAGGGTCTCATCCTGCGTACCAGATGGAGATGGTAGACAGCTGCCCTGGGCACAGAATTGACCTGCACCTCCATGGACAGCTGTGAGTTCTACGTCTTTCAACCAAATCCTCACCAGCCCTGATTTACGGACCCCATTTCTATTCTGCTTGACTGATTTGTAAAGTGCAATGCATATCAGTGCATAGATTGAATCATGGAATGATAGAGTTGAAAGGCACCCAAATGCTTATCCATTCCAGCTCCATTCCATTCAGGAATCACAGCTGAATAATCCCTGTCAGATGGCCACCCAAACTCTGCTTAGGAAACCTCTCCAAGGAAGGAGAGCCCACCACATTCCAAGGGAATCCATTCCACCATCATACAGCTCTTGCCACCAGAAAGTTCTTCCTAATGTTGCGTTGGAATTTCCTTTCTTCTCACTTGAATAAATAGGTTTGGGTCCCACCCTCCAGAGCAGGAGGAAAGAAGCTGGCTCCATCTTCCATGCGAAAGCCTTTGAGATATTTGAAGATGGCCCTTCATATCACCTCCCCTTCTCTTCTCTAGGCTGAACATAACCAACTCCCTCAACTGTTACTCATATGAGGCAGGAGACCTAGGAAACATCATCACCGAGTTAATGATTTTAATGGATACAATCCAGTATACAGTCATACCTCGGGTTACAGACGCTTCAGGTTGTGTATTTCAGGTTGCACACCACGCCGAACCCGGAAATACTGGAATGGGTTACTTCCGGGTTTCGGAGCTTGCACATGTGCAGAAGCGCCGAATCACGACCTGCGCATGCACAGACGCGGGTCGCAGGTTGCAAACGCTGCGGGTTGCGAACGTGCCTCCTGCACGGATCACGTTCACAACCCAAGCATCCACTGTAATGGACTTGACCTCCTAGAATTGGAAAGGGTGTGTGTCAAAAAACATTGTTCTCGGCAATCTTGAAATTATATTAGTCAAGAGGCATGTGACAGTTTTTTGAATGTGTTTAGAAATATGTTTTTAAATGTTATTAGATTTTTTTAAAGCACCAAATTTAATTCTTAATTGTATTCTTTTCCTACATGGTTGTTTCCTTCTCTGGGCTTCTTGGGGAGGAAGGAAAGGCAGGAGAGAATTTTTAATTTTAATAATAGCAGTAGCAGCAGCAGCAGCAGCAGAAACAACTGGATTGGATCAAAAGGTCAGGCTAGTTTGTATCGAAGGAATTTCTGCTCCCAGAATCCTTTCTCGTTTCCATCTAATGTTGGAAACAGAGCCCAGAGCCATTTGGCTTAAAAGACACCTGAGTTCCGCAGGGCCTGCTCCCTAGTCAGTTTGGTTCAGGGTCCAGCCTTCAATGTCTAAATATGGTGGGCCCAATCTGCCCAGAGTTAAGCACCTTGATTAAGCACTTGCTGGGGTCCTCTGTTCCAATGATCAAGCGTGAAGCGATGTGGGTTGGCTGTGGCTTCTGAGTGTGTGAACAAACGGGAGCATATCTGTGTCCATTGTGCGCACTGTGCCAAGAAAGGACCACCAATCAATTAAAATTAGAAACTGTTACAAATCCCATTGAGGCAATACACAGCTTAGCCCTATTAACACGGTAGCGCTTTACAGGAGAGTAGGTGGTGCAGATGGAGTAACAAATATTTGCCCTCCCAGGATGCAGCAGTTGGAGACAAGTCACTGAGAGCATGTTAAGCCAGAGAAGAAAGCCTTTGTCATACAGCTAACCTGTGGAATCCACTGCCACAGGACATAACTGTGAGTGTTTGGGTTTTTTAAAAAACAACAGGGTTTTTGTAAAGCAGGATAGGGCTGACACCCCCCCACCCTTTTTAATATGTTGTTGTTGTTGTTGTTGTTGTTGTTTAGTCGTTTAGACGTGTCCGCCTCTTCGTGACCCCCTGGACCAGAGCACGCCAGGCACTCCTGTCTTCCACTGCCTCTTGCAGTTTGGTCAAACTCATGTTTGTAGCTTCGAGAACACTGTCCCACCATCTCGTCCTCCGTCGTCCCCTTCTCCTTGTGCCCTCCATCTTTCCCAACATCAGGGTCTTTTCCAGGGAGTCTTCTCTTCTCATGAGGTGGCCAAAGTCTTGGAGCCTCAGCTTCAGGATCTGTCCTTCCAGTGAGCACTCAGGGCTGATTTCCTTCAGAATGGATAGGTCTGATCTTCTTGCAGTCCATGGGACTCTCAAGAGTCTCCTCCAGCACCATAATTCAAAAGCATCCAGTCTTCGGCGATCAGCCTTCTTGATGGTCCAGCTCTCACTTCCATACATCACTACTGGGAAAACCAGAGCTTTAACTATACAGACCTTCCTTTTTAATATATTGCATGGTATTTGCAAATCCATGGGTGGGGCAGATTACAAAGGTGGGGAGAATATTGGGAATCTGGTAGGCCAGAGTAGAATGTCAATGACTCTTTTGTTGTGGCAATGGCCTTGACAGGGCCGGCTCACCCATGAGGCAAGGTGAGGTGACTGCCTCAGGCAGTAGGATCCATAGAGGCAGCACATCTGGACTGTGAGGAATGCCCTCACCCACTGCTGCCACTGCTTTGGTGGCAGTTACCGTTGGGGGGGGGCTTCTTGAAGGAGGGGTCTGTCTCCCCCTCACAGCCCCCCACCCCAAATGCTGCCTCTACAGACGCCTCTTGGTGAATGGAAGGTGCTGCCGGTCTCCTCCCACACTTGCGCTCAGTGTAGATCTTTATTTATCCCCCCCCCCCCGTTCCTGATTCACTCAGCCTTCTTCCCTGGTGGGCAGGGGCGCCAGTGCGTGGTTTGCCTCAGGTGCAAAAATGTCTCTGGCCAGCCCTGGATCTTGAGACCCACTCCAACAGGAAGCCACAGGTGGAATTACATGGACAGGTCACCCCAAAGACAATGTAAAGGTAAAGGGACCCTTGACCATTAGGTCCAGTCGTGGCCGACTCTGGGGTTGTGGCGCTCATCTCGCTTTACTGGCCGAGGGAGCCGGCGTACAGCTTCCGGGTCATGTGGCCAGCATGTCTAAGCCGCTTCTGGCGAACCAGAGCAGCACACAGAAACACTGTTTACCTTCCCACCAGAGTGGTACCTATTTATCTACAGTGGTACCTCAGGTTAAGTACTTAATTCATTCCGGAGGTCTGTTCTTAACCTGAAACTGTTCGTAACCTGAAGCACCACTTTAGCTAATGGGGCCTCCTGCTGCTGCCACACCTTTGGAGCACGATTTCTGTTCTCATCCTGAAGCAAAGTTCTTAACCTGAAGCACTATTTCTGGGTTAGTGGAGTCTGTAACCTGAAGCGTCTGTAACCCAAGGTACCACTGTACTTGCACTTTGACGTGCTTTCGAACTGCTAGGTTGGTAGGAGCAGGGACCGAGCAACAGGAGCTCACCCCATCGCGGGGATTCGAACCCACGACCTTCTGATCGGCAAGTCCTAGGCTCTGTGGTTTAACCCACAGCGCCACCTGCGTCCCTCAAAGACATTGTACTTCCCCCTATTACAGTTTCCAGGGGCTGCAAGATGAAGATTTGTTTGCACAGCAAGAGGCATTGGAGTTCTAGTTTACTTTGGAGCTGGGTGCCTGGTCACCTGTGAGCCTTTTGACTGAATCCGTAGGTGCTGACTGTCCCTGCAAGCTGGTGGGAAGGGGGAACTCTGCACACGCTCAGAGGCATTGCATGACAGGTTCACCCACTGCTTTTTTTTTCTTAAAAAATGTTTAGGGGTCCTCTCATTTTCCTACTCACATTGACACACTGCCCCTCAATGAGGCCAAACGTAGATGCACAAAATGTTTAGGGGTATGTGTACCCCTGCGTCCCCCCAGGGGGGGAAAAGCACCGGGTTCGCCTGTTCCACAGCTGAGCCCTTACATTCAGAATAGGTTCTGGGGCTGAGTTCTGGTGAACTGTGGACAAATAAAGTCTTGCCTGCTGCCACCTGGTGGAAACCAGACACAATCCAAAGGGCACCGGAGGCCAGGAGGGAAACGTGCGTGTCAGCAATTTGGGAGTAGGCTAAAACCAGTTGCTCTGTGTTGCCGTGTGGCAAGTTGGGGCACCTGCAGGACACCAGGTTGGTGAAGGGAAAGGTTTCCAGGGACTAGTTTAGTTTATTAGTTTTGTGTATCGCTTCTAGTTCCAAGAAGCAATTTATAAGCAAGCTTTAAGTGATACAATAATAAAATGACAAAGGCATATCGAAAGCAACTTTAACAATAAAATGCAAGAAGGAATGGCACATTTAGTGCAGCATCGCATTCCCAATCAGATGGGAAACCTGTAAGCAGGATCCAACTACAAGAGCAACACTCTCCCCTTCAGATGGGCAGGGTACAAATAAATTATTATTATTATTATTATTATTATTATTATTATTATTATTCCTGTGGTTTCCAGAAACTGGGCTTCAGATGCACTGCTGCCTCTGACCATTGAGGCAGAGCCCAGCCATCATGGCTATTCACCATAAACTTTCATTTCCTCCATAAATTTGTCCCATCCTCTTTTAAAGCCATCTAAATTGGCAGCTGCCTCCTGTGGCAGGGAGTTCCATAGTTTAACTGCTATGCGCAGAGCTTCTGTCCTGGAGTGTCTCACATTCATGAGATGTTCCAGTGTTATGAGAGACAAAGGATAACTTTGCACTGCCCACTTCCTCAGGCTGTGCGCACTTGTGAGGTGTAATCCACAGGGAACAGTCAAATACAACATTCCTTGATTTCCTAGAGTGGACATGCAAGGGGATGTTGGTGCAGCCAGTCGAAACTTCCTGTTCCTCCTGGGTTGGAGCATCCTTCCTCTTGCATGTGACTAGAGGTGGGTGAAACCCAGGCATAGGCAAACTCGGCCCTCCAGATGTTTTCGGACTACAACTCCCACGATCCCTAGCCAACAGGACCAGTGGTCAGGGGTGATGGGAATTGTAGTCCCAAAACATCTGGAGGACCGAGTTTGCCTATGCCTGGTGTAACCTTACCTGTCGAGGTAACCAAAGGACAAGGCATGCTACCACTGTCTCTCTTTTCCATCTTCCTTTCACCCGTGTGAACGGCAGGACTGCTAGCCTGCACTGGGATTATCCCCCCATATGGAGTAGATCCACATGTACATATCTGTAACTAAGTCTGCCTTCAGGGATCCAACTGTGAACTGATGTGAGTAAACTTCCTTTACTGACTTTAAATAAGATTGTTGTGTCTTTATTCTTTTTATGAGGGATTGAAAGGGAACGTACCAGGAACGTACAATTCAATACTGAATTGTATAATAGTGAGAGGCTCACACGAGCCTGCAACCAGCCATCTGCTGCGCATGTAAGAAAAGGGAATGTAACTCTGCTACTTAAAAAAACTTGCTAGCATAAGTTAGGAAGGATATTAATAAACAATATATCCTCTCCTGACACCCTGAACATTCTCACAGCACTTTCCTTGTCTAGGCAGAGCAACCTGCCGCACACAAACAATGGCGCAAACGGCCATCCTTTTCATCAGAGTTTATCATTATGAGGCTGCTGAGATTCCTTTTATGCAGGCTTCCTCAACCTTGGCCCTCCAGATGTTTTTGGCCTACAACTCCCATGATCCCTAGCTAGCAGGACCAGTGGTCAGGGATGATAGGGATTGTTGTCTCCAAAACATCTGGTGGGCCAAGTTTGAGGAAGTCTGCTTTTATAGGTCGTTTGTGGGGTGGTTTAAAAACATTTAGGTAATTTTTATTTCATCTTTCTGATCGGTACTCTCTGCCCAGAGTCTTTGGGGACGGGCTGGCTAATGAAAAGCCAGATAAATGAGGGAACGAACCAACCACAACGGAGGCATCAGGACAGGGACCCCAGAGCTTCTAGCATATCACAAGCCAGCCCCCCCCCCCATGCCAAAGTCAGGCTGGCTCCGACACTGAGCCCACCCTGGACCCTGTGCAACCTCAGGCCTCACCCTGTGCCACCGCTGCCTTGTCCCAAAGGCGCAAGCGGCAAGGCTCCCCCTCTCCCTGGCTGTGCAATGATCATTAAGCAGGTAAGTGCCGTAATTGAGCTTTGAATGTTGCCAAGAAGAGCTGATTTCAGCTAAATGGGGGAGAAAGATGCAGGCCCCGCTCATTTGCATAATAATAGTCTAGGAGGCAAAGCAACACAAGAGCGCCTTGTCTGCTGTTAAATCAAAGAGCTTCATTAGCATTTAATTTTCACTCTCACAGTTTATATGGGAAGCCAAGAAGCCAAGGGCTGCTGCAGCCTGGGCGAATCCCCACCCCCACCCCAATGTAGTCAACAGGAGCATGCAAGGAATTGTGGGGGGAGGAGGAAGAGGAGGAAGAGGCTTGGGGAACCAAACGTGTTGGCCAAGATGAGTTGGATGAGCCATCTTGCGTCCTCTCTGTCTCTCTCCATGGATGTCTTGAAGACTGAGATCCTTGCAGTCTCGTGGTCTGGGATGGATACTCGGCCACTGCAATTGTAGGGTCCACTGGCTCCCACCCACCCAACCTGACACAGGCGTCCTCTACCCTTTAAAGTGACCTAGTTCTGCTAGCTGTCTTCTTCCTCCAATCCCCACCCTATAAATTTTGGTGCCAAGGATAGGAAGGAAAAGCTCCCTCTCTGCATTCATGGGCCACTTCCAGAATTGTTTACGGTGCAGTCATCCTGATTTGTTTCCAGGGGAATTAGGCGATGCTGGCTATTTAAGGAGCATTTGTTCTATTTAAGGTCCTGTATACCTGAAGGAGCGTCTCCACTCCCATCGTTCAGCCCAGACACTGAGGTCCAGCGCTGAGGGCCTTCTGGCAGTTCCCTCATTGCGAGAAGTGAGGTTACAGGGAACCAGGCAGAGGGCCTTCTCGGTGGTGGCACCCACCCTGTGGAACGCCCTCCCATCAGATGTCAAAGAGACAAACAACTACCAGACTTTTAGAAGACATCTGAAGGCAGCCCTGTTTAGGGAAGCTTTTAATGTTTAATAGGTTATTGTATTTTAATATTCTGTTGGAAGCCGCGCAGAGTGGCTGGGGAAACCCAGCCAGATGGGTGGGGTATAAATAATTTGTTGTTGTTGTTGTTGTTGTTGTTATTTTGTGGTGAGGTATTGCATCAAAGCAAGTGCCATTCTGTGATTTCTGACATTTTCCCTCCAACACTTTCTGTTGGAAGTTTGCATGCAACTCAGCTAGCAGGAAAGAGATTTGCATGCTGTTAAGACAGAGTAAGGGAACTCCACATTCCCTGTGTCCTTTTTAAAAACAAAACAGAGGAATATGAAACTTTTAATGAAACAATAATCCCTGTATGGTCTCTCTGGACACTGGGGAAATGCACAGAGCACCTCAGTGCCAGCCAAATACACAAGAATCAACAGCTATTTTCTTCCTTTAACTTAAACAAGAGAGGAAATATCTTCTGAAGAAAGCTTGCATCTAGCAAAGCCCACTGTGGGAATACAACACCACGCTGCAGGCTCTGGCTTTTGGTCTCTGTGATGCTACAGATCAAAGCAACAAAACCAACTGGAAATAGAAGACAAAATAAATAAATCAATTTTGACCCTGTACAGCAGCCTCAGCGAACGGATCCCTGTGCCGTTAACCTCTCAGCTGACTTCTCCAGCTCGTTGTTTAGACTGATAGGTCTACATTGCATCCCATCTACAACTTCCTCCTCCTCCTCAAACTTCTCTCTCAGACCTCAAGATCTGAGGTCATCTCTGACTCTCCGCTGAGAGAACAAAGGCACAAGAAGGGCTGCCTTGCTGTTCTCTAGCTAGGATAGAACTAGGAGTCGTTTCCTACAATAAATAATTTTATTATTTCCTTACCTACAAGCATCTCTGTGCAACAGGTGAAGACTACTTTGTAATCAAGATTCACTAGCTAAGCACCGCTCACTTTGTATACTAAAGGGGTTTCAATAGTGAATTGATGCCATTGGCCACCCCCCACCCCACCCCATTGCAAAAAGTCTGATCTTTTTGAGAAGTGGGTTTGTTCTGCAAGGCTTCCCAGCCAACTATAGCTAGGCAAGTGGAATGTCCTGCTATCTGAATTCCACCCCCAAATAGTGACAGTCAGAAGCACCCATGATTTGATATCTCCATTCTCCTCCACTCCACACCCCTTAGCTGTCTAAACTGAGTCATGTGGAAATGTTCAGGGATGCAGGAGAGGATATATTGTCCGATAATAGCCTTTCCAACTTGTGTAAACAAGTTCACAATTTAGCAGAGTAACATTCCCCCTTTTTAAACTCGCAGCAGATGCGTTTGCTCAGGCTCGCTAAAGCCCCTATAATAACTGTTCTGGTATTTTCCCCTTATTCCCTCATAAAAGATAAGACACAACACAGACTTCTATAAAAGTATAAAAAGAGTTTACTCACTCACATTCTGTTGACAGTTGGATCCCAGAAGGCAGACTTAGCTTAGAAAAGTAACATACACCTGGAAACTATCTTATAAGGAGACAGTCCCTTTGTCCTCTCTTGGCTGGAGGCCAAAAGAGCATCTTTAGCTAAGCAGATGTTGCTTCTTTGATGCATGTAGTCAAAGAGAGAGAGATGGCTGCCCTGCCCTGTGCTTTTGTCGTCACCTGCGCAGGTGAGGCCACACCCACCTCTAGTCACATGCAGAGGAAGTCTGTCCCAGCCCAGAAGGAAACAGGAAGTTGACCTGCTGGATGGACAGACATTCCTCCCCATGTGTAAACATGTTCACTCTAGGAATGTTGTACTTGACTGCTCTTGTGTTTCACATCCCACAAGTCAGACTGTTGATCCACCTTCCTCAGTATTGTCTACACTAACTGGCAACAATGGTTCTCCAGGAATTCTGGCACGAGTCCTTCCCAACCCATCCCGAAGACAGAATTGGGGACCTTCACAAGTAAGGCAAGGAGTCTTCCCTTGAGCCAGGACCCTTCACCTCTGGTAACTTTCTAAGCTCACTCTGCTGCTTGGGGGGGGGGGGCTGGAAAGGTTCTTGAGCGGGGATCTTCCACACATCATTTGGGATCTGATGAACCTTCATATTGAAAGTCTACAAGGGCAAACTGGTCACAACCTTGGGAGGAAGGAGAGAGAAGAACCGTTGCAGCAGTATTTCAGGCATTGGGGCTTTTAAGACTAGATTGCTGTAATGCGCTCTATTGTGGTGCCCAGAACCGGACACAGTGTTCCAGGTGTGGTCTGTCCAAGGCAGAATAGAGCAGTGCTATTACTTCCCTTGATCTGGACACTAGACTTCTGCTGATGCAGCCTAGAATAACATGAGCTTTATCTGCTGCTGCATCACACTGTTGATTCAGGTTAAGGCAAGACCCCTAGATCCTTTTCACATGTGCTACTAGTAAGATAAGTATCTCTCATCTTATATTTGTGCATCTGGTTCTTCCTGTCTAAGCGCAGAACCTGACATTTGTCCCTACTGAAATTCATTTTGTTAGCGCCCAGTTCTCCAATCCGTTGAGGTCATTCTGAATTCTGATTCTGTCTTCTGTGGCATTAGCTACCCCTCCCAGTTTAGTGTCATCTGCAGATTTGATGGCCATCCCTTCAATTCTTTCATCCAAGTCATTTATGAAGAATTTGAACTACAACAGGCCCAGGACAGAACCCTGCGGCACCCCACTTGTCACTTTTCCCAGGATGGCGAGGAACCATTAATGAGTCCTCTTTGGGTTCGGTCAGTCAACCAGCTACAAATCCACCTCACAGTGACCTCGTTCAACCCATATTTTACCAGCTGGGCATGTGGTGCTTGGAGAGATCAGCATCATTTCTGCAACTGAAGAAAGCAAGTTGGGTGCGAGACGTTCTGGTGGACCCCAGTGAACCCCCAAAGGCCCAGGAGCTCCCCCCCCCCCGCTGCCTGGGCCATTTCTGTGCTGTCTGTCTCTAGCAATGCAGAGGCTGCAAAGGCAGCAATCTCTAGCAGCAAGGGGGGGGCTGCCTGCGTTCTTCTGCCCCTTGCGAAGGGGTCTGGAGCAACCTGTCATCTGGTGCTGCCGCCGCCACTGCTGCCTCCCCCCTGCCTCCCCCAGGGAGGCCTCAGTTAACTCCCTTTCTCCTCTGATCACTTGATTTTTGCCTCATCATGTTTGGTGAGGGCACTTGTGCTTGAATAGCTTATTAACTTTATTGTCAGGTTGTGCAAGGGAGGTTGATCTGTATTAGCATCCGTGGCCCAAGGGCTTCTGTGAGAAGGTGCAGCTGGGACCAATTCAGCAGCCCACTCCTCCTTCCTCCCCCCCCCCCGACCCAGGGCCACAACGGGCTGCTTTCATTTCGGAAGCAGCAATGCAGAGCCGACCCCAGCGGTGCTTCGATGGAGAGACCTTGCGGTGGGCACAGATGGGTCTCGCAGAGCCCAGGTGAATCTTGGATGCTGTGCAGAGGACCTGTCTCTGCCTGGGCCCCAAAATGAGGGACCGGACCTGACCCAGCACGGCTTCACGTCACTCTCCTGAGCACCTGCTTTGCTGTGGAGCAGAATCCTGTGCGTAAGAGGAAGGCCTGATCCTTCCATTCTCTAAGTAGACGAGGTGCTTTTTAAAAGTCTTGATGCTGGACTCCTCTTGTGTGCAAAAGTGTGCCATGAAAGCAGAGGGAGGAGATGAGGGCACTGAAATGCCATCTCTGATTTCTCCCTCCCCACTCCAAAATTGGCAGGGTGTTTAATGACAGGAAGGGGGGGGCTAATTTCCTAATAGAGAAAATTAACAATCAGATCCATTTTTTTAAACAGCTAATTAAAACCCCTTATGGGACGGAGGGAGAATGAGAGGATATCAGCTAAGATGGAAAGAATTCGTTCAAATGGTGAGGGGCATCATTGCGAGATGTGGATGCAAGACCCCTCTATTTGTGTCTGTTCACGTGCGTGTGCAAAAATTAGCGACTAGCAAAACACATAATAAGCTGACCATGGTCTCATTCCGTCTTCGGGCTTCTGACGTGGCTAGTAACCCTCTCTCTCCCCCCGTGGTTTTCAAGAAAGCAACATGTGCTATAAAAGTGGGGAAGGGAGTCCATGGGGTGCAGCCTTAAGGTCTGGGGGACTCGGGTTCAAAACCCCACTCAGCCATGAAGCCTCAGGGGCTGTGACCTGGGGCCAGTCTCCATCTCTCAGCCTAACCTACCTCACACACTTGTTGTGAGGATGAACTGGGGAGCAGGAGAACCAGGTGGATCGCTTTGAGCTCCTTAGAGGAAAGGTGCAAGATAAGTAATAAAATAAATAATACAGCCCTGCATGTGCAGGCCTAGGAAGTGCCTTCCCTGGATCAGAATGAATGGATGGATGAAAGATTTGTTTGCTTGCTTGCTTGCTTGCTTTCTCTGACAGCCAGCAGCTCTCCAAGGCCTCAGGCAGAGGGAGATGCCAGCTGCATGGACTGTGTTGCCAGCAGACATTTTTTTCCACTTGAGGTCAGGGCTGGAGTCAGGTGCAGGTCATCAACAAAGCAATAACTGGCCTTGGGCCAGTGAAGCTACCTCTTTATTTAAGCAAACAACCACAGCTCAGGCCTTGTGGTCTCAGAAACTCTTCCTAGGAGGTCTTGCCCTGATGAAGCAGTTGTGAGAACTGAACGTCACCGCCTTCCCAATGCCCACTAGGACTCCTCTTCTACAAGACCTTTCCCACACAGTCTCAGGCTGCGTCTCTGCACAACCTCCCTCTGCTCTGCCCATTTCATTTCTCTGGGAGTCCCAGGAGACCAAGGAGGAGCTGGTCGCAGCAGG
Source organism: Podarcis liolepis (assembly GCF_965112155.1). Lineage (NCBI taxonomy): Eukaryota > Metazoa > Chordata > Lepidosauria > Squamata > Lacertidae > Podarcis > Podarcis liolepis. Next base: position 1,133,224 of record NC_139560.1, on the reverse strand, counting down.
AGAGGGAGACTCTCTGGAGTCTTCTTCAACCTGCCTCATCACTGCCTGTTGACCCCCCATCCTCTCCAGCCTCCGCTGCTGCCTCCGATTCTGGACTGCTCTCTGCCACAGCCTCTTCCTGCTCACTAAACCCTGTTGCCTCTGCAGCTTCCAATGCCTCCTCCTCCCAGTCTCCTCCCTCTTCTCCCTCTGTCCACGCATCGTCATCCCACCACCAATCCCCTGGCTCTGAGCCTTCTTCCCCTGGGGGTTCCCTCAGGGGGGGGGTTCTCCAGCCAGTGCCTCCCACCATTCCTCAGCATCCAGCCAGTCCATGACACTTTAGTGCCTAGTTTAGTAGAGTTTAAAACATGCCACCCTTTGCGGCATTAACACAGAAACTTGGGGATGTACGTCACAGAGTGCCCTCTGGGAATCTGGAGGAATGTGGGAATTAGAGCCCAAGGATTGGTATTGGGACCTATATTTTTAATTTGTCCATAAACGATCTAGAATTAGGACTGAGCAGTGCGGTGGTCAAGTTTGTTGATGATGCTAAATTGTTCAGGGTCCTTAGCAGAAGAAGGGATTCTGAAAAGCTCCAAAAGGACCTCCCTAAATTGAATGAACAGGAAGTAAAACGGCAAATGCAATTCAGTGTAAACAAGCATAAAGTGACGCATGTCAGGGCAAAAAAATATATCTTAATTTCACATATACACTCATGGGGTCTGAACTGGTGGTGACTGGTCATTAGCTTGACCTTGGGGTCATACTGGACAGCTCAATGAAGATGTCTACTCAGGGCACAACAGCTGTGGAGCAGGCAGATTCCACGCTAAGGATCATCAGCGAAGGAACCGAAAATAAATCCTCCGTTGGCACAATGCTGTTATACAAATCTATGGTGCAACGGCATTTGGAATACTGTGTACAGTATTCTGGCCCCCTCCCTTCAAAAAATACCATTTAAAGCTGGAAAAGGTTCAACCAAAATGATCAAGGGGAAACACAATGAAGATGAACATCAATAGATTAAGGAGAAAATGACATAGTAAAATTGTGGGATGGCGACTTATGCGGAGGGCTGTAAAAGAGGACGGGGCAAATCCACGGGGGGGAGGAGAGGGCTGACCATGGCTGCTGACCGTGATGGCTCTCCTCTGCCTCCAGGGTCATGGGCAGTAATTGCTTGGCCTCAAGTCCCTTCCTGCTCTGGGTATCCTGCGTCTGCTGGAGTTGAATGTATAAGAGCAAGCTTGCCAAACCAGTCCCTTTGTCTAGGACAGGGGTCTGCAACCCGCGGCTCCGGAGCCACATGTGGCTCTTTTACACCTTTGCCGCAGCTCCAGGGTGGATACTAGCGAGGGGAGGAGGCGCATTGTGCGCCCCGACACTCCTCACTGTGGCGGGCGCTGTACTGGCTGTGACGTCGCATGGGGGCAGTGCGTGTGTTAGTCACGCACCGTCCCGACGTCACCTTCCCGCCCGCTGTCAGATTGGACATTAAGGTAAGAAACAATATATGCAGTGTTATATTTGTTTTAAATGTCGCAATGGTTTTGCGGCTCCCAGTTTTTTTTCCTTCGGAAACGGGTCCAAGTGGCTCTTTTAGTCTTAAAGGTTGCAGACCCCTGGTCTAGGACCTAGGTAATGACGACTTGGACTGACTTCTTTAGCACCACAGTTACACCTGCTAGGTAGGAGAACAATAGCCAGTGTGTGAGAATTAGGCCGGAAGCTGGAGACACAGAGAACTGCTTGCTGTGTGCTGGACCCAAAGCCGTGGCCAAAGGAAAAGCACGATCTGTTGGGGTGTTCATGCTGGGAGCCTCCCCAGGCTGCATAGATGTGTATATAAAACCATGTATCCTAAAGATGGCAGGGTCTCTGCTGATCTTCATTCCAAGGAAACTAAACCTGGGTTTGGGCCTGGAAGCCCTGGAGACCCTCACCACTCAGAGACTGGGGCAGTGCGTAAGGAAGACAAGAAGTTGAAATACTTTGCTGCGTACAGAATAAAGAAGAGAGATGTGTGGAGGGGTGTGTGCATGAATGTAGCGGGGATGGTGACTCAAGCAGAAGAGGGAAAGCCCATGGGCACTAATCCTGACACCCGTGGGCTGGTGCAAAGTTGTGGGGGCAAACAGGGAGCTGATGGGCAGCAGTGGCAGAGACCCCAGCCCAGTCCCAGCCCTCCTCCTCCTGCATGCCCAAGTGCTTTGAAGGCAGCTCTGCCCCCTAACGAGAAATGTTTGGGGGAAAGGGAGAGGGAGGGAGGCAGGGAGGGAGGGAAGGAGGGGCTCCCAGGGAAGCAGCGCTGGTGGATTGAAGAAGCAGAAGCTTTTGAAGTCAGGTCTCCTGATGACAAGGCTCCTCCGAATAATCAGCCAGTTAGCGAAATGTGAACCACAGGAGGAGGAGGAGGAGGCAAGCAGGTCGCCCCAGGCAGGAGCAGAGGGGGAGAGAGTTTAGCTCTGCCTGAAATATATTAATCATAGTGGCGCTCCAATCAGGATCCCTCTCTGCCAGGGAATCCAAACAGGGAACCCAAGTCCCTTTTGTCTGTTGCGCCAGGAGTCAGAGCTCGATGCTAAACATCAAGGTTTTCGCCCACAGTTCTGATAAAGGCCACACGGGCACAGATGCAATTTGGGTGGTTGGTTGTGGGTGGAAGGGGGCAGGCTGGGGCGGTGGTTTTGCGCCCTCTCCCCGCTGGCATGGGGCATTGTTGAGAGTTCTTCCCTCCCCTCCCCCATGACCCTCCGCAGCATCAGCGAGGAGGGGGAGATGCTTTCAGGAACAAAGGACGGTGAAAGGTCTTTCCTCAATCTGGTCTGAGCAACTTATGGCCCCTCCAGGCAGCCTGTTTCGTAAGCCTTCATCCTGATTCGGTGACGTTGTGTCAAAGCAAGTGCTGCTGTCCTCCGCTGTCCCTTGCATTTCTCCATCGCAAAAAGTCTGGTCTTCTGGGGATCCTTGTTGCACAAGGCCTGCCAAGCAACTATCATTGTGCAACCTGAACTGCCTGGTATGTGATGGACTCTGACCTGAGAACTCTGACCCTTCTGGCCTTGCAGAAAATGACGTGACCCTTTCCAGGTTTTATTGCTGGTGCTCCAAAAGGCTTTGTAGTCTTCCTCCCTTTCTTTTCCACATCAGTGCTGAAAAGTGGGCCCCATGTATTCCTGAGCGTGCTAGCGAGAAGAGAACCCATGGCTGCCGTGGGAGAAGCTCTTTTTGGGAAGTCAGTTGGACAGCAGTGCCCCCACAAGAAGGGACTTTGACACGTTTTGCAGAAAGGAAGCACCATTCCTTGGTTGCAAACAGGGCCGTATTAACCATTGGTGCTAGGGGTGCACAGCACCTGGGAGCCGGGCTCTCAGGGGTGCCAGGGCAAGAGTCCGGGGCCGAGCACTGGAGTCTGGGGAACAGCCACTGACAGCCAAGTGGAGCCCATTGGCAGATCTTCCCCGGACTCCAACACTTGCCCCCAAACTCACGCTAAGCTGCCCACAGCAGAAGAGCCCATGGCACTCCGACAGGCTCTGCTCCGCTCGGCTGTTGGCTCTTGCCCCAGCTGCATGGCAGCTAACTGTTTCGGGGCCGCGCCCAGAGCACCGTGTAACGTTGTGGGCACCACACGATGCATCCTGTTGCATGCGCCGAGCTGTGGGTTCCTTTGCTGGCTTTTCCACTGTCAGCGCATGCTCCCAGCGCCACCCAACGTGGGGTGCCAGCACAGAACGACGGGGAATGCAAGCAGCAGTGGAGGAAAGCTCTCTGGACAGGATCCACTGCACACCGATAGCACCAACAACAGCAACAAAACCCAATGAATAGGAGCACATGGATCCCACCTTCGTACGCCCCTGTGCATGGGGTACTGGCACCCTTGTTGGTTGGTGCTAGGAGTCCCTGTGTTCCGCATCCGTTCTAAAGGTCAACAACTATTTCCTTAAATAAACGACAACAACTTTGGGGGTTCTCCTCCTTAAAAAAGGTCAACTGTGGGGTCGTCCCCCGTAAGAAAAGGTTGACAACTTTGGGCAATCTAGGGGCACCGGGTGGATCTTTGCACTCCAGCGCTGCATATGCTTAAGACGGCCCTGGTTGCAAATCTCGTCCTTTGCGTGCAGAAGAGGTCTGAAGCTAACAAGTGCAAGCAATAAGGTATGATGATAAGGAGAAGGAATTTGCAGGCTGTTGGCATGGCTTTTTGCCAGAGGCTCAAAATCCTTTGAAGATATCACCTGTTGTCGATACCTATGACACATTGTGGAGAGGCCAGTTAGGATAAGTGATTGGACATGGGATGTTACTGACCACTCTCTCTATTCCTTTGTAGCATTGCACTGTATCTTCTTGTTCTGTTTTTGCTGTTGAGACAACAAAAATGTTTCCTAAAAGGGTGGGGGGTGAACTACCTCAGACCCAGATCCTGCCTCGCAAGTAGAACCACCGGGGGGAAAACGCTGGTTCCTCCCCATCACATCTCTGCTGTAACAATGTTCCTGCCGTGTGAGAATCAGCCAGCCTGCGGCATGAGGACCTGTAGCAGAGGGACAAGGAAGCTGCCGCAAATGAACAAGCTGCTCATCGGTGCAGAGACACTTGTGAAAGCCCAGCCTTGCTTTGCACACCTTTGTATCCACATCCCAGGATGTGTGTGGAGCTAATGTGCACCAGTGCACAACACACACACACACCCTCCCCGTTTTGCCCAGCTGGCTCCGAGGCCTGTGGGTGCTGTAACCTGGGTTGCCTGGTGCACAGCCCTTTGTGCAGCCTGGACAAGGTGGCAGCGGCGACATTAATCTTATTTGTCATAACCACTCCCTGGAGGGGAGGGAGGAGGGGAGGGCCGGGCAGCTGAGCCACCTGATTGGCCAGGAGGGACCGGTCCCCTTTATCTCGGCTGTGCAGTGTGGGAAAGTTGTTCGGGGAGCGCCTCCGTTATGCAAATGGAGTGTCTGATCCTTGTCACCAGTCCCCAGGGGCAGCCCTTTCTTCCAGACGCGGGAACAAAGCTGTGCCCCTCCCTCCCAGCCCCACGTAGACTTGGGGGGGGATGTCAGCACAGTGCGTGGCCAGGCTTGCAGGGATCAAGAAGCCGGGGGTCTGAGGCTGCCCCACCACCGCCCATTGCCTGCCTCTCTCCTTGTAGCCTGGTCAGTTTCCATGGCGTAGAGGGATGGGGAAGGATGTCTCTGGACACAAACCCCCACACCTTCCTAAGCAGGGCTAAGCAAACGCTGCCTTTCCGGTCCTGAGTCCCCTTCCTGCTCTGCCCTGAGAGCTTCGTGAGCTTTGGCTGTTGGAACAAAAGGCAGATTGCCTTCCACTCACAAGTGTCTGCATTGCAAAAGATTCAGGCCCCATCCTTTTAACTGTGTGCCCATGATGGTTTGTGGCCAGGACGACATTGGGGCAGTTATATGTGATCCCAACTTCAATACAGAAATGACAACCAGCTGAAATACTCATTGCACCTGCAAAAGTTTTGGGGAAGATGTACCACTTCAAGATATACCTTTAAAGACCTATGCAGCCTAGGACCCACATACCTACGGGACCGCCTCTCCTGGTCTGCCCCACAGAGGACCTTAAGGTCCACAAATGACAACGTTTTGGAGGTCCCAAGTAGCAAGGTGGTTAGATTGGTCTCAACTAGGGCCAGGGCCTTTTCAGTAGTGGCCCCGACTTGGTGGAACGCACTGTCCCAAGAGACCAGGGCCCTGTGGGACTTGCCATCTTTCTGCAGGGCCTGCAAGACAGAGCTGTTCCACCAGGCCTTTGGTCTGGACTCCCTCTGACCCTTATGTTTCCGTCCCCTTATGGTCTTGATCTATCAGCTACTTTTAAAATTGAGGCTGCATTTAACCTGTATTTTAAGTTGGGTTTTTTTGTGTGTGTCCCCCCCCCCCCATTATGTTTTTACTGTGATTTTATCAGTGTTAGCTGCCCTGAGCCCAGCTCTGGCCAGGGAGGGCGGGGTATAAATAAAATTTATAATTATTATTTATTATTAGTATTCATTTCCAACCAGTGCATGTCCCGCAAGTTCCTGCTGAAACTCTGAATTTTCGTATCACAAATGTTCCAGGGTTGGCACTGCCTCGTCCTGCTTTTGCTGCACTATAGCTGCCCCCCCCCCATGGACGGCAGTGATGCCCCACCACTGAGGAACCATCAGAGAACAACTCATAAAGCGGAACGAGGTGTGGGCAGTCGAAAATATCTCTACCGCTAATGCATTATTTTTATATCAATGACATGTTGCAGAAAGTGTGCCCCCATACCAAATGCCACCAGTCTAGGTAAAGCTAAAGGTACCCCTGCCCGTACGGGCCAGTTGTGTCCGACGCTAGGGTTGCGTGCTCATCTCGCTCAAGAGGCCGGGAGCCGGCGCCGTCCGAAGACACTTCCGGGTCACGTGGCCAGCGTGACGAAGCTACTCTGGTGAGCCAGCACCAGCGCAGCACACGGAACGCCGTTTACCTTCCCAATATAAAACGGTACCTATTTATCTACTTGCACTTAGCAGTGCTTTTGAACTGCTAGGTGGGCAGGAGCTGGGACCGAACGACGGGAAATCACCCCGCTGCGGGGATTCGAACCGCCGACCTTATGATCAGAAAGTCCTAGGCACTGAGGTTTTACCCACAGCGCCACCCGCGTCCCCCGCCACCAGTCTAGAGGGGGTCCTTAAACTGAACCATAGACTCATAGAACCACAGACTCATAGAATTGTAAAGTTGGTAGGAACCCCACAAGACAATCAGCTCAGGCACCAACCAGCTGAAATTTGTTTTGCCCCCGTTTGTAAAAAAAAACCAAAAAAAAAAACCCCAGAAGCTTTTTTACTAGGTATTGTAGGTGCAGAAATTCCAAAGGAGCAGAAATGATTATTTATGTACGCGACGACAGCCGCACGAATACTTCTGGCCTAGAGATGGAAAGAAGATAAAGTCCTGACCAGAGACGAGGGGCTGATGAAGATGATGAACTACGCTGAAATGGCGAAATTGACCGGGAAAACCAGAAACCAGGAAGAGAAGGGTTTTAAAAAAGAATGGGGAAAATTCGTAATGTATCCAGGAGAACACTGTAAGCAACTAATACCTTTGGCAGATTTGATTAATGCTTGTAATGTACAAAAAAACCTATGGTGAAAATGATCTGTTTTTCTTAACAATATAGAGAAAACAAGGGAAGCAGCTGACTCTGGGGTTGCGGCGCTCATCTCGATTTATTGGCCAAGGGAGCCGGCATACAGCTTCCGGGTGATGTGGCCAGCAGGACTAAGCCGCTTCTGGAGAACCAGAGCAGCGCACGGAAACGCCATTTACGTTCCCTATTTATCTACTTGCATTTTGACGTGCTTTTGAACTGCTAGGTGGGCAGGAGCTGGGACAGAACAACGGGAGCTCACCCCGTCGCGGGGATTCGAACCGCTGACCTTCTGATCGGCAAGTCATAGGCTCTGTGGTTTAGACCACAGCACCACCTGTGTCATATATATATATATATATACACACACACACACACATACACACACACACACACACACACACACACACACACACAGTATAATGTTTTGCCCTAATTCTCCACCCAGTTGCCAAGACTAAGAACATGAAACTTCATCTTGGGGAGATGATCACCCTTCCCACCACCAACAGCTAGGTCCAGGTTTGGGGGGTGGGGTTCAGAGCAAGAGGAAAGCCTGGGTCCCCCAGGGACAGAAGCACAGAAGACGAGAGGATGGGGAACATGATGGGGTTAGGCTGCTGTCTGGGGGGAGGTGAGAGAGATTCTCCCACATTAGCATTTTGATGAGAGCCTCCAAGGTCCGCCAGCCTTGTTCCAGCAGGCTGCGCAGGGAGATGGCGCAGGCACCATCTGGCCTTGGTGGTGATCGTTATAGACCCTGCAAGAGGCCTCCACCAGGATCTCCTTTGAAATCTCTTTGCAAGTCCTGCTGTCTCGCCCAACTTACCCAGAACCGGCTCCCACTGTCAAAGCTCAGGTCTGCAACTGGAAGACGAAGGGCAGGTGGACCAAAGCAACAACCGCAAAGACACAAGACTGGCCCAATAATTGCTATTCCTCCCCCAACCGAAAGGCTGCACCGCATGATCCTAGAGATATGCCCCCTGAGCCCACCTGGCACTGAAGCAGAAGTTGGCAAGGAACAGCTGTTACGTTGGTGTGCTTACAAATACCGCATGCACAAGAAACCCATTTGGGTCACCTGGGCAGCTGGGCTGGTCCAGAAATAGAATCATGGAATTGCAGAATTGGAAGGAACCCCAAGGGTCATCTAGTCCAATGTCTTGCAGTCCGGGACTCAAGAATCCCTGACAGTTGGCCATCGTAGGACCAGTCTGGATAGTTAGCCTTGGTGAAGACTTGACGTTTTCATCCCCCCAAAAGTTATTGAGTTTCTGCTGAAATGAGGCTGCATTTTAATGTTATATTGTAATCTTGTTTTTTTAGTTTTATTCCAATCAATTGTTTTATATCTGGTGTTAGCCACCCTGAGCCCGGTCTTGGCTGGGGAGGGTGGGTATAAATAAAATTTATTATTATTATCTGACCTCTGCTTAAAAACCTCCAATGAAGGTGAGTCCACTCTCCTTCTGTTCCACAGTCAGAAACATCTTCCTAACATTGAGTGAGAATCTCCTTTCTTGTTGGAGCACCACTGGTTTGGAGCAGCAGAAAACAACCTTGCTCTTTGGATATTTGAAAATGGCTTCCATATCACCTCTCTGTCTTCTCCAGGCTAAACATACACAACCCTCTCAACCGTTCCTCATAAGGCTTGGATTCCCAGCCCTTCACCATCTTTGTCACCCTCTTCTGTGCACATGCCATCTTGTCAACAGCCTTAAACAACAGAGCCCCAAACTGGGAACAGGACTCTGAGTGGGGACTGACCAAGGGAGAACAGAGAGGTACTGTTACTGGGATTGCTGGGAAGAGAGAGGGCAGCCGCCACCCTGGTCCTTTCTCAAAGGGCAGAGCTGCCCACTCACCATTTCCTCCCACATGTCTTCACAATGCCAGGCACATTGGAAGAGCAGGTTGGCTTCAGAAAGGGGCCTTCACTGAGCAGACCCAGCACATGATGTTAAGGGGCACACTGACAGTGAGTCAAGCAACGCACCAAGACAGAAGAAGAAAACAGTTCTTGATAGCAGCAGTCTGAAATAGTCAAGCTCTTCTGTGCAACTGGGCAAAGCTTTGCACCCCAAGGTCTTTGCCTTGCCATGGGCTGCTGTACAACATGATTGCGGCCAAACCAACAATTAGTGCTTTGCCAGATGGGCCCATCAAGGGGCTGGCGCTCGCAGGGCTTTCCTATAAAATTTGCTAGAGAGAACTCTGTGAGATCATTTCCTTTGTCTGCCTTGGCAGGAAGTTGTAGCACTGCAAACTTCCTCCCTGCCTGGGCACCTCTCTCTTTCTTCATCATGCTTCCAAGATGACCACACGTGTGTGTCTCAGCTCTGCAGCTCAGACACTGTTTCCATACTTTTGCACCTTAAAGGTAAAGGTAAAGGGACCCCTGACCATTAGGTCCAGTCGTGGCCGACTCTGGGGTTGCGGCGCTCATCTCACTTTCCTGACCGAGGGAGCCAGCGTACAGCTTCCGGGTCATGTGGCCAGCATGACTAAGCCGCTTCTGGCGAACCAGAACAGCGCACGGAAACGCCGTTTACTTTCCCGCTGGAGTGGTACCTATTTATCTACTTGCACTTTGCCGTGCTTTCGAACTGCTAGGTTGGCAGGAGCAGGGACCGAGCAATGGGAGCTCACCCCATCACGGGGATTCAAACTGCCAACCTTCTGATTGGCAAGTCCTAGACTCTGTGGTTTAACCCACAGCGCCAGCTGCGTCCCTTTTTTTTGTACCTTAGATAGTGGTTATAAACCTGCCTTCGTTTTGCCGCTGTAATTCCTGCTTCAAGACCTAGATTATGTAAGTAAATATTACTTTTATTTCAAAACCATGTTCATGTGATTGTTATGTTAAGAGGGAGAAAAGGGGCAATACCAGGAAAATCCAGTCTGCCTCAAAGCATCCTGGATGATTCTTTCTAGAAGGTTAAATCAACCTTCCAAGTTTAAACCTGCAAAGGATGGTACTCTGCTGATCTCATGGAAAGCAAGGAAAGATAATAACTAAATAATATATCCTCTCCTAGTGTCTATATCTATTTCTACTGCTGCTCTGGAGGGAGAGGTGCAGGCAGGCCCAGAGGGGACATGAGTGTGGCTGTATGAATGTGTGTGTTGAGTTGTGAAGGAAGCAAGTTGATGGGAGAAAATAAGTGTGTGGCATCCAACTAGAAGAGTTTGGATTTGATATCCCGCTTTATCACTCCCCTTCAGGAGTCTCAAAGCGGCTCACATTCTCCTTTCCCTTCCTCCCCCACAACAAACACTCTGTGAGGTGAGTGGGGCTGAGAGACTTCAGAGAAGTGTGACTGGCCCAAGGTCACCCAGCAGCTGCATGTGGAGGAGCAGAGACGCGAACCCGGTTCACCAGATTACGAGTCCACCGCTCTTAACCACTACACCACAGAGTCTAGCACTTGAAGACCCTGGTAGGACAGGTGATATTTCAGAGCTGATATTCCAGGGCAGCACAGCCCCATTGGGCTATGAGAGCAGGAGCAATTCAGTTCCCTGATTCTGTGCCATTATCTGAAACAGCTGTATCTTTTTTTTTAATGATATTTATTAAAAATTTAAAAGTTACAGAAGAAAAAAAGAAATAACAATAAAGTAGAAAAAACAATAACAAAACACATAAAACATATAAAAACCATACAATAATACAGCAAAAAAACAAACCAGACAAAAAAGAAGCTAAAAAAAACACATCCAATATTCCATGTCTTTGCCTTCCCTTAACTTATTTCATCGACCTCCTCACACCTCCCTTTTTTTGTATTCTAGTTCAATTCACTATTTCAGCAAGTTCTTCCCATCTTTCTCAATTTTGATTCTATAGTTTTAACGATCTAACCTTATTTTTTTTCAATTTAACCCAATATCAATCAACTTTTACTTAATTCTTTGTTGCATTTCTACTAAAACCATGTTAATTCATCCCCGCATCCTTCTAACATTCATTAATTTTACAATGTTTCTGTAAGTATACTTTAAATTTTTTCCAATCTTCTTCCACCGACTCTTCTCCCTGGTCTTGAATTCTGCCAGTCATTTCTGCCAGTTCCATATAGTCCATCAACTTCATCTGCCATTCTTCCCTTGTAGGTAGATCTTGTGTCTTCCAGTATTTCATAATGAGTATTCTTGCTGCTGTTGTAGCGTACATAAAGAAAGTTCTATCTTTCTTTGACACCAATTGGCCGACCATGCCCAGGAGAGAGGCCTCTGGTTTCTTCAGAAAGCTATATTTATATACCTTTTTCATTTCATTATAGATCAACTCCCAGAATGCCTTAATCTTTGGGCATGTCCACCAAAGGTGAAAGAATGTACCTTCAGTTTCATTACATTTCCAACATTTATTATCGGGCAAATGATAGATTTTTGCAAGCTTGACTGGTGTCATGTACCACCTGTATATCATTTTCATAATATTCTCTCTTAAGGCATTACATGCCGTAAACTTCTTACCAGTGGTCCATAACTGTTCCCAGTCAGCCATCATTATGTTATGTCCAACAGCTTGTGCCCATTTAATCATAGCCGATTTCACGATTTCATCTTGAGTATTCCATTTCAACAGCAAGTTATACATTCTTGACAAATTCTTAACTTTAGGGTCTAACAATTCTGTTTCCAACTTTGATTTTTCCATCTGGAAGCCAATTTTTTAATCCAAATTTTACACCTCCATTATTTGATAATAATGGAGCCAATCTCATACTCTGTTTTTTAATTTTTCAAAGCTCTGCAGTTTTAATCTGTCACCCTCTTGTTCCAAAATTTCCCAATACTTCGGCCATTTGGCCTCCATATTGAGTTTTTTCTGAGCCTTTGCTTCCATTGGTGACAACCATCTTGGGGTTTTATTTTCTAACAAATCCTTATATCTTATCCAGACATTAAACAGTGCTTTTCTTACTAGATGGTCTTTAAACGCTTTGTGTGCTTTGACTTTATCATACCACAAATATGCAACAGCTGTATCTTGTTTCCCTGGGCCACCAGCGGCAGCCACCTCCACTTCCTTCTCCCTCCTCTGTGATGCCCCTTGGGTGGGATTTTACACTGCAATCTCCCTGGGGCAGAGGCCTGTCCTCTTCCCAAAGCAATGGTGCCATATACATAAGCAAATAATAATGATTATCTTAACAGTTTGTTTGTTTCTACTTATCCCCCATTTCCCCTGCCTAATGGTCCTAAAGCAGAATTAGAAAGCTCAGCCTTTAACTAAGTCCTACTCAGAGTAAACCCATTAATGAACCTATGCTACCAGTGTCAGCTTTCTTCAACCGGTCTACTCCATTGTTTGCTTGAAAAACTGCATTGCAAAATTCAGAGAAGTGAACATTTTAACGAATGACTGTGTTTCACTTCTCATATTGTTCCAGAAAGTGCAAATATGATAAGTGGATATGGCGATACACCTTCTGATGGGTTGGGATGTTTATGATAAATTTGGGTTTAAATGTGAACTGAATTGAATTTCTCCTACATCCCTAGTCAGTTTTTTTTAAAAAATAAAAAACCTTCTGAGGAGTTGGGACGTTTATTGACATTCCTCAGCACTGCAACAGCTGAACCCAGAGCGCCCAATAACTACAAATGTTTCAAAGCCTGAAACACGCACTTACTTTCTCTTTCTTTCCAGTTAATCTGATTCAGAGACAATGGCTTTCTGCAAATGTATATGTTCTGTGCTTTGACACCTCATCCGTCTATTTAAAACCATCCCCAAAGAATGCAAGGCTTCCTTTGACTTCTCTCAGAGATTTGCAGATAAGCTCAGTTGTGTCAATTTGCGCTCAAGATGCAGAATTGCAGATATGCAAAACGCAAGCTGCTGCAAGGCAGAATTCTTCCTCTTTCTTCTTAGTGTAGAATATGCACTCCCCAAATCCACTTCCCTGGCCCTTAACCTTGTCGCCTCTTGTCCTGCCTTCAGTGGAATAGATGTTCCCACTTCCTCTCTCCAGATTCCATAAAGTTGCCTGCCGCACATCCCTGCCTCCCTCTCTGCTTCGCGGTTCTCTTTGCGCTTGCCTAAACAGCAGAAGAGCCCTGGAGCTGGATCAGACCGAGGGTCTGTCTAGTTCAGCATCCTGTTTCCGAAGCAGCCAGCCAGCCAGGCTGCCTCTGGGAAGCCCGGAAGCATCCGAGTGCAGCAGCCCTGATATTCGGGGGTACAGGAAACCTCTGAACAAGGAAGCTCCAGTCAGCTATTAGAAGCGGGCAGCCGGCCCTCCTGGCTCCTGGACAGGGATGGGTGAGAGATTCCACCCAGTTCATATTTAAAATGAACCCCATTGGCATCTTCTGCAACAACATGCAAAAGGAAACAGCTGTCATCTGAAAATTCACACTTGTGCAGGTATTTCGCCGCATTTCTCCAGCCAAGTAATGCATAAAAAACTGCACATTATTAGGGTTAAGTGTCCATCAAAATGCATGTATTTGTGAAGACAACATACAAAAATACAATGTGATGGGGGAAGTTGCTTTGCAGAAGTGAGCCGGTTAGGAAAATTTGCATGCAAAGATGTGCTTATCAGAAGACATTTGCAGAGGACTTTTGCTAAAAAAATATATGTATTGCAGGCTGATGTGGAAGTCTGGGGAAATGAGGAAGCAAGAGAAAGGGAGATTGAACCATCTGCCCAAGTCTCCCTCGTGAATTTGTTCTCTTTTAAAAGCCATCATGCTGGCCACATGACCTGGAAGCTGTACGCCAGCTCCCTCGGCCAGTAAAGTGAGATGAGCGCCGCAGCCCCAGAGTCAGCCATGACTGGACCTAATGGTCAGGGGTCCCTTTACCTTTACCTTTTTAAGGTGGTGGCCAAATCCAAACCTCCTGATAGCCGATTACAGAAGAGAATCATTTGTAATTCTGTCTCTCCAGAATTTCCCACCACCCAGGGTTCTAGCATCACTGAGAGATGATATGATAGCCACGTTCAAGTATCTGAAGGGCTGTCCCCTGGAAGATGCAGCAGAGGGCCTTCTTGGTAGTGGCACCCGCCCTGTGGAACGCCCTCCCTTCAGATGTCAAAGAGAACAACAACTACCAGACTTTTAGAAGGCATCTGAAGGCAGCCCTCTTTAGGGAAGCTTTTAACAGACCACTGTATTTTAATACTTTGTTGGAAACCACCCAGAGTGACTGGGGAAGCCCAGCCAGATTGGCGGGGTATAAATAATAATAATAATAATAATTATTATTATTATTATTATTATTATGCTCCAGGGGGCAGGACTCGAACCAATGGCTTCAAACTGCATGGAATTTGATTCTTACTGACAATTAAGAAGAACTTTCTGACAGTAAGAGCTGTTTGACAGTCAAGAAGGCTCCTTCCAAAGGTGCTGGACTCTCCTTCCTTGGAGGTTTTTAAGCAGAAGCTGGATGGCCCTTTGGGTCAGGGATTTTTTAACTGAGATTCTTGCATTGCTAGATGGGTTGGATTAGATGACCCTGTGGGGTCCCTTCCAACTCTACAATTCTGTGAAAAGAAAAAGAAAGTTTTTTTTCTTATGTTTAATTTTCTAATTTTTCTAATGTTTAATTTTCTAATTTTTCTAATGTTTAATCTGCTTTCTTGTAAATTCAAGCCATTGGTTCAAGTCCTACCCTCCAGAGAGGGAGAAAGCAAGCTGGCTCTCTCCTCCCTGTGACAGCCCTTCAGATATTTGAAGATGGCTCTCCTATCTCCTCTCAGTCTCCTCTTTTCCAGGCTAAACATACCCAGTTCTTTCTTTCTTTTTTAAAAATAATTTTTATTACATTTTTTGCAATCATTTTTTGCAATCACAATATCTATACATAAATCAATAAGCACAAACATCGCTCTGTCCGAGCATCGACCTCCTCCCTCCCCTCTTTCTGATTTCCATATGTATTTACTTTATTCTTAGCATTTCTATAACCACTTTTTTACCTTCTCTCTTATTTTTATATTTCCCCTTATTAAATGTAAATCAACCCCTTGTATTGTCATTACAAAACAATTCAACTCAAAGCTAGAAATGTTTTCAAAACATACCCAGTTCTTTCAACCATTCCTCATCAGGCTTGGTTTTTTGACCCCTGACCATCTTGGTCACCCTTCTCTGCACCCTTTCCAGCTTGTCAACATCCTTCTTAAACTGTGGTGCCCAGAAATGGACACAGTATTCCAGGTGTGGTCTGGCCAACTATTACTTTAAATCAGCATGTGAATCATTCATAGATGTGACAACTTAAGAGGCTCAGGGGGACTCTTGTCTTCATGACAACTTTGTATGTTCCAAAGCTATAAGCCCTGAGATTCAAACCCAATTCCAGGGCTTGGTACAGCAAACTAAATATGACATAATAGGCATCACTGAAACCTGGTGGGATAAGTCCCACGACTGGAATGTAATAATGGGGGGATACAATCTATTTCAGAGAAACAGACCAGACAAGAAAGGAGGAGGAGTGGCGTTATATGTCAGGGATGTGTATACCTGTGAAGAGATCCAAGATTTAGAACCTCAAAGCCAAAGTGAGAGCATTTGGGTCAAAATTAAGGGAGAGAAGAATAACAGAGACCTCATTGTGGGAGTTTACTATAGATCCCCAAGCCAAACGGAGGACATAGATGATGCCTTCCTGGAACAGATGGCCAAGCATGCAAAAGGAAGGGAGATAGTAGTAATGGGGGACTTCAATTACCCGGATATTTGTTGGATGTCAAACTCAGCCAAGAGCATAAGGTCAAACAGATTCCTCACTGGCCTTGCAGACAACTTCATTGTCCAGAAAGTGGGAGAAGCAACAAGAGGAACAGCCATTTTAGATCTGGTCCTAACCAATGTTGATGACCTGGTTAGTGGGGTAGAAGTGGAAGGATCATTAGGCGCGAGTGATCATGCTCTTCTGAAGTTTACTATACAGCGGAAAGGAGCAGCCAAGCATGCTAGGACTCAATTTCTTGACTTTAAGAAAGCCGACTTCATAAAATTTAGGGAAGTGCTGGGTGAGATCCCATGGACAGTAATACTAAAAGGAAAGGGAGTTCATGATGGCTGGGAGTTTGTTAAGAGGGAGATAGTAAAAGCACAACTTCAGGCAATACCAATAAGACGGAAACATGGAAGGTGCCTAAAGAAGCCAGGATGGCTATCTAAAGAACTTTTAACTGAGTTAAGATTAAAAAAGGATGTGTACAAAAAATGGAAAAGGGGGGAAACCACCAAAGAGGAATTCAAACAAATAGCCAGCACGTATAGACACAAAGTCAGAAAAGCTAAAGCACAGAATGAACTCAGGCTTGCTAGAGAGGTTAAAAGCAACAAAAAAGGCTTTTATTGGTATGTCCGTAGCAAAAGGAAGAACAAAGAAACAGTGGGGTCACTCAGAGGAGAAGATGGTGAAATGCAAACAGGGGACACAGAAAGGGCTGAACTCCTCAATGCCTTCTTTGCCTCAGTCTTCTCCGATAAAGAAAACAATGCCCGACCTGAAGAATTTGGAGCAAATGATTCAGCAGAGGAAACACAGCCCAGAATAACTAAGGAGATAGTACAAGAATACTTGGCTAGTTTAGATGTATTCAAGTCTCCAGGGCCAGATGAACTGCATCCAAGAGTATTAAAAGAACTGGCAGATGTGATCTCAGAACCACTGGCAGTCATCTTTGAGAATTCCTGGAGAACAGGCGAAGTCCCGGCAGACTGGAGGAGGGCAAATGTTGTCCCTATTTTCAAAAAGGGGAAAAGAGATGACCCAAATAATTACCGCCCAGTCAGTCTGACATCAATACCAGGGAAGATTCTGGAGCAGATCATTAAGCAAACAGTCTGTGAGCACCTAGAAAGGAATGCTGTGATTACCAATAGTCAGCATGGATTTCTGAAAAATAAGTCATGTCAGACTAACCTGATCTCGTTTTTTGACAGAATTACAAGCCTGGTAGATGAAGGGAATGCAGTGGATGTAGCCTACCTTGATTTCAGCAAGGCATTTGACAAGGTGCCCCATGATATTCTTGTAAAGAAGCTGGTAAAATGCGGTCTTGACTATGCTACCACTCAGTGGATTTGTAACTGGCTGACTGACCGAACCCAAAGGGTGCTCATCAATGGTTCCTCTTCATCCTGGAGAAGAGTGACTAGTGGGGTGCCACAGGGTTCTGTCTTGGGCCCGGTCTTATTCAACATCTTTATCAACGACTTGGATGATGGACTCAAGGGCATCCTGATCAAATTTTCAGATGACACCAAACTGGGAGGGGTGGCTAACACCCCAGAAGACAGGATCACACTTCAAAACGACCTTGACAGATTAGAGAACTGGGCAAAAACAAACAAGATGAATTTTAATAGGGAGAAATGTAAAGTATTGCACTTGGGCAAAAAAAAATGAGAGGCACAAATACAAGATGGGTGACACCTGGCTTGAGAGCAGTACATGTGAAAAGGATCTAGGAGTCTTGGTTGACCACAAACTTGACATGAGCCAACAGTGTGACGCGGCAGCTAAAAAAGCCAATGCAATTCTGGGATGCATCAATAGGAGTATAGCATCTAGATCAGTGTTTCCCAACCTTTTTTGGGCAAAGGCACACTTGTTTCATGAAAAAAATCTCGAGGCACACCACCATTACAGCCCCGTGACGTCAGCGCGCAGCGTCACGCCGGGAGGGACATGAATTGCTAGCAAATTACATAATCACCTCCTTGAGGGCTGGCTCATCTTCTCTGAAGGCAGAACCCCATTAATTAACAGCACAGACTCACACCATAGCCAAGACGAGGGGGAAAAACCTCAGTCATGCACAGTCATGCACATGTGGGGGCTAAATGAGGACGAAGACCGGGCAGAGAGCAGGGTTCAAATCACCCCACCTGGCCAGGACAATCCCTGGGTGCTCCCTTGGGCCACTCGCCTGACCCACCTCGCAGGACTGTTGTTGCGAGGATAACACGGGGAGAACCACGCGCGCCCCCGAGAGCTCCTTGGAGGAGAAAGCGGGCGATGAATGCAATGCACGAAATATATGAGAGGCGACCAGGTTTTGCAGGTGAGGGGCCCCCGCCAGCCTCCGCTTCCAACACCCGGCGCAACGACACCGAAGTTTCCCCCCGGGCTCGGCTCGGGGAGCAGCGCTGCTCCCCCCCGGCTCCCCTTCGCCCTCCCGGCTCTCTCTGCCGCCCACTGGGGACCCCCCTCACCTGCCAAGTCCGGAGTGCCGGTGGAAGTTGCATCCATGCATGCAGGGCGCCGCGTTGCCATTGCATTGCACTGCACTCCATGCAACGCCTGCACGCATGCATTGCCTTGCACGCCCGCCAAGGGGTCTCCCCGCGGTCCGATGCGTCCCCTCCGGCGTGGATGCAGCATTGCAAAAATAAACCCCCCCCGACGCAGCCCTACCTGGGGGGCAGCCTCCGCTGCTCCGCCTCCACGGGGATCCCCGGGCTCCATCCTGCCGCCCGATCTCCGCGGGGGCGCAGGCAGGCTGCGCGGGGTCTGCGCGGAAGAGCCCCTGCCCGCCCGGCCGCCGCCGCTGCGCTCATTCCATGGCCGGGAGAAGAGCGCTTCAAACAAAACGCCCGGCCCGCCAGGCCACGCTGGGAAACGTAGTTCGCACACCCCGCGCGGGCGCGGAGCCCAAGGGCGAGGGGACTACGGATCCCGGCAGCCCCCGTGCCGGGGACGGAGGGGGAGAGGCCGGGTGCAGGGATGGAGGGACGGGTGGGCGAGCGAGTGAGTGAGTGGCAGCCGCCAAGCCTTGGCCGAGAGCCAGGAAGGGCCTCCCCGGAGGAGGAGGAGGGAGGCGCAGAGCGGGAGGGAGGGAGGGAACCCCAGGGGTCATCTAGTGACGGCGCCCCAATCGAAAATTTGACTTTTTTAAAAAAAAAAATTTCGATTTTTTTAATTTTTCCCGCGGCACACCAGGCAACATCTCGCGGCACACTAGTGTGCCGCGGAACAGTGGTTGGGAAACACTGATCTAGATCAAGGGAAGTAATAGTGCCACTGTATTCTGCTCTGGTCAGACCTCACCTGGAGTACTGTGTCCAGTTCTGGGCACCACAGTTCAAGAAGGACACTGACAAACTGGAACGTGTCCAGAGGAGGGCAACCAAAATGGTCAAAGGCCTGGAAACGATGCCTTATGAGGAACAGCTAAGGGAGCTGGGCATGTTTAGCCTGGAGAAGAGGAGGTTAAGGGGTGATATGATAGCCATGTTCCAATATATAAAAGGATGTCACATAGAGGAGGGAGAAAGGTTGTTTTCTGCTGCTCCAGAGAAGCGGACACGGAGCAATGGATCCAAACTACACGAAAGAAGATTCCACCTAAACATTAGGAAGAACTTCCTGACAGTAAGAGCTGTTCGACAGTGGAATTTGCTGCCAAGGAGTGTGGTGGAGTCTCCTACTTTGGAGGTCTTTAAGCAGAGGCTTGACAACCATATGTCAGGAGTGCTCTGATGGTGTTTCCTGCTTGGCAGGGGGTTGGACTCGATGGCCCTTGTGGTCTCTTCCAACTCTATGATTCTATGATTCTATGATTCTATCCCTTTGAGTCCTTGTTTAGACAAAGCCCCAGCTCCGTCCAAAACTTTAGAACTGTATCACATCTCCGACCATCTGCTTTTTCCAGAGAAGAGCTCAGAACAAACACTGTTGCTTTTGTGCTGGAGATAATCATCCCTCTGTCTACACTTTGGCCAGGCCTCCTATCTGCTGTGGAAATGCCAGACTTTGAACTGACCCTAAGACCTCTTTCCTTGGGCACGTCCTGCCCAGACCACCCCAGGCTTCTCAGTGTTGGGTCAGAGCTGCCCTCTCATTGCAGGAGCCAGAGCCCAGCTGGGTCTCTCTTGCGCTCTACAGGCAGCTGCAGATGCCAAGCCATGGCCTTGCGCGTCACATGGGTGCCAGCAGCTGGGCCAAGGAGGAGCGGGAACGGTGGGCAGCTGGCCTTGCAAGA
Source organism: Podarcis liolepis (assembly GCF_965112155.1). NCBI lineage: Eukaryota > Metazoa > Chordata > Lepidosauria > Squamata > Lacertidae > Podarcis > Podarcis liolepis. The sequence goes on along the minus strand of NC_139560.1, from coordinate 1,113,092 downwards.
TGCATGCAAGCTGAAGTTGCCTGGGGAAGGGCAGTGAGTCAGGGCAGAGGGCTTCACTGTGAGCTGATCTACACCATTCCTTGCACAATTTTCATGGAGACATTGAATTCCAGAATTGGAAGGTACCCCAAGGGATCATCTGGTCCAATCCCCTCTGATCACAGCTAAAGAACCCTGTTTTTAAAAAACCTCCACTTTGTTCCACCATCAAATGGTTCTTAGGGTTCATTCAGGACCTGTTGATGGCATTTTACCATTGCACTGTGGAGAGTGTATTAACTTATGGTCTGTGTGTGTGGTTTGGGAGCTGCACGGCTAGGGGAAAAACAATGCTGTCCAGGGTTGTAAAGACTGCGGAGAGAATAATTGGGTGCACTCTTCCCACCTTGGATCAAATCTACGCTTCCAGGTGCCATAAGAAAGCTGCAGAGACAGGGCAGGATAGTGCGCACCCCGGAAATGATCTCTTTCAGCTTCTGCCTTCTGGAAAGAAGGTCCGGGGTTATAAAGACTAGGACTAGCCGCCTGAGAAACAGTTTCTATCCAAATGCAATTTTTGGTTTTAAACGCAGCGTAAGGCAGTCTCTATGGGAGTATATTGTATTTAATTATGTGGTATCAGAGTTTTTAGGGGCTAACCAGGCTGGGATAGCAGGCTTGTGGGTTTTTGAATGTCTGATGTTCAATTTCGTTGTTCTGTATGGGACAATGACAATAAATATTGTCGTATCGTATCATATCGTATCGTTTGCAGGCCGTTCCATTCACGTGCCCAGTTGTGCTTCCATACACAGACACAAGGGTGCCTGTTCAGGTGGACACCTTCTATGCACCCACCCTCTGACCAACTGGGCATTCTGTGCCCCACACCTTAACTTCAAGAGCCGCAACCAACCTGTCTTTTTCTCACTCACCTGGACTTCTCTCCTGGAGATGAACTATTTCCACTTCAGTTACAGATAGGTAGCCTGGTTGGTCTGCCATAGTCAAAATAAAAAAAAAATCCTTCCAGTAGCACCTTAAAGACCAACTAAGTTAGTTCTTGGTATGAGCTTTCGTGTGCATGCACACTTCTTCAGATACACGCTTCTTCAGATACACACTTCTTCAGATTCTTTGGCTTGATCGCCAAAGAATTGATGCTTTTGAATTCTGGTGCTGGAGGAGACTCTTGAGAGTCCCATGGACTGCAAGAAGATCAAACCTCTGCATTCTGAAGGAAATCAGCCCAGTGTATCTGAAGAAGTGTGCATGCACACGAAAGCTCATACCAAGAACTAACTTAGTTGGTCTTTAAGGTGCTACTGGAAGGAATTTTTTTTATTTCCGCTTCAGTTTGGGTGATGTGCAGCCAAGAGGAGGAGGAAGTTTCATGGGAGTCCAGTGAGGACTCCCCACATGCAAGCCGTCCCTGCACCTTGCACAAGGGGGGGGGGGGCTTGGGTGGCTGGCCGGCCGGGTTCCTCCAGTGTTGCATGACTGTGGAGCTGGCAGCGGGCAGCCCCCGCCTGCAGGACTAATTGGAGGATAATCAACTGAAAAGCACATGTGGCAGCTTGGTTAATGTTCTCTAAACCCGTCTCCCCTGCCAATTCCCTCTCCCTTAATGGCAAAGGATCTCCAAACACATGTGCCCCTTTGGCAGGCAAGGATGGGCGGGTGTGGGGAGCGGAGGAGGGGGCTGCTCCAGGCCAGGCTGGGTGCAGGGGAGTGGAGCGGGGGGGGGTGGCACTGCTGTGATTTATCGCCCTGCCCTGAGCTGGCGTGGAGCAGATGTGTGTGTTGACTCGCTATCAGGCCCCAGCGCCAGCCAGGCCTCTTCCCACATGCGCCTCCCCACCTTTAATTAGCCAAGGGCCCTCGCGGACCCATCGCCCTCATTTCCCCGGGGGGCCCTTGGCCGCTGTCAGCTGCGATACTGAGCCCTTCCTATCCCCCAGCCGTAATTGCCCGTGCAACACAGACAGCCTGCCCTCACAGCTACCGGACCCGGGGGGCTGCCAGACTCCCAAACAGGTAGCCGGCGGCAGGCGGGTGGAAAGAGGGGGTCTCTCCCTGGATGCAGAGCATTGTTGCTGAGAAGAAGGAAAGGCACCTGAGCAATGCAGGGAGAGGGAGAAGGGAGGAGACCACCAGGGATACGGGAGGACCCTATGAAGCTCCAGTAGAGGCCTCCGTCCATCAAGGTTCTGAGATATCCTAATAGTTCGTCCTTGGAACTCATCCTAGTTCTAGAAGTTTATGCAAACCTGTCCTAAAAACCTCTAGAGATAAGCTGCACACTGATGGTGAACTTACCCTGCTGAAATAGGTATTTACATAAAAGAGGAAGGATACTTAATAAAGATGAACCATAAAGAAGGCTGATTGCCGAATAATTGATGCTTTTGAATTCTGGTGCTGGAGGAGACTCTTGAGAGTCCCATGGACTGCAAGAAGATCAAACCTCTCCATTCTGAAGGAAATCAGCCCTGAGTGCTCACTGGAAGGACAGATCCTGAAGCTGAGGCTCCAAGACTTTGGCCACCTCATGAGAAGAGAAGACTCCCTGGAGAAGACCCTGATGTTGGGAAAGATGGAGGGCACAAGGAGAAGGGGATGACGGAGGACGAGAGGGTTGGACAGTGTTCTCGAAGCTACCAGCATGAGTTTGACCAAACTGCGGGAGGCAGTGGAAGACAGGAGGGCCTGGCATGCTCTGGTCCAGGGGGTCACGAAGAGGCGGACACGACTAAATGACTAAACAACAACAACATCCACTCCTAATCATCTAAATCCATCCAACAAGGTCTAGGGTTCACAATGAGGCTGGCCAAGTTAGTTTGGAATCTGGGGCAGAAAATCCCACTGTGTAATAAGTAACCATTCACTGCCCCTCCATGACAGCTCAAACCACTCTGCTGCCTGAAGCAACAGCTTTGCTCTGCCCAATGATAGGGCTTGCCCCATAGGTTGTCTTGCCTCAGATCAGGGGGCAGACAGGGAATTCCTTCGAAACAGGGCTGGGGAACTAGATCGAGTCAGCAGGCCAGATCCTTTAGCCCTGCACCCTTCATGGGCCAACTTTAACTAGTGGGCAGGACTGCCCACCTTTCCATCCCCAGAGGTAATAATCACATCAGGTGATTGACACCTGCCAGAGTTCAAAGGAGCTCCCTGTAGCTTCTGATCAGCTGATGGGCGGCCACAGAAGCTTCCTCTGAAGGCAGACCTCTGGTGTCAATCAGCTGATTGGTGGTGGAGCATGCCTTCTAAGAGGCTTGCAGAGCCACCCCCGACTTGGGGCCCTCCTGGTGCTTTGAATTATACATCCCCAGACAGCTGAGATCCCTGCATTGCAGGGGGGTGGACTAGATCCCCCCCCTAACTCTACAATTCTATGATCCTATGCTTCTAACATGGTCATGTGATGCTGGTGCTGATGTGAGTGGTTGCCGTCCAAAACATCTGGAGAGAGACCAGGCCAAGGAAAGCTGCTTTCAAGGCTCCACATGTGGTGGAGCATTCAGTTCCTCTGGGCTTTCCACGTCTCCTCTCCTGAATGAGACGGCTGGAGTGGTACCTATTTATCTACTTGCACTTTGACGTGCTTTTGAACTGCTAGGTTGGCAGGAGCAGGGACTACTGAGCAACGGGATTTGAACTGCCAACCTTCTGATCAGCAAGTCCTAGGCTCTGTGGTTTAACCCACAGTGCCACCCGTGTCCCTTAGGGCAGTAGTTTGCTGTTGTTTAGTCGTTTAGTCGTGTCCAACTCTTCATGACCCCCTGGACCAGAGCACGCCAGGCCCTCCTGTCTTCCACTGCCTCCCACAGTTTGGTCAAAAGGCAATAGTTAGTCCAGATTAATTAGCATGGCATTCAGGGATGAGATCTGAGTTCTGCAGCACATCCTACGGGTTTGCACAGCTGCAAGCTCTCCAGTCTCAGTCCCTACTTACTGGAGGAGGACTGCCTGAGCCCCCCATCACTCCCTCCCTGGTTGGAGGATGAGGGCAACTCAAAAGTTCCTTTAGGCCAGCGGAGCATCGCCTGCCAAATCCTGGCCGGCAGGAGACGGGAGAACAAAGCAATGTCGAGGATGCTTCAGCAAAGCCTAACCCCCCCCCTCCCGCCTGCCCGCCCCCCCCCCCAATGGCCCGCGGAATCCCTCCTTCTTCCCTCTGAAAAGCCGCTTCCCCCACCTGCTCCCTCCCGGCGTGAAAAGGCCCTCACCATTAGCCCACAAGAGGCCTGCGGAGGAGACCATTGTCAGAGCTGGGGGCAGGGGCAAGAGGGGGGCAGGAGCGTCAACTCTCCCCCCCCCGTGACCCACAACTAACACCCCCCCACCCCATGCACGCTCCCTGCATAGGATGCTGGAGGCAGGATGCAAGATCGTGGAAGGAGCGCACTTGCGTGTGGGGAAGGGGGTGTCGGAATGACTCAGGCAGACCCCCCCCCGCCCACCAGCCTTCATTGACAGGGTGGGGGAAGCCCACCCCTCCTAACACCTCCAGGGGCGCCGACTTATAAAAAATATTGGGGGGGCCCATACCGGGGTCCTGCCGCTGGTTCGCTCGGGTAGCCGGGAGAACGCAGTTCGAGGTGGCGGTGTTGGGGAGAGACCCTCGCTCAGGGCGCCACTAGACTTGGCGGCCAGCGGCCTATCTGGGGGGTTTTGGAGCGTATTTCAGCGGAGCGATTGGGGAGGAGGGGGCTTGTTGCCGGATTCTTCAGCTGAGCCGGAGATCCGCTGCTGGGGGTCCCTGGGCCGAGTTGTGAGCACGGCCTGCTGAAGGGAGATCCAGCCGATTGCGCGACGGGGACGGCCGGGGCTCTCCGGCTAGGGCGCGCGGCTGGCTGGCTGGCGAGGGAGCAGGTGGGGAGGAGGCGGGGGTCCTCACTCTCTTAGGAAACGCACCCGCGCGCCCGATTGCCACGAAGTCCGAAGGGTGCGTGTGTGGAATTAAAAAGCAAAAACGAGATACGGGCAGGGCAGGCAAAGAGTTTTCTGCAAGAGGATGGAGGGCAGGTTGAAGAGAAAATCACTCAGGATGAGACAGTCAAATCAGCCATGATAAAATGGGCTCAGGATATTGGGTATAACATCATGTTTGAGGACTGGGAAAGGTTATGGACCACCGGAATGAAATTCACGGCATGTAATGCCTTGAAGGAAAATATTATGAAAATGATTTATAGGTGGTACATGACCCCAGTCAAGCTTGCAAAAATATATCACCTGTCTGATAATAAATGTTGGAAATGTAAGGAGGCTGAAGGGACATTCTTTCACCTCTGGTGGACTTGTCCAAAAGTGAAGGCCTTCTGGGAAATGATCTATAATGAGTTAAAAAAGGTATTTAAGTATACCTTTCCCAAGAAACCAGAGGCCTTCCTCTTGGGCATTGTTGGCCAGAAAGTGTTAAAGAAGGATAGAACTTTCTTTATGTATGCAACTACAGCAGCAAGAATACTTATCGCAAAATATTGGAAGACACAAGATTTGCCCACACTGGAAGAGTGGCAGACGCAATTGATGGACTACATGGAACTGGCTGAAATGACTGGCAGAATCCGAGATTTGGGAGAAGAAACAACGGAAGAGGACTGGAAAAAATTTAAGGACTATTCACAAAAACAATATAAGTTGTATGAATGTTAAAAATTTACACGATTCGGAAACTATAGCTTCAGCAATTAGATTTGGGAAACAGGAAATTATATTTTAAGTAAGAAAAGGTCAAAATCTAAGGTAATACTATGTTTAATTTAAGATATAAGTAACTGATGAAAAGTATGTTAAATTTAGAGGTATAGTATTTGAAAAGTACAAAATAAGGTACGAAACAAGGTAATAATTTGCTGATATCTTTATTATAAAGAATGCAGGGTAAGGGAGATGCGAGGAAGTCCAGTTAGTTATATAAAAAATGTGTTGAATGGTTGGTTTTCTTTTCTTCTTTTTCTTTTTTTCTTTTTCTTGTTCTTTTACTTTTTTCTTCAGTGTATGTTTCTAACTTTGTATTTGAAAACTTAATAAAATATTTATAAAAAAAGAAGAAGAGAAAATCCTTTCGCTTTTCTGGGGCTCAGGGAAGTCTCAGAGCCGGAGGTTGGGGAAGGGACCCCCTTTGCTCTGCCCTCTTCTCCCGTCTTAGATTTGCATGGGGGTCCCCGCCCGAGCTTGCCTGGCCACCGGGCCACACAAGGGCCGCGCTCTACGCGGCACACCTTGCTAGCCGCGCAGCTGTCCTCCGCGGCTGCGGAGCGGCCCTGCGCCGGTGCCCAGCCCCTCTGGGCGCCCGCTGCGCTGCCAATGACAAGTGGGCGACGTCGCGGGCGGGGAAGGCGTCGCTTTCTTTCCCGATCCTGCATCCTCCCAGTCTTCCAGCCCTTTTTGGGGTTGGAAGCTCGTCTCGTTCGCCCTTCTCCTTTGTTCACCCTGCGCGCAATTTTCCTCCCTCGTCTCCCTCCCCATTTCTCCTTCCTTCCTTCCTGACTGACTGACTGACTGACGGGCTTGGGCTCGGGCTCAGGCTCGGGCTCCGGGTCGGGCTCGGGCTCGGGCTCGGGCTCGGGCTCCGGGTCGGGCTCAGGCTCGGGCTCCGGGTGGGGCTCAGGCTCGGGCTCGGGCTCGGGCTCCGGGTCGGGCTCAGGCTCAGGCTCGGGCTCGGGCAGCCACAGCGTCGGCGGTGTTGGCGATCGGCGGCGCGGGGGAATGGCCAAAAGCCGCGGACGCGCCCACCGCCGCCCGAGATTATTGGGGGGGCTGAGCCCCCCCAAACGAATTTTTGAGGGGGCTCGGGCCCCCTCAAGCCCCATGGAGTCGGCGCCTATGAACACCTCCCCCCCTTTCAGCTGCTGAGTACAGAGGAGTGGATAAAAGGCTAATGAATCTTGTGTTTGCTGATCTCGAGTAGGGAGTCCTTGGAGAGCGCATGCAAAGCAAGGGTTGGGGGGCTGGGGGGGGCAGAGCGGCATGGCCTTGGCTCCACTCCTCGCCTCCTGATTGCCTTTCCTGTATCAGCCTGGCCCGGCTGGCTCCCCCCGGCCTGGCTGCCCCAGATAAGGCTGCATATGCCCTGCCTAAGCCTGATTAGTGGGGCTGGGAGGGGGGCAGAGGGAATTAGCGGGGAAGGGGCTTTGATGGGAGATTCCTGGGCAAGGAGAAGGGGGGAGGAAGGGGCTTCTGGCCCCCTGGCTGAGTCTGCCTGATAGCAGAGGCCCCTGCCTGACTCAGGAAGGAGGCGCAGAGAGAAAGGGGAGGGGACTGGGGGGCTGGCACCCAGAGTGGGATGGGTGGGCTTCCCTCATGACCTTGGAGAGACAAGTCTGCTATTGGTGCTCTCATTCCTGTTGCGATACCTAGCACCCTACAGAACGAAAAGAGGGGGGGAAGTAGGTCCCTGCCCCAAGGAACTTACATTTGATGGTGGCAAAGGCAATAGAGAGAGGGAAGAGCCACGGAGAAGGAAATGATGAAGCATGAAAACACAGGGAGGGCCAAGGCATCCCCTCCAACATTTCTCCCATGAAAATAGGGACATCCTATTCTACAGGGATGCGGGTGGCGCTGTGGGTTAAACCACTGAGCCATGGGCTTGCCAACCAGAAGGCCGGTGGTTCGAATCCCCGCAACGGGGTGAGCTCCCGTTGCTCGGTCCCTGCTCCTGCCAACCTAGCAGTTCGAAAGCACGTCAAAGTGCAAGTAGATAAATAGGTACCACTCCGGTGGGTAGGTAAACGGCATTTCCATGCTCTGCTCTGGTTCGCCAGAAGCGGCTTAGTCATGCTGGCCACATGACCCGGAAGCTGTATGCCGGCTCCCTCGGCCAGTAAAGCGAGATGAGCGCCACAACCCCGGAGTCGGTCACGACTGGACCGAATGGTCAGGGGTCCCTTTACCTTTACCTATTCTACACCAATAAGCTTCTACTGCATTTGATTTTGCCCCCCCCCCCATGTCATGTGCACATCTAAATCAGTCAGCTTCAGCCAATGACAACCTCTCAGCCCCCCCTACCTCACAGGGTTGTTGTAAAGAAAAAAATGTGTGAGGGAAGGGATCATGTACAACAGCTTCAACAGATAAATGGAATGGAATGAGATTTTAGCTATAAGCTGCCTTGAGTCAAGGGAAAGGTTAGCTGTAACAACAACAGAAACTGTGAGAATGATCAGGAACATGCCGGAGACTAAATCCTATTGAGCTCAATGGGACTTAGGATTGCAATGTAAGGCTGCCCAGACCTGACCCAGTTGAATACAGTGGGACTTCCTTCTGAGTAGACACTGTAAAGGCCCATTTACAATGAAGGAATCAGCATGCCACGTGTTTCCTAAGAAATGCCTGACTGCTGAAACATTGCAATGAAAGGATTTGAAGTGGATCAAATTATAGGAAGGGCTTTGCATGCCAGCCTCACAGTTTCCTTCATTTGCTGCAGGTATATTATTTTCAGCAGAAACGGGACTCAGTTTTTGCACCTAAACACAGCACTTTTAATTGTTTTCCCCGAGACACGGAGGAGAAAGGAAAAGCGGGACTTTCCAGGATCAAATCAGAAACTGGAAGGGGGTGTCTGTGATTTCGGGACTGTCCCTAGAAAATCAGGACACCTGAAGGGCCAGGCCAGGGGGCCCCCGTTGAGTCCAGCGCCCTGCAGCCACTTCTCCAAATCCCCCTGGCTCAGCTCTTCTGGGCTGCCTCTGCAGAGACCCCTTTGGGGTGAGTCCTTTCCTGGAGAAGAGACCTCAGAGGGGCAAAGGCCCCAGAGGGGCATGTGGGTCTGAGCAGCATCCAGTGTGACAGGGAGAGAGCCTGGCCTTCTCTGGGTGGCAAGGAAGTGACAGGATTCCTGGGCGCGTGCCTGGCCTTGGCATGGGCAGGGTTAACAGGCCAGTACGCCCTCTTGGCTGCTGCCGGGCATCAGCCTAGTCCAGGTGCCAATAATTAGCTGTCGTTTGTTAATAGGCTCCTCAGACCGCCCCCTGCTACAGAGCAGGTTAGGGGGCAGCCATGATGCTAACACCACATCCCACATTCTTGCCCCCAGAAGCTCACGGCTGCTCCCCACATCCCATAATGCGCTTTCTCTCCACAACGGAGCACAGAGGCAAGGGGGCAAACAGGGACACTTGCTGTGGTACACTTGCTTTTAGGGAAGTTTTTAATGTTTGATATTTTATCGTGTTTTTAATAATCTATTGGGAGCTGCCCAGAGTGACTGGGGAAACACAGAGAGATGGGTGGGGTATAAATATTATTATTATTATTATTATTATTATTATTATTATTATTATTATTTCCACCCTTCCATAGCTAGGCCTCCCAGGGCTGAGCCCCAAATGTTTTTTCAGTCGTACCTCAAACTCATTAAAGTGGGAGGCGAGTTTCTTAGGGTATTTGCAAAAGAATCTGCCTTGCTGTTTTCATTTTCTTTTTACTTTTCTCTTTTGCCTGTTCTGGATGTTGCTGCTGCTGCTGCTGCATCGCTTGTGCCAAAATGTGCTGCAACAGAAAGCCGCTCTGTGGAATCATGGGATTGCGGAGTTGTGGAGTCCAACTCACTGCAATGCCAGAATCAAAGCTAAAGTTTCCCTGACAGATAACATTCCAACCTCTGCTTTAAAACCTACAGGCAATTGTTTTTTTACGGTGGATTGGCAGAGGCCACCCTCTGTCACTGCACTGTCAAATAGAGGTTGCAGATATTATTTTTTAACAATACAAGACCCTCCCAAATCTGTCTCTTGGGGGCGAGAGTGGGAGAAGTATAAAGCAGAATGGGCTTCCTCAGCCTCGATTTGTGGTGGTCTCTTCCGGACAGAGTCCTGTTGTGAGTCAAGGTTCCCTTTTGCAAAGCCCTAAAATGCATCCACACATCACAATCAAGGGGGTCCTCTGTCCCTCTGTAGCAGAAGTGGGGGGTCAGCAGGTGAAAGCATTTGCACACACACAAATCCCTCCCCTCCCATCTCACTTTTGCTCAACTCCACTACATATCCATGAAGACTTTTGGGGACTCTTTGTGGGATGTGAAAACAAGAGCAGTCAAGTACAGTCATACCTCGGGATGAATACGCTTCAGGTTAAGCATTCAGCTTCAGGATGTGAACGGGGCTCCAGAACGGATCCTGTTTGCATCCAGAGGTACCACTGGTAAACTTCCTGTTTCCTTCTGGGCTGGGACAGACTTCCTCTGCATGTGACTAGAGGTGGGCGTGGCCTCACCTGTGCAGGTAATGACAAAAGCACAGGGCAGGGCAGCCATCTCTCTCTCTTTGACTACATGCATCCAAGAAGCAACATCTGCTTAGCCAAAGATGCCCTCTTGGCCTCCAGCCAAGAGAGGACAAAGGGACTGTCTCCTGATGAGATAGTTTCCAGGTGTATGTTACTTTTCCAAGCTAAGTCTGCCTTCTGGGATCCGATTATGAACAGAATGTGAGTGAGTAAACTCTTTTTATACTTCTATAGAAGACTGTGTCATGTCTTATCTTTTATGAGGGAATAAGGGGAAAATACCAGAACAGTTATTATAGAGGCTTTAGCGAGCCTGAGCAAACACATCCGCTGTGAGTTTAAAAAGGGGAATGTTACTCTGCTAAATTGTGAACTTGTTCACACAAGTTGGAAAGGCTATAATCAAGCAATATATCCTCTCCTGCATCCCTGAACATTCCCACAGTCTTCCTGCAAAAGAAACCAACTCTGGCAAAGATTCCCACCTGTGCAAAAGGAAGCAGGATTGCCTTCCACTGAGCCGCTGGAGAGAGGCAGGAGCCCCCGGAAAGCGCAGCTCCAGCCCCTCGGGGCCTCAGCAAGTCTGTGCGGCAACCAGCTTCACCCCCAGCCTACAGGTTGGCTCCTCTGGGCTCAGACACCAGCCCAGCTGTTTCCTTGCTAATGAGGGCTGCTTTGGCCCTGAGCTGTGCGCGTCAGCTGGGGGTGGAGGGTGTGGGGAGCACCTGAAAAGCCAGGTTGAAAGATCAAGGGCAGGAAGAAGGATGGACTTAGTCACACAGCGCAGAGTCAAACTCTGGAACTCCCTCGCTCAAGAGGCCACCAAGAGGATTATGCTCTGCCTCCTGGTCAGAGACGGCAATGGTTCTGATGACCAGTTGCTGGAAAAGACAGGAGGGGAGAGTGCTGTGTTCAAATTCTGCTTGGAGGTTTCACAGAGACATCTGGTTGGACTAGATGGGCTGCTGGCCTGATCCAGGACCTTCTGGTGTTCTTGTGTTCCAAGCCCTCCCTCTGTGCCCTGACATAGCTATCTATTCTCCGACCTGCCTGGGCCCACCCTGCTCCTCTCTTTCCATCCCTTTCCTCTCTGCCAGCCATAGGAGAACATCTGAGCTCCAAGCTGAGGATCCATCTAAAGCTAGACTTAAGCATTTGCAACTGAATTACCCTGTTAAGCCTGCCTGAACAAAGCTGCTTTTTCTGTTACTCTTCAACAAGTATTCCGAGTGGGTAAATGTTAATTTTACTTTTTGCAAGACGGTGTGATTCTTGTTTTAAGGGGGAGGACAGGAGGAAACACCAGGAGAATCCAGTCTGCCTTAAAAGCACCCTGGATTGCTTGAGCTAAAAGACTAAGACTAGGACCTTCATACCTACAGGACCGCCTCTCCCGGTCTGCCCCATGAAGAACCTTAAGGTCAATAAATAGCAACACCCTAGCGGTCCCGGGCCCTAAGGAAGTCAGATTAGCCTCAACCAGAGACAGGGCCTTTTCAACACTGGCCCCGGCCTGGTGGAACGCTCTGTCTCATGAGACCAGGGCCCTGCGGGACCTGATTTCTTTCCGCAGGGCCTGTAATACAGAGTTGTTCCACCTGGCCTTGGGCTTGGAATCAACTTGATCCCCTCTTTCCTTTTTCCTTTCTCCTCCTGTGATGGAACTCCTATTTGGGGACTTCCCTGGCTTTTTCTGGCCCATGTAGGACCAGTCTGGATAGTTGGCCTTGGTGAAGACTTGACGTTTTCATCCCCAAAACAGTTTTTTATTTGAGTTTCTACTGAAATGAGGCTGCATTTTAATGTTGTATTTTAATCTTGTTTTTAAGTTGTATTTCAATCAATTGTTTTTATACCTGGTGTTTTATACCTGAGCCCAGTCTTGGCTGGGGAGGGCAGGGTATAAATAAAAATTATTATTATTATTATTATTATTATTATTAGTCTATCAAAACTTCCCCTTTAAGATGCAAAGGGGATGCACACTGCTGAACTCACAAAAGGAAGGAAGGAAGGAAGGAAGGAAGGAAGGAAGGAAGGAAGGAAGGAAGGAAGGAAGGAAGGATAATATCTAATACTGTAAATATGCTATATCCTCTCCTAGCATCAAGTCACATCCCAACACTAGGAACATTTGCATTGCAGAGCAGAGAGCCAGTGTGGTGTCCTGGTTAGAGTGTTGGGCTGGGACCTGGGAGGTAAAGGTAAAGGGACCCCTGACCATTAGGTTCAGTCGCGGCCACCTCTGGGGTTGTGGCGCTCATCTCACTTTACTGGCTGAGGGAGCCGGCATACAGCTTCCGGGTCATGTGGCCAGCAGGACTAAGCCACTTCTGGCGAACCAGAGCAGCGCATGGAAACGCCGTTTACTTTCCTGCCGGAGTGGTACCTATTTATCTACTTGCACTTTGACGTGCTTTCGAACTGTTAGGTTAGCAGGAGCAGGGACTGAGCAACGGGAGCTCACCCCGTCATGGGGATTAGAACTGCCGACCTTCTGATCGGCAAGTCCTAGGCTCTGTGGTTTAACCCACAGCGCCACCCGCATCCCTGGGACCTGGGAGACCAGGGTTCAAATCCCTCGCCCCCAGCTGGGCGACCTTGGACCAGTCCCTGCCTCTCAGCTACCTCACAGGGTCCTTGTGGAGACTGAATGAGGAGGCAGAGAACCACACATGCCCCCTCAAGCTCCTTGGACAAAAAAAGCTGCAACGAATATAATAAGCAAACAAATACTCTCCCACTGAGCCTCTTCTTCCCTATAGCAGGCCACCCTTTCCCCCCACACACTGTGGGGCTTTGGGGGACGTGCAGCTTAGGTTGCACCCACAGAAGGCAGGCCAAGCCCGTGGACTTAGGAGGCAGCCTTGCCCCCATCCCCATCCACGAGTGGCGTGCCTGGCAACCTGCAAGTGACCATGGGGGCAGCTGCCCAGTGGGCAAGGGAGAGGTGGCCAGGTGGCAGGTGGCGGGGGGTGCATGTTGTGCAGGAATCTTGGCAGGTGCCTGCCAGGCCCACCAGATGTTTCAGGCCCTCATTAGCCTCCTCCTTCAGCACAGCTGCCAGCTCCCATCTTCATCACCCCCTCCTCGCCCGCATCTTCCTGGCTCCCCTGCGTGGGCCGCTGCATTGTTCCCTGAGCGGTGCCAGCCTCACCCTCCTTCCCGAACCCTCCCCTTCTTCTGCCCGCTTGCAACCCACCCCCCAGAAAAGGAAGACACCGAGAAAGGCAAGGTGGGGGCAGGGCATAAAAGAGGGGAGGCTTGGGGTGCAGTGGGGAAAGCCCCCTGCCTCAGATTGTGGGCTCAGTTCAGAATGTGACTGTTATAAGAAAATACTGCTCCTTTTCCCTTATGGGGCACCCAAGAGCCCTATAGAGTCCTTTGCAGGTTCTCCATCGGTCAGACAAAATAACAGAGACCAACCAGAGAATATTGAGAAGCAAGGCAGCTAGTAAGCCTGATCTTTATTGAACTGTTGCAACAGGGTGCCCCCTTCACACACAGGAAAGGAGGAGGACCCAGAACCCAGGTGTGCAAGCCCTTATATAGACCTTTGAAGTTGCCCACCCTGTAGCTCAAGACCAGCCCCCAATGCATCATACGTACATCACAGAAGGAAGCAGTCTACAGCAGAAATCCTGTCTGCCAGGATACCTGATAATGACCACCGATTCCTCTACTGGGTATCCTGGCCATTCTTTTGGGATGGTAAATACTTACCGTAGTTCCTGAATCCAAGTCGCAGACTCACCCCATTCATACACAAATATGCCCTTAACATAGGATTTCTGAGCAAAGAGACATTGGGGAGGTTTTCCCATTTCCTTCCTCACTGCAGAGAATATTTGAGGTGGCTGGAAGAGTCAGAATGGCTTCAGGATTGCTCTCCTGCTCTATTGCAGACCTGTGGTTTATATACAGTGGTACCTTGGGTTAAGAACTTAATTCGTTCTGGAGGTCCGTTCTTAACCTGAAACTGTTCTTAACCTGAAGCACCACTTTAGCTAATGGGGCCTCCAGCTGCCGCCGGAGCATGATTTCTGTTCTCATCCTGAAGCAAAGTTCTTAACCCGAGGTAGTATTTCTGGGCTAGCGGAGTCTGTAACCTGAAGCATCTGTAACCTGAAGCATATGTAACCCGAGGTACCACTGTACTTATGTATGTGTTTGCCTTGTAGATTTATGAACATATGCTTTATATAGATGAGACCTTAGAAGGGTCTTAGCAGCTAAAATGAGATGATAGATCCCTGGAATCGGAAGGGTTCCCAAAGGTCATCTAATCCAGCCCCCTGCCATGCAGGAACCACGGCCAAAGCATCCCTAACAGATGGCCATCCAACCTCCGTTTAGAAACCTCCAGCAGAGGAGAGACTACCACCTTCCGAAGTTGTCTGTTCCACTGTTGAGCATCCTCAGAAAGTCCTTCCTAATGTCAAGTCAGAATCACCTTTCTTGTCCCTTGGGTACATTGGAAGGGACATGGGTGGCGCTGTGGGTTAAACCACAGAGCCTCAGGCTTGCCGATCAGAAGGCCGTGGTTTGAATCCCCACGACAGGGTGAGCTCCTGTTGCTCAGTCCCAGCTCCTGCCAACCTAGCAGTTCAAAAGCACACCAGTGCAAGTAGTTAAATAGGTACAGCTCGGGCGGGAAGGTAAACGGCGTTTCCGTGCGCTGCTCTGGTTCGCCAGAAGCGGCTAAGTCCTGCTGGCCACATGACCCGGAATCTGTACACCGGCTCCCTCGGCCAATAAAGTGAGATGAGTGCCGTAACCCCAGAGTCGGCCACGACTGGACCTAATGGTCAGGGGTCCTTTAATACATTGGAAAGTGAAAAGAAACAACTCCTAGCAGTGCTTGATTTATAACACAGAATACAGTTTATCTTTAGAAGCTTTTTTAGAGACAAGGTTGTATAACCTTCTAGAACAATTATGATATCCAAGGATGATTAGGCCAGCTTGGATGGTCTTGTCTCCTATATCTCTCTCAACAAATAAATCACTCCCAGTCTGTTTAAGTAAACAAGACAATATACAAGGTTTACCCACTTAAAAGTCTTGCCAGGATTCAACAGATACAGCGATGAAAATCAGACAGGCAACAACCCTTAAAAGTTACAAAAGTCAATAGTCCAGTTCAAAATGGAGTGTGCTCCCTGGAGGAAAGTTCACAAACATCCTGCCCCATTGCAGGTATGAAGAAGAATGTGCAGTGGCAGGAAAAAGAAGATTAAATTTATATTGCTCCAAAAGTTTAGAGGATGTGACATCATGCTAGATATCAGTCATGTCATGGAAACCGCTTGCCAAAAAAAATAATAATTATTCAACCTCTAATATTCTGATTATTATCAAAGTGCTGTGAACGTACATGGAGCTTCACAGAGCTTCATCAGCATAAATGAAATAAAAATTAAACCCCTAAATAGTCTGATCCCCAAGTCCAAGGGAGCATGGAGTCTTTAAAAAGTCTCTGGGGTTGAAAGCAGAGGGTGGCCGAGGAGACTGCAGGGCCAAGAGCATGAACACATTGTCACGGTCTGGTTCATGGGTGATCGAAGTTCCGGCAGGGGGCGTCAGGACGGGGGGGGGGAGATGGCGGGGGGGGAGCAGGAACGGGCCCGGAAGCCAGGAGTCAGGAAGCCAAGAGTCTGAGGGTCAGAGAGACAGGAGTCAAGAAGCCGAGGGTCCGAGGGTCAGGAAGCAAGAAGCCACACACAGCAAGGCAGGGAAGGTGTTGCTGTGGCAAAGAGCCAAAGGGAAATGCTGACCTTATATCCCTTCCCAGCTCTTGCCACCAGGTGCTGTGAGTTACCAATCAACCTCACCTGTGCGGCCGCACCTTGCCTCTCCAGAACAAACTTAGGAAGGCCCCAGTCCTGCAGAGTCCTATTGGTCACAGGGCCTGGCTCCTGCACTCACACCTGACACACATGCTGGGTGATGTGCCCATGCGCAAGGCTCCACACGCTCAGCTGTGATTCCTGCATTAGAGGGGGTTGGACTAGATGGCCCTTGGGTGTCCCTTCCAACTCTAAAATTCCATTCTATGATTTTCCCGAGGGGCCACTAGAGGGCTCAAAAAGTGGGCAACTTTCCCTCTCCCCTTCTACCCCAAACGCTCCCTGCCTCTCTCCTCCCCACCAGCAGAAGGTGTGGCCAAGGCAGTGGACAACGCAGCAGCAGCTGAAGGAATAAACTTCCTGCACCCTCCCCAGACACCCACAATTGCTGAAGAAGTCAAGTGGACTTGCTCGGAAGGCGGTAGACTCTCCTTCCAGAGGTCAGATTTGTCATGGATATTTTTGCAGAGGGTTGGGATGGATGGCCTTCAGGGTGCCTTCCTACACTTCTGAGGTTTTAAGAGAGCCCCCCTCCACCTCTTGGAACCTGCCCAGCCTGCCTTCCTGCCTGCCTGCCTTCCCTTTTCCACTGCAGGATTTCCTGAGTCCTCTTCTCCAGCTCCAGGTGGCATCATTGCAGCCTGCCAGGCTTTGCCAGCTTTGCAGTTCTGCATGCGAACCAGGGCAGGCGGGCGGTTGGGGTGTGTGTGTGCTGCGCCCCATGGCAGGGCCTGTCCCACTCTGCCTCGTCACACATCAGATGTTGCTTTCATTAATCAGTTTAATTGCTCCGGCTCCCCCCTCCTGCTGTGCTGTCTGCTCACTTTCTCCCCACACCTGCTTGGGGCTTCCCTTTTGCACCAGAGGAACATGCCAATCCGTGTGCCATTCTGCCTGCACATACAAACACGCTCCAGCCACACGTCTTTCGCATCCCTACAGTGCACGTGTGGGGTTCGGGATCTGCCGCAGGATTTGGCTTCCAGGGCAACTTAGCTTTTCATTTGCGAAAACAGGGAGCAAGTTTCTGATGCTTATGATTGTGGAGAAAATACTGAGGAAACCTTGGTGGAGAAGGAAGCTACAAGATACAGAGCAATGCTGAGATCACAGGGCCCTGTCTCCTGTCCTCTGTTCTATCTCCATTGATTTTCATTTTTTTTAAAAAAATAATTTTTATTATGAATTTCAACATAGCAATTTATCAAAAACATATCATCCTCATCCCCCCCCCCAGTTTTCTCTCCCCCCCCCAAGACGAACCCACCCTTGCGCCCCCACCCAGACTTCCCCCAGATCCTCTCTCTGGTATTTCAACACATGTTATTCTCTCCATCTTATAAAATTGTAAAAATCCTTAAATTATCTATTTGCTACCAATAATGAATTTGTGATTGTTTATTCAAAACCTGCCAAGGAGTCCAGTTCATTTTGTTGTTTCTTTAAGTACTTTGTAAAACGTTCCCATTCTTCTTTAAAGTCACAGTTGTCCTTATCACGCAGTTTGTGCGTCAGTTTCACCAGTTCCACATGGTCCATCATCCATTGATTGATTGGGTTTACCTGCCTGCTGCTTTCCCACAATGAGCTGTGCCCAAAGTGCCTTACAGCAAACATTCAAAACATCAAAATGCAGAGCATTGGAAATACAAATAAAACATTGGTAAATTCAGAAATTGCAAAATTCAACAACTTGGCAAACACAGAATAAATTCAATATTATGATAAATAAATAAAGATAGGGTTAAGTACTGTTGTTGTTGTTGTTTAGTCGTTTAGTCATGTCCGCCTCTTCGTGACCCCCTGGACCAGAGCGCGCCAGGCCCTCCTGTCTTCCACTGCCTCCTGCAGTTTGGTCAAACTCATGCTGGTAGCTTCGAGAACACTGTCCCACCATCTTGTCCTCTGTCATCCCCTTCTCCTTGTGCCCTCCATCTTTCCCAGCATCAGGGTCTTTTCCAGGGAGTCTTCTCTTCTCATGAGGTGGCCAAAGTCTTGGAGCCTCAGCTTCAGGATCTGTCTTTCCAGTGAGCACTCAGGGCAGATTTCCTTCAGAATGGAGAGGTTGGATCTTCTTGCAGTCCATGGGACTCTCAAGAGTCTCCTCCAGCACCATAACTCAAAAGCATCCATTCTTCAGCGATCAGCCTTCTTTATGGTCCAGCTCTCACTTCCATACATCACTACCGGGGAAACCAGAGCTTTAAAGCAAGCAAGAGTTATCAATTATAGTGTCCTGGGCACCACAATTTAAGAAGGACGTTGACAAGCTGGAAGGTGTGCAGAGGAGGGCGACCAAGAGGATCAAGGGTCTGGAAACCAAGCCTGATGAGGAACGGTTGAAGGAGCTGGGTACGTTTAGCCTGGGAAGGAAGAGACTAAGAGGAGATATGAGAGCCATCATCAAATATCTTAAGAGCTGTCACATGGAAGATGGAGCAAGCTTGTTTTCTCCTCCTTTGGAGGGTAGAACTCAAACCAATGGCTTCAAGTTGCAGGAAAGAAGATTCCGACTAAACATCAGGAAGAACTTTCTAAGTGTAAGAGCAGTTCAACAGCAGACTGGACTTCCTGAGGAGGTGCTTGACTCTCCTTCCTTGGAGGTTTTTAAGCAGAGGTTGGAAAGCCATCAGCCATGGATGTTTTAGTTGAGATTCCTGCATTGCAGAAGGTTGGACTAGATGACCTCTGGGGGTCCCTTCCAACTCTACATCTATGATTTTATGATTAGAAGAGCCTTCTGGGTCAGATCAAAGGCTGCTTACCTAGTCCAGTCTCCCATTTTCCACAATGACCAGCCACTATTGCAAATGCAGTCGACTCTCAACTTACGATTCAGGGATAGCACATAAAGCCAAAAATGTGTAGAGCCTCCCTGCACCTCAGGATGCTCTCCCAAGGTGAGTGCAATGGCAGGTAGGATGGGTAATGTTACCCCCTGCACTCCCACCCTCTCTCTCTTTTTTTTAGTTTTTCAGCCAAGTGCAAAGAGCTGAATTTGCACAAATTAAATGTGTGTAAGTTGCGAGTCTATTGTAATTTGAAAATGTTAAGCTTGGGCAGAAAATGAGGCATGAAAATTGTGAGCTTTTCGTATGGTGCTTTTATGCTGCACAAACCCCCTTGAGTGATGGGCCAATGAAGGCAGCAGAATTGGGGGGCAGGGGGCAAAAAGAGCAGCCCTTACCCTGTAGGACCTGTGGGCAGAGGGCAGCAGAAGGCAGCCTGACTCCTTACTAGAAAGGTCTGGAGGTGAGACTGTCCCAACACAGCTTGAAAAAAGAAAAGTATAAAGAAAATGAAGATTTGCAGAAGGTGTGGGGAACTTTTGGCCCTCCAGAGGTTGCTAAACTCCCATCATCCCTGGCCATGGACCATGCTTGCTGATGTCAATAGGCAGGGAGTTCCAGAGTGCATGTGCTGCCACACTAAAATATTGCTTTCTTACAAATTACCTGTAGCAGAGCCAGTTCTGCAGATCTAAGCAGTCAAGGAGGTGCATGTGGGGAGTAAATGTAAAGGTAAAGGTACCCCTGACCGTTAGGTCCAGTCATGGCTGACTCTGAGGTTGCAGCGCTCATCTCGCTTTACTGGCCGAGGGAGCCAGCGTACAGCTGCCAGGTCACGTGGCCAGCATGACTAAGCCGCTCCTGGCGAACCAGAGCAGCACACAGAAACGCCATTTACCTTCCCGCCAGAGCGGGACCTATTTATCTACTTGCACTTTGATGTGCTTTCGAACTGCTAGGTTGGCAGGAGCAGGGACCGAGCAACGGGAGCTCACCCCATCGCGGGGATTCAAACCGCCGACCTTCTGATCGGCAAGTCCTAGGCTCTGTGGTTTAACCCACAGTGCCACCCGCGTCCCCGCATGTGGGGAGTAGCAATGGGGAAACATCAAAAAACAGAAAATAAGAGAATGACATGTGGGCAGCCCATTACAAATCCATCAGGAATGCACTATTATTGCATCAATGACATGTTGCAGGAAATACACCTGCAAAAAAAAAAAAAACCCCATCAGATTGGAATAGCCCTTTCAGTTTCGGAGGGAAGCAGTTTTGCAACCTTTCAAGAATGGCTGTAGCCCCCACCCCCTTCACCTCATCACCAGAGAGGACCCAAAAGCTGATTTAAGTAGGTGTGTGGGATGACAGAAAGGTGCAAATGCAAGCAAGCAAGGAAAAGATACGGTTCTTAGTGCATCTGATGGAGTCAGCAGCCTGACACAGCGAGCGAACGAACAGGAGAGTCTCTTAGGTGCAACCCTGCACTTTTATTCTCCGTTCTGTGCGACGGATTAACCCTGGGCTGGAACATTTCAGAAGAGCCGCTGCAACTACGGGGCAGGGGTGGGGGGAAGCCGGGCCAGCTGTCGAGCTCACAGTCTCCACCCCCACCCCTGGTCCATGACATGCCTGTGCCCCCGAAATGGAAGACCACCCTCCTCTGAGCAAAAGCTCTGGCTTCCAAATGCCAAGGACACACACACACACACACTGCCTGTCCCAGCAGCAACAGCAGCTCAAGTTGCCAGCAGGCAGGAAGAAGAGGCCACCCTCTGCGACATCAGCTGCTGGGGAGCCAGAGGAGGTGCTGAGTGCCAGCACCTTCTCCCAGGTCAGGAGATATCCCACCAAAGGCAGAGTCAGCTGGGCTCCCACCAGAGCTGCAGCTACTGGAGAGAGGGGCTCAGGCTGGGCCAACTTGGTCTTAGTTCAGCAGAGGATGTGTGGGAATGTTCAGGGATGCAGGAGAGGATATATTGCTTGATTATAGCCTTTCCAACTTGTGTAAACAAGTTCACAATTTAGCAGAGTAACATTCCCCCTTTTAAACTCGCAGCGGATGCGTTTGCTCAGGCTCGCTAAAGCCTCTATAATAACTGTTCTAGTATTTTTCTCTTTTTCCCTCCTAAAAGATAAGACACAACACAGTCTTCTATAAAAGTATAAAAAGGTTTACTCACACATCATTCTGTTCACAATTGGATCCAAGAAGGCAGACTTAGCTTTGAAAAGTAACATACACCTGGAAACTATCTCATCAGGAGACAGTCCCTTTGTCTTCTCTTGGCTGGAGCCAAGAGAGCATCTTTGGCTAAGCAGATGTTGCTTCTTCGATGCACGTAGTCAAAGAGAGAGGTGGCTGCCCTGCCCTGTGCTTTTGTCGTTACCTGCACAGGTGAGGCCACGCCCACCTCTAGTCACATGCAGAGGAAGTCTGTCCCAGCCCAGAAGGAAACAGGAAGTTTTCCTGCTGGCTGGACAAACATTCCCCCCAAGTGTAAACATGTTCACTCTAGGAATGTTGTACTTGACTGCTCTTGTGTTTCACATCCCACAGGATGGAGAGGACCCTGTGGCCAGGTGTGCCCAGGGACACCGACCCCCTGTTCCCACTGGCCTGTTCTCCTGCCCCCAGCCTCCCCCGGAGGTTGCCAGGGCTCTGCCAGACCAGGTCCCTCTGAGGGGAAGCGCAGGCCCTGGCTGAGCCATTCTGTGCTGGAAGTAAATCTCTTCCAAACGTTTCCAGATTGAAAGGCCACATGGTGTCCATCTGTCAAAGGAGGATAGCAAACTTCCAGAGCAGACTTTGTTTTCATTTTTGCTTGAGCAACAGGTCAGCTGCCCTCTTCGTGCCCCACAAAGCCAGAGGCTGTCTTCTGCCTTGGTCAAACCCCACCTGGAGTCTGGGTTACTGCTCTGGGCACCACAGCTGGAGAAGGATATCGACAAGCTGGAAGGTGGGCAGAAAAGAGAGACCAAGGGTCATGTAGCCCAACTCGCCACAATGCAGGAATCTCAACCAAAGCATCCTTGAAAGATGGCCGCCCAACCTCTGCTTGAAAACCTCCAAGGAAGGAGAGTCCACCACCTTCTCAGGGAGTCCGATCCACTGTCCAGTAGCTCTTACCAGCAGAAAAGTTATTCCTGATGTTGTGTTGGAATCACCTTTCTGGCAATTTGAATCCATGAGTTCACGTCCTGCCCTCTGGAGCAGGAGGTAACAAGCATGCGCCATCTTCCATGTGGCAGCCCTTGAGATAATTGGGGACCCCGCCCCCACCTCTGGCCCTTTCGTGGGTCGTCCTGCAAGGGGCAGGGCAGAGGTTTGAGGTGGCCTGGAGGCAGACCTGGGGGAAACACCTCCCCCCTCCCAAAAAAAGACATTGAGATGGTTCTAGTTACAGGTAGGTAGCCGTGTTGGTCTGCTGTAGTCGAAACAAAATAAAAAAAATCCTTCCAGTAGCACCTTAGAGACCAACTAAGTTTGTTATTGGTATGAGCTTTCATGTGCATGCACACCTCTTCAGATACACTGAAGCAGAAGTCACCAGACCCTTATATATAGTGAGAGGGTGGGGAGGGGTAATTAATTAATTAATTAATTATACATACACACATACATACATACATACATACATACATACATACATACATACCCCGCCTATCTGGTTGGGCTTCCCCAGCCACTCTGGGCGGCTTCCAACAAAATATTAAAATACCGTAATACATCAAACACTAAAAGCTTCCCTAAAGAGGGCTGCCTTCAGATGTTAGCACCAAGGTTAGCACCAACACTTTGAATTGTGCTCGGAAACGTACTGGGAACCAATGTAGGTCTTTCAAGACCGGAGTTATGTGGACTCAGTGGCCGCTCCCAATCACCACTCTTGCTGCCACATTCTGGGGGTAGCCCCACGTAGAGCGCATGGCAGTAGTCCAAGCGGGAGATAACTAGAGCATGCACCACTCTGGCGAGACAGTGACCATTGGACAGGTAGGGTCTCATCCTGTGTACCAGATGGAGCTGATAAACAGCTGCCCTAGACGCAGAACTGACCTGCGCCTCCATGTACAGCTGTGAGTCCAAAATGACTCCCAGGCTGCACACCTGGTCCTTCAGGGGCACAGTGACCCCATTCAGGACCAGGGAATCCTCCACACCTGCCCGCCTCCTGTCCCCTAAAAACAGTACTTCTATCTTGTCAGTATTCAACCTCACTTGGCTGATAGGTGTGGTAAACCTGTTGACGACTTCTGTTCCAGTGTATCTGAAGAAGTGTGCAAGCACACGAAAGCTCATACCAATAACAAACTTAGTTGGCCTCTAAGGTGCTACTGGGAGGAATTATTTTATCGAGATGGCTGTCACCTGGAAGATGAAGGAAGCTTGTTTTCTCCTGCTCTGGAGCTCAGGACTCGAACCAGCGGCTTCAGGTTACAAGAGATTCCGACTAAGCCTCAGGAAGAACTTTCTGGTGGCAAGAGCTGTTGGGCAGTGGAACAGCCTCCCACGAGAGGTGGTGGACTCCCTCTCCTTCCCTGGAGGTCTTCAAGCAGAGGTTGGACGGCCACCTGTCCTGGATGCTTTAGCTGAGATTCCTGCATTGGAGGGGGGGTCGGACTAGATGACCCCCAGGGGTCCCTCCCAATGTTACAATTCTGTCCTTCTTAGGGAGACCCCGCCACGCCTGGCTGGGGGAGAGCCAGAGGGTTGGGCGCTAGGACCCAAAGCAGCTCTCCTGCCCCCCCCCCCCCCGCGCGCCTTTGTGCTCCGCTCCTTGTCACTGGCCGCAAATGAAGCGGTAAATAAAGAAACAGATCAGCTTCTCCCCCCCCCCCTCGGGGGAGGCCGCAGGCAGCCGCCCGCCCAGCGGGGGGGGGGTGGAGGGAGAGGGGGAGAGAAGGAGAGTTCATTAGTTGTGGATGGAGTCTGTTTCATTGTTCACTCTATAAAAGCAATTAAAGGGGGTCGCCTCGCACAGCCGTGGAGCTGAACGGCGGGGGGGGCGGGGGGAGCTCCATTACATGGCCTGCCACACCAGCACGGCTGCTGCTGCTGCAGTGGGAGGAGTGGGCTGGGGCGGGAAGCCGGGAGTGGGGGCTCATCATGGCATCCCTGTTGGAGCGCCTTGCTTCCCAACTTCAGGAGGGGCGCGTGGGGAGAGCCGCCAGGTTACTAGTCCCTGTGGATTTCCTCTGGGTTTGCAGGGAGCCGGACAGAGCTCGGAGGGAGGGGGGCGAAGGCTCACAGCCCAGCCCCGTTGCTGCTTGGCACCCACAGTCGCGCCCCGCTTTCCTGGGTGCCAGGCAACCTGTGGGTTCTGGAGAACCGGGGGTGGGCTGGCGGGCTGGCTCAGGAAATGCTGAGGAGTTTGGGAGTAGCTGGAAGTGAGAGAGGAGAGCGCCTTCGTGAGAGGGCCAGTCGCTGCCTCTCAGACTCATCTACCTTGCAGGGTCATTGTGTTGATGAAATGAGGAGAGCCGCGCTCTTCACTCACTGCAGGTGGTGACAGCAGTCACGAAATTAAAAGACGGCTGCTTCTTGGGAGAAAGGCAATGACAAAACTAGACAACATCTTAAAAAGCAGAGACATCACCTTGCCAACAAAGGTCCGTATAGTTAAAGCTCTGGTTTTCCCAGTAGTGATGTATGGGAGCTGGTGGGAGCTGGACCATAAAGAAGGCTGATCGCCGAAGAATTGATGCTTTTGAATTCTGGTGCTGGAGGAGACTCTTGAGAGTCCCGTGGACTGCAAGAAGATCAAACCTCTCCATTCCGAAGGAAATCAGCCCTGAGTGCTCACTGGAAGGACAGATCCTGAAGCTGAGGCTCCAGTACTTTGGCCACCTCATGAGAAGAGAAGACTCCCTGGAAAAGACCCTGATGTTGGGAAAGATGGAGGGCGCAAGGAGAAGGGGACGACGGAGGACGAGATGGTGGGACAGTGTTCTTGAAGCGACCAGCATGAGTCTGACTAAACTGTGGGAGGCAGTGGAAGACAGGAGGGCCTGGCGTGCTCTGGTCCAGGGGGTCACGAAGAGTCGGACACGACTAAATGACTAAACAACAACAACACACGTCATCGGGAGCTCCTTGGGGGAAATGGCAGGGAATGACTGCAATCAATAAAACAATGCAAAACAACAACAACAACATCTGGTGCCCTCCATATGCTTTGGACAACAGCGTCCATCATCTCCAAATTTCCTCACGAGCAGGCCCACATGCCAACAGGGCACCTGTGAGTCACTTGCAGAGGTCTTCCCTGGCATCCACAGGGTATGCCTTCCTGCCCCCTCCCGCCCCAGTTGAAATTAGGCTTGATATAAGCATCCAGGTGTTACCTGTAGGAGAAGGTCCAGGGTGGGCACACAGTGCTCACATCTGTCTCCTCGCGTTTGCAAACGTGTCCAGGGGCCCCAAAAGGTTGAAATGCCCTGTAGTGCCACACACCCCTCTGAGATGCAGGAAAAGGACACTGCAAGCAGGAAAAACTGGGAGACGATGCTTTGCTCCCTCTGTCACAATCGGTCCTTTTTTCAGGGGGTACTCAGGGGCACACGGGACCAGAACTTCCTTTTTTTGTTGTTAAAGATGTGGCACTTAATGTGACAACTTCATGGTGTGAGGACCGGCACATATCTTTCTAGAAAAAAAGCACTGGTCACAATACTAGATTCCAGGTTCACTCAGGGCAACTGACTGAGTACATGGCAGATTTTATACAAATAGTTTTTATCTGATGGCATTCAGTGCCCCAAGTTGCGGCAACTGCAACCAAAGGGTGTTTATTTTTTAATTTAAAAAAAAAGTGTTAGCAAAGCGTACCACTTTGTTCCTGCTGTTGAGTCTGTTTGAAAGTCAAATCTCCCCCGGCCTTTGAACTTCTAGCTCTGAAATGGTGAACAAAAACCCTGTGGTTTTTAATTCAGCATTTCAGAGTTGCAAATTCCAGGAACTTTCTGTTCAAGGATCATGAATTAATAATCCCGAAGACAAGCTAAATGGACCCTCCATGGTCCAAGATAGTCTACCTTTGGACACTAGTTGCAGGGAGACAAACAAGGGAGGGGAGGTTTGCTGACTTCATGCCCTACCTGTGGGCTTTCCAAGGGCATCTCCTTGGCACCTGGGGGAAAACAGGATGCTGGAGCAGGTCTGGTGCAAATGCCAAACTCTCCTGTTGTTTGGATGTCCCGGGAGCTCCAGGCAAGATGGATCCTCCTGGAAGAGGCTTCTGTTGATAATGCTTCGCACACAGGCAAGAATTGCTTCCAACTCATTCCCCTGTGATATGGGACGTGGGGGGCGCTGTGGGTTAAACCACAGAGCCTAGGACTTGTCGATCAGAAGGTTGCTGGTTTGAATCCCTGCAACGGGGTGAGCTCCCGTTGCTCAGTCCCTGCTCCTGCCAACCTAGCAGTTCGAAAGCACGTCAAAGTGCAGGTAGATAAATAGGTACCACTCCAGTGGGAAGGTAAACGGTGTTTACGTGCGCTGCTCTGGTTCGCCAGAAGCGGCTTAGTCCTGCTGGCCACATGACCCGGAAGCTGTACGCTGGCTCCCTCAGCCAATAAAGCGAGATGAGCGCCGCAACCCCAGAGTCGGCCACAACTGGACCTAATGGTCAGGGGTCCCTTTACCTTTACCTTTACATTCCCCTGTGATAGAGATATGATGGGGGGGGGCAACGGCTATACCTCCTGGGCAGGAGTCACACACCCTCAGGAGAGCAGAGAAAGGAGGAGAGGCCAGGCAAACACACAAACACACACACACACCCCTACAACTCCAAGCCTGATCACACCCCCTTGACCCCAGGGAGCAGGTGTTGAAAGATGGATGGGTGAAGGTGGCCATAGCGATAAGGCTAATGAAAGCAGGAGTCCAGAGAGAGACTCCTCTCCTGGGAGTGCCATGAAGATCTGGGCCACTAGAACAGGTGTCAGCAAACTTTTTCAGCAGGGGGCCGGTCCACTGTCCCTCAGATTTTGTGGGGGGCCAGACTATATGTTTTTTGGGGGGGGAGGAATATGAATGAATTCCTATGCCCAACAAATAATCCAGAAATGTGTTTTAAATAAAAGGACACATTCTACTCAGGTAAAAACGTAATGATTCCCGGACCGTCCGCGGGCCGGATTTAGAAGGTGATTGGGCCGCATCTGGCCCCCGGACCTTAGTTTGCCTACCTGTGGACTAGAATGTTGGAGGCCTTGGTTTGGCCTCCATGGCAGACAGCAAGGACAGGGAAAATGAGGTCCTTCTGCACACAGTTAACCTGTGGAACTCTCTGCCTCAGGAGGCAAGGATGGCCACCAACATGGACAGCTTTCAAAGAGGACTGGAAAAATTCATGGAGGGGGAGAGGGCTGCCGATGGCTCCTAGCCAGGATGGCTCTCCTACGCTTCCACAGTCGGAGGCAGCCATGATCCCAAATGTCTCTTGCTGGAAACCACAGGAGGGGAGAGTTGCTCTGGCGCTCAGGTCATGCTTGCTGGTTCCCCGGAAGAGGAATCTTAGGTTTTTATGAATCACAGAAACAGAGAATTGGAAGAGTCGGAAGGAGCCCCAAGGAGGGAGAAGGGCCCTCGTGCGTGAATCCTGCTTGCTGGTTGTGGGATGTGAAACACAAGAGCAGTCAAGTACAACCTTCCTAGAGGGAACATGTTTACACATGGGGAGGAATGTTTGTCCAGCCAGCAGGTAAACTTCCTGTTTCCTTCTGGGCTGGGACAGACTTCCTCTGCATGTGACTAGAGGTGGGCGTGGCCTCACCTGTGCAGGTAATGACAAAAGCACAGGGCAGGGCAGCCATATCTCTCTCTTTGACTACATGCATCGAAGAAGCAACATCTGCTTAGTCAAAGATGCTCTCTTAGCCAAGAGAGGACAAAGGGACTGTCTTCTTATGAGATAGTTTCCATGTGTATGTTACTTTTCTAAGCTAAGTCTGCCTTCTGGGATCCAATTGTGAACAGAATGATGTGTGAGTAAACCTTTTCATACTTTTATAGAAGACTGTGTCGTGTCTTATCTTTTATGAGGGAATAAGGGGAAATTACCAGAACAGTTATTAGAGAGGCTTTAGCGAGTCTGAGCAAACGCATCCGCTGCAAATTTAAAAAGGGGATTGTTACTCTGCTAAATTGTGAACTTGTTTACACAAGTTGGAAAGGCTATAAATCAAACAATATATCCTCTCCTGCATCCCTGAACATTCCCACACTGGTTTCCCATTGAGGCATCTGGTTGGCCACTGTGAGAACAGGATGCTGGACTAGGTGGGCCTGATCCTGCAGGCTCTCCTTATGTTCTTATGCGCATGGAATGATTCCCAGGAAGGGGGTGAAAGTGGGGCTCCTGGGTCTTTCAATGAGTTATCTCGACACCACCTTTGCTAGGACATGGACTGACGTTTTGGAGGTTCACAGTTTTCTAACTCCAACCCCTGTGCTCCATGTACATCCAAACTCCCAGAGTCTGAGGGCCCATCCTCTGAATGAGCCTGTCTGTCGTTTGGGGACACAGGTGTCCACAGTCGGGCCGAGGGCCTTCCAGCCTTCCAGCAGCTTAAGCTGCCTAGACTGGGACAACCTGCCTGCAGCCGCCACCTTTGCTTTGGTAACCTTGAGGTCGGATTCCTGCAATGCGCTTTCTGTGGGGCTGCCTTGGAAGTTGGTTCAGAAACTGCAAGTGGTGTGCAATGTGGCCGCCCAATCACAGGCAGGCTCAAGGCAAGCAGCTCCTATTTCACCAATCCTGGCACAGCGGAGCTGGCTGCCTGGAAGTTGCCAAACCCAATTCAAGTGCTGGTTTGGACCTAAGAAGCCCAGCACAGATCAGGGCCCCAGGATCTTTCAGGGCGCCTCTCCCAGTAGGAACCGACTTTCCTATCTTCATCTGAGACCTTTCTCTGGGTGCCTCCTCTGAGGGGAGTTGGGGGGGGGGGGCTCGCTACTAACAGAATACCCTCTCCAGCGGGGTCCACCCTGGGCAGCTGCTCCCAAACCTGTTTCCCGCAAACCACCAGCCGGAGAAATGGCACGTGGGTGGGCCCATGCCCTGCTCTGGTGCAAGGAGAAAATTAACGGGGGTGGGGTGTTGTTCGGGGTATCTCAGCTGCAGAGGAAAAGTTCACTGCTCTGAGCACCTTCAGAGCTTCCGCAGGCTATATTTTAGCCTTTTCAACAAACCCCCTGTGCACCTTCAGTAAACTCCTTTAATCCTGCCTCCCACCCGCTCTCGTTTCCCACAATTTTTAAGCACGGCGCACATGTGTCGGGGGCTGGGCGGCCCTTTCGGTCCCTCCTCCTCCCCGACTCTACAGTTCTCTGTGCAAAGCGGCGGGACTGCAGCTGGCAAGGCAGAGGCGCTTGGAGGAGGCGCTGCAGCAGCGCGCGCGGGGAGGAGATGCGATTCAGCGCTGCTGCAATGGGCCGCAGTGGGGGAGCTGAGCAGGAGCCTCTGGAAGGTGCGCAGGCGGCCACAGGGACACCCCACGACGCGCAGAAAGAGAAAGCTGCCCCTCTCCAGCCCCTCTCTCCTGAAGCCCCCTTCCCCACCACCCTCGCCCAAAGCCAACGGCAAGTCCCCTATGCCCGGAGCCTCTGCACAGCCCCCGTCCCTGTCCGCCCGCCCTTGGCTGGTCCCTGCCTTCTGCGGGAAGGGAGGAGGAAGGAGCCGGGCTGGGGAGCCAGCAAGGAACTTTCCCAAATTCTCAGTGCTGCAGCCAGCGGTTCAGCAGAGGCCCCGAGTCCAAGTCAAGGAGCGCCATCTAGTGGGTGAAGGGGGGCAACAGGAGAGCAAGGAGAGAGAACACTCCCCCCCCCCCCAGGCTGCAGGGTTGGGGTCCAGCTGTGGGACGCCGGTTGGTGCAGGACTACAACGCCCATCAGCCCATGGCAGCCTGGCCAGCGCTCAGGGAGGACGATGGGAGTTGTAGCCCAAGAAGAGAAAAGTCCCACCACCTGGGCCTCTGAAATGGGTGCAATTGGGTTCTGAAATCCGCACACAGGCAAGCACACCTGGGTTGAGACTGAGGCTTGGAATTCAAGCTACCGAAAGTTTGGCATTCGTGTTCGTGAAATGAGCAAGATGCTTTGGAGTGGGAAAAGGCGGCTGGAATCGAGCCCTGCTTTCCCCCAGCGAGTTGTGGGAAGGCTGAACTGAGCACTGCAGAGAGCCCTGGCTCAGAGTCTGGTTTAAAAATCAATTCATTTGCTGCACCCCCAGCTTCTCTCCTTGTTTGGGGGGCTGTAGGTGACCAAAAAGGGACGCGGGTGGCGCTGTGGGTTAAACCACAGAGCCTAGGACTTGCCGATCAGGTGGTCGGCGGTTCGAATCCCCAGGACAGGGTGAGCTCCCGTTGCTCGGTCCCTGCTCCTGCCAACCTAGCAGTTCGAAAGCACATCAAAGTGCAAGTAGATACATAGGTACCTCTCCGGCGGGAAGGTAAATGGCGTTTCCATGTGCTGCTCTGGTTCACCAGAAGCAGCTTAGTCATGCTGGCCACATGACCCGGAAGCTGTACACCGGCTCCCTCGGCCAGTAAAGTGAGATGAGCGCAGCAACCCCAGAGTCGGCCACGACTGGACCTAATGGTCAGTGGTCCCTTTACCTTTACCTTTTTAGGTGACCAAAAAGGACAAAGGAGATGGTGTTGGACTTTCGGAGGAAGAGAGAACTAGCCCCGCTGTACATCGGGGAGGTCTCTGTAGAGAGTCTCTTCCTTTAAATTCCTAGGAGTTTATCTCAGTGAAGACCTTACTTGGAAAATCAATACAACCCAGGTGGTTAAGAAAGCCCAACAGAGACTCCATCTCCTCAGAATATTGCAAAAAACAACAACAATGTCAACCAACATTTGATGATCTCCTTCTACCGGTCCACAATAGAAAGTGCCCTTTCCTACTGCGTCACGGTGTGGGACGCTGGTTTGACATCAGCTGATAGGAAGTGCCTACAGAGGGTGGTGAATACAGCACAAGATATTATGGGCTGTCCCGTGAATCTGCTGGATAAAATAGCGGAAGAACGTGAGAGTGAGGAAAATTCTCAGGGATGGTTCACACCCTGGCTGGCACTTTCTTGATCTCCTGCCCTCGGGCAGAAATTATAGAAGCAGGATTAGTGGCACCAACAGGGTAAAGAACAGCTTCTATCCGTTAGGCTGCTGAATGAAAAGATAACAACAGGGCAACTGACTTTTGGGTTTGGTGGGTGTGCGTCAGTAAACGAGGGGAATTAAGACTAAGAGAGCTGAGTGGGGGGTGCTCGTGTAATCTCACTGTATACAAGTTGTACAAGTGACAATAAAGAGCCAGTGTGGTGTAGTGGTTAAGAACGGTGGACTCGTAATCTGGGGAACCGGGTTCACGTCTCCGCTCCTCCACATGCAGCTGCTGGGAGACCTTGGGCCAGTCACACTTCTTTGAAGCCTCTCAGCCCCACTCACCTCACAGAGTGTTTGTTGTGGGGGAGGAAGGGAAAGGAGAATGTTAGCGGCTTTGAGACTCCTTCGGGTAGTGATAAAGCGGGATATCAAATCCAAACTCTTCTATTTCAATTTCAAAAGTCGGGGATAGCAGCAATTACCAGAGAGTCAGACTTGACTGGCTGCTCCACAGGGCAGCTCCTCTTAAAGAAGAAGAAGAAGTTTGGATTTGATATCCCGCCTTTCACTCCCCTTAAGGAGTCTCAAAGCGGCTCACATTCTCCTTTCCCTTCCTCCCCCACAACAAACACTCTGTGAGGTGAGTGGGGCTGAGAGACTTCAGAGAAGTGTGACTGGCCCAAGGTCACCCAGCAGCTGCATGTGGAGGAGCGGGGAAGCGAACCCGGTTCCCCAGATTATGAGTCTTAACACTCTTAACCACTAGGAGCTGGGCAACAGATAGGCTTTCAGGATGAATTTGGGTGGAGTTCCTCTTGGACCACTCCAGCGCCAAGAGGTTTTTGGGTCTGGTCATGCTGGAACCATTCCTCCCAGTTCCTTTGGGCCACCCACCCTCCTCCTCCCATTCCATGGAGATCTCCCCAGGATTGAACCTGGGCCGTCGAAGACACAAAGCAGCTCAGAAGACATCTGCTGATGGACAGAGAAGAAAGGAACCAGCAGGGACTGGCAAAGGACACACTTTGGACACAATCATCACCCAGAACAGAGTGCCCACCTTTAATAGCCAAGCACCCACCCACCCCTGCCCACTCCCCTCACACACTCGTGTTCTCCCCGTAGTCCATGTCGTCGTCATCGTCGTACCTCTCCGGCGGAAGGTGTCTGATGACGTGACGCGTGGAGACATCCTCATAGTCAAAGAAGTTGAGGTTGAGGTTGCGGGCGATGCGGCGCCCCACGGAATCGAGAAGCTGGGGGGAGACACAGGCAAGGTGGGGCAGGTTAAGCAGGCCTGGAAGGATGGAGCCTGTTTTCATCCCTCCAACTCTCAAAGGGGGGGGAGAGCTGGGCAGTGAGCCCCAGGGGCCACCTGAGGCCTGCGGGGGAAGCAGAGGGAACCCCCTAACCCTCACCACCCCTTTTGCTGGACCTCTGCGGTTACTTGACAGAAAGGCCCTTTTTACATACAGATGGGAGTCAGATCCAAAAGTGGAAATGAAGACAAGGTAGCTGCTGGGAAGTGAACTCCGTCAAAAGCAGTAGGAGTAGACTTCGGATAAAATAGCAGTCCAATAGCAGTCCATTTATTTATTTGATTTTATTTTTTGAATTTCTATACCGCTTTATACTTTTAAGAAAAATCTCAAAGTGGTTTGCAGCATATTAAATCAATAAAACATAAATAAAACAACCTGGAGAAAGTCCAATATAGAGCATACAGTCAAAGCAACGTAACAGAAAGCTAAAAATATTACCATTGCAGGGGGTTGGAGTAGATGGCTCTACGATTCTACGATTCCATCATTCCGTGGGAAGGGTGATGTGAAACACGCCTCCCTTTCTCATTCAGAAATCTAACATATGGGACAAAGCCTGCCCCCTTCAGAATCGTGGCTTGCCCCTTCTATACACACACACACAGAGAGAGATGTTTATGACGGATGACCAGAGGCTGCAGGGGGGCATTAGTGCTTAGAATTCCACGGCTAGATCCCGGGATTGGGGTGGGGTCAGTAAAATAGTAGGTCTTATCTGAGAGGGTTAATTATATTTGGAATGCAATCATAAATACAGTTGTACCTCCGGTTACGTAAACTTCGTGATACATAAGCGGCAAACCCGGAAGTATATTTCCAGGTTTTTGCCACACACGCATGTGCAGAAGCAGTAGACCACTTCTGCACATGCACAGAAGCACTCTAACGCCGCATGTGCATGTGCAGAAGCAGTCTCCCAGGTTGCGAAAACCTCAGGATCTGGCCGGAGCTCCAGAACGGATCCCGTCTGCAACCAGAGGTACCACTGGACTGTTATATAGTTAGCAGTCTGTGTTTGCCTGAGCTTGAGTCTGGACTAAGGGATCTGAGCTCCTGTGTTCTGAATCGATACATGATATCCAATCACAGAGCATTTCAGGATTTGGGCCTCTGCCATTGGCCCTTGAACTCTTGAGTCGTGATTTGCCGCTTGGAAGGTTAGACAGCCAATCACGTTGGGAGAGGGAGTGTCCCAGGTTTTCAGGAATGTATATAAGCAGTTACTTTGCCCCTGGTTCCCAGTGATGTCGTTCAACAAAGGTTCTTGCTGTTATCGCTGTGCCTTGTCTGGTGGGACCCATCTACACTTCAACTACCTAAAGAGCTACCCAGGAGACCGACAGGAGCAGCGCCCCCTTTAAGAACAAGGAAAGAAAAATCAACGTGCACACACCGAAGCACACATGCACACGAGAACCGACCACCAGGTGGCACATGTGCAATGTCTCTCCCTATGATCATAGAATAGTAGAGTTGGAAGAGACCCCAGGGGTCATCTAGTCCAACCCCCTGCAGTGCAGGAATCTCAACGGAAGCACCCGTGATGGTTTAGATCATGCTGGAAAGGAAGTCAAGCAGCAGGTACTAGTGGTGTGTTGACGACAACCTAGAGAAACTTTGTGGCCCCATAGCTTTGTGAGAAAGCGCTGGACTTTTCTCCCATTGCAGGGGGGATCAGAACATGGGAAAGGCTGGATCCGTCCCTGGGATCGTGGGCAAGCGACTCAGAGTGTCTTGAGGGTTTGCTGCTGTAGTTGGGAAATTTTGGTATGTCAAACGCTCTTGCCCTGGTACTTCGCCTGGGGGCAGTTTGCCCAGTGAAAGGACTCGCTGTGTTTTGAACGATTGTTGCTGTGTGAGTCTGGTTTTAGCTAGTTATATTTTACACTTTCCTAGAGGCAGAGACCAAGAAATGGAGAACCATTCAGGTTTAGGAATCTGCAGGGCCAACGTCTTTACTGCAGTTACCATTCGGATTGTTTTGGAAGGTGCTCCAACCATTAGGAGAGGAAGCGGAGTATCTACATGTATATCAAGCCAATAAATGCATCAGATACCCTGTGTGAAGCTGGACCTTTGGTCCACCATCTGCCATGCATCTAGTCAAGACACAGAGCCCCATAACTGGCCCATTAAGGGTCTGCCCCATACCTCAAACTGGTCCGTCAGTGCAGCCAGGGTGAGCACCTCCAGGCGGTATCCATTGATAATGAGGCTGTAGTAGCGTTTCCCGTAGGCTGGAATATGGAGGAAGCAGAGTGTTACTATGGAGGCTGCCATTGCTGTGTCCGAGCTAGCCTGGTCCAGGGTGCGGGGTGCAAAATAGATTGATGTAAATCACCTGTGTGGGGTAATTGATGAAAGAATTGGCTGGATCCCTAGATCCAAAGTGTGGGGCTATACACACTTTAGAAAGAGACCCCAGCAGAGTAATAAAATCACAGTATCATGCAGCGCAGTGAAGCACGAGGAATAGAGGCTGTTTGACATTTTAAACATCTTGCTTACAGGGCTCCCCCTCTCTCAATAAACAGACCACACCGTTAGTAGTTTTTAATCATGGGTAGGCAAACTAAGGCCTGAGGGCCGGATGTGGCCCAATCACCTTCTCAATCCAGCCCATGGAAAATCTGGGAATCAGTGTGTTTTTACATGAGTAGAATGTGTCCTTTTATTTAAAATGCATTTCTCGGTTATTTGTGGGGCATAGGAATTCGTTCATTTTCCCAAAAAAGGTCTGAGGGACAGTGGACCAGTCCCCTGCTGGAAAAGTTTGCTGACTCCTGGTTTAAATGCTTTACTTACAAACTCTAAAGTTCAGATTCATGTGTTATTCCATGCAGCAGCAAGAAGAACAGAGGCTCTTCTTCAAACATCAGGAAGAACTTTCTGGCAGTAAGAGCTGATTGACAGGTTGTGAATTCTCCTGCCTTGAAGGTTTTAAAGCAAGGGCTGTGTGGCCACCTGTCATGGATGCGTTAGCTGAAATCCCCGCATTGGAGCGGGTTAGACTAGAGGACCCTCAGGGCCCCTTCCAATTCTATGATCCCTCTTTGAAAAAAGTTTGGCAGCAGTCTGATTGGTCCTAGAACAATAGAATCAAGAATGCAGCAGTCTGATTGGTCCACAGGAGCCACCCAATCCAGCTCCAGGTGGAAGAGAATCCGCAACCTGATTGGCCTACAGGAGAATCCCGGAATTAGCCAATCTCGTGGGACCCATTGGATAAATAATGTATATAACGCAGACATTCTTGGGGAACTTCCATTCCTCCTCACCACTATGAGCTGAATAAAGAGCATGAAATCCACTCTCAACTCCGAGTATATTTCAAGAGGGAAGGCCTGGACGTAACAGGAGAGGAGGAGGAGGAGTTTAGCAGAGGAGGCGACAAGGGTGCCTTCTACATGCCCCCCCCCCGCCATGCTGGTGGTACCATCGGGCTGAGCTATGAGCCGCACGTAGATCTGATGCAACGGTCCCTCCTGCCAGAGGATGCCTTTGATGTAGAACTGGTAGACCTGCTTGATGTGGTTGATGATCAGCCGGCGCTTGTGGATGTTGCTGATGGACAGCCAGAGTCCGGTCAACATGCCAAAGACGAAGAAAACTGTGAAGTCTTGAGTGCCCTGAAAGGAGAGCAAAGGGTCCAGGCAGAGAAGGTTAGGGATGCCAGGGGGAAAATGAAGCTTAGAAAGAGGTCCATCCGCATGAGAACCCTGCTCCTCATCAGGGTCAACCTGTTGCCTCCAGGAATCACAAAAACAGGGGAATGGAAGGCAAAATCTCTGCCCTACAGCTGCTCCTCGGAGCCAGGTATTCACCTGGACAGGCGTTCCCCAGCCTGGTGCCATCCAGATGTTTTCAACCACAACTCCAGTCAGGCCTGAGCCAAATGGGACTGATGAGGATTGCAGTACGAAACATCTGGAGGGCACTAGATTGGGGTATATTGGTCCAGCCAATCTGTTTTCTCCATCCCCACCCAGAAAAAACCTGGAGAATCTCCTCCCCAGCTTGGCCGATTCCCTTGTCCAGATGTGGGAGATCTGAGAAAAGTCAGCTCAGAAGGACTGAGCAGGGACGTCTCCTGATGAAGCCACCCCAAGTAGTGGACGGGAGCAACCTTATCTGTGAAAAAGCTTTGCGCTCTCTTTGCAACGCTCCCTTTCTCTGTAGGGTTGCAGAAGGCCTTTACTGCTACGAGGAACTGTTGGAAGGCATTCTTCAGACATGTCGCAGGAAACCCTTCCCCCAAATCATTCAGTTTGTACAAACTTCACACACACTCACACTCACACACTACATACGCTACACTTCTGTTATAAATTCATTGAAAATCAACCATACATCGGATCTGCACTGTTCCACTTTTATTTTACTCCATGAAGGACGGACTACAAAATGGGGAAGGTTTGATACAGGGCAGCCATAATCCCTTGAGCATACCAGCACATCCACAGGAGCCCTGCCCAGTTGCTATGCCAACCCTGATGGTCCTAGACAGAAGACCATCAAGATCACAAAGAACTTGCATATGGGAGTGGATTCAGCACGGACTGGAACAAAGGACAATAATCAGCTCTTCCCTCTGGGGGCAGGAAACTGCAAACTCCCCTCTGTCACCTGGAAAGTACTCATGGAGAGGGGGAAAGGGGGAACCAGCCAGGTGACAGGACACTCAGGTTACCACCACAATTCCTCCCTCAACCCCTCCTTTCTGTGATGTAGTTGTGATGTAGTCTTAGGGTGTAGTTTGGGGGATTAGTAACTAATAAAAGTTGGGGTCTTCTTTTGCTCTGGGCTTCCATTTTGCTTCATCTTGTTTGATACGGAAAGGGGGGGCATGCCTTCCTTCACCCTTCTACCGGCCACCAAAGGGTCCGAGGCGATGACCTCAAGGGCTCCCAACCCCACGTGGACCCCTCAGCCCCCACACCGTTACACAAGCACCACACTCTACCCCAAGCCCCATTAATAGAGTGCCTTTTCCCTTTCCTACACCTATCTGCTATTACGGGCGAAATAAGCCCAAATTCTTATGCCTCTTTCCCACTCTATCTTTACTGTGGGTTGACCGTACGAAGCTGTATTCCCTATTCCTTTCAATGGCTGCGTTCTATCCAATCAGAACCATGCATTCACCTTGCAGAGCTAGCTCAGCGAGCTCCTGCACGCCTCATTTAACCTCTTGACAAGCTGCTGACGGCTCCCCGCTGGGAGAACAATGGAACCGAAACTTGTGAACTCATAAAAGTGTCAAATCTTGCTACAATGTATCTATTCTGTTTCCGGCTTCAATCACCAATATAAATTGGACTAAAAAGGACTAAAATCTTTAGAAATTCGTATAAAATCAACCACAACTCCGATTTCCTTGCTTTTGGTGCCGATCGGCTCAGTCTCCTCAGGACTCCATGATACCTCCCCTGCCTCCATGATCCCTCGAGTGAGGCGTCACATACTCAGTAAGACCCTAATCCAGTCAAATCGCTCTGCCAAGCCTTTCCTCCGGGCAATGCCAGGTGACAGACCGTGCATACATGGACCATTGTCTTCTCATCACCGGCACTCAGGAAGTGCTTATCTGTGCATATCTCCAGCTCTGCATATTCCCCCATCCCTCCTCTATATGTTAATCTGGTGTAACCCAACCTCTCTTTAATGTATTCATGATGTAATCCGTGTAACCCAACTTCTCTTTAATGTATTCATGATGTAACTATGATGTATTTTGCACTGTATTCTGGGACATGGAGGGAAGTTTCAAAAGCTCATGTCACCCCTTTCTCGCTGTTCAATCTCGCCTTGAACCTGTTGTGCAATAAACTTGGATCTTCTGCAGCTTGCTCCTGTCTCCGGCTGAGCTCATTTTCTTCCGCAGGGACCCGCGGACTTAGTCCGACAAGCTGGGTGGCAGAGTAGCCCCGCACCCAGATTTTACCGTAACATGTTGTGGGTGGGAGTCCTGTCGCTACAGTATTCAATAAAGGCCAAGCCTACAGGCTGCTGTTTTGCTCCAAGTTATCCTAGTTGGTGTCTTTGTTTTTGTCCAAGGGAGCCCTCGGATTTTTCCGTTAACAGACATAACGTGGAACCTACCGTATTTTTTGCACCATAACACTCACTTTTTTCCTCCTAAAAAGTAAGGGGAAATATCTGTGCGTGTTATGGAGGGAATGCCTACGGGTGGCATGCCTACGGATTTTTCTCCTCTAAAAACTACGTGCGTGTTATGGTCGGGTGCGTGTTATAGAGCGAAAAATACGGTATTGGCCGCCATTATGGACCTCACACTGGCCTCGAAATGGGCTCTGAGTGTTGCTTTCTTGGGTGTGGCCTGTTTTTCTACCGCTGACGCTCAGGCCAACTGCTCTGCAGCTTTGATGACCATAACTGAACCCCCGAGACTGTTGGGATACTGCCAGGGAGACAAAGTCCATCATGGCCCCAAGCCATCTGCCGGACGATCCATCGATCTCCCGTAGGCACGCAGCATCAGCAATTAGCGACATGAGTTTCTAGAAAATATCTTGCCACATTCCAGAGCTCATGCACACTCTATCAGCAGATAATGCACAGCAAAAGTTGCACTCAGGAGAGCATTATTTACAAGTTTTGTCCAGCGTTGATCAGAACAAAGAAAGACATGACTGCCTGCGTCAGTGTCTCCAGCACAGAGAGTGAAACAAAAGCAATAGAAAACATAAACTTCCTGTGAACAGGAAATACGCAGACTCTGTGACTCACAGCCTGCTCCCTTTTAAGGTGGAACGGAAATATCCTAACAGAGACAACCGGCTCCACTCACTGCTAGGCATATAAATGTGGGGCCAGCTAGCAAAGGAGCCTGCTCCCGTGGGGGCAGGGGAAGTCCCAGCAGAAAAAGCTTCAAGGCGAGTTCAGCAGGCGTGAGAGTTCAGCAGCAGGGTGAGGAGGCCAGGGCACCCCACTCTGCCCAACAAAACCCCAAACTCTCAACAAAGTCACAGAAAATTGCCAATGAAAAGCCAGCAAGGATAGAGGGGGGTAGGGAGGGTCATTTTAGGGGGTGAAATCTAATTTTTGCCAATTTATTCAGTGGTAGGTCTTTAAAATATGTTCTAGGGTGTTAGGAATTGAAATCTGCTATTCCTTTTTGTGACTGGACAACATTTAGCTCGGTAAGTCTACGTCTAATGAAAAAGCACATCAACTGCTTTCCGAAAACCAATGAATGCTAATTTTACCTCCTGAAAATGTCATGAAATGCTATAAATAAATAAAATAAAATAAATGAAAGTGCTTGGCAATCATTTTTTTATTATTTCTATGCAATTTTATGCACCATTTACTTACCAAGCAAAATCAAATTATATTAATTTTAACAAAATATCTAATTTTTGGAATTTGAAAGTTGAAAAATTCAACCCGGTGTCCCGGTGTTTTGCACTGTCTGTATCGTGAGCTTACAGGTCAGGTGAGCCAGAGGGGTCCAGATGACTGAGGTGTATAAAATTAATCAGGACATGGATATAGTTGATAAAGAAACACTAGAATTTGTGGACATACGATGAAGCTGAATGTCTGAAGATTCAGGGCGAATAAAAAGAAGTCCTTCATGCAGTGCAGAGTTAAACTGTGGAGGCAGGGATGGCCACAAACTGGGGCGGCTTTCAGTGGAGAAGAGGGGTTCTTGGTGGCTCCTAGCCAGGGCTTTTTTCTGGGGGTACGCAGGGGTATGCATACCCCTAAGCATTTTGTGAATCTAAGTTTGGCCTCATTGAAGGGAGAACAGGATGCCTGACTACATGGGCCATTGGCCTCATCCAGCAAACTCTTCCTGACACCAATTTGCACAAACACACACGCAGACCCTCAACTTCACAAAAGAAGCACAATTGAGGCTGTGTACTTGATTGCATCAGTTCCCTAGACGCAAAATGGGAGCAATGGTAATCTCCCTTACAGGACAACTCCCTTTTATATTCCCATTCAATTCTGTGAATGTACAGTGGAACCTCAGGTTGTGAACGATCCGTGCGGGAGGCACGTTCGCAACCTGCAGCGTTCGCAACCCTGTGCATGCGCAAAGCACGATTTAGCTCTTCTGCGCATGCGCGAGCACCGAAACCTGGAAGTAACCCGTTCCGGTACTTCCGGGTTTTGGTGCGTCCTTAACCTGAAAATGCGTAACCTGAAGCATCTGTAACCCAAGGTACCACTGTACCTGGTAGTTTGCGGAGGAATTAGCTGGTGCCCAACTGCAAAGCGGTGTCAGGAGAGGCAACAGAAAGAAGTCGAGAGAGCAGCAAGGGAGGAACGTGAGTTAGTGAAGTCGCACAGACACTTTGGGCCAAGTGACTAGCTCAATACTTTACAGGAAAGCTGTGTTCCCACAGCGGGGGAATTGTGGCAAGACAAATACATCTCGTTGGTACCTGGTTATCAACAGTGGCAAGAATCATGTGCCTACCCGTGGTGATTTGAAGTGAAGTATGCTGAGCCCCAAAGAAAGCAGGAAAACCACCAGTCCTTTCCAGATCATGTCCTTGTAATATTCCATCACAAACACTGCAGGGGGAGAGGCAGAAAGGGCAAAATTCAGGACTAAGCCCCGCGGAGCTGAGCTGAAATGGCCAGGGCTGACCCTTCTTCCCAAGTCCCCAACCTCCCTCCCTCAGCCCAGGCCACAGAACCCAGAATCCCCGTGGCCAGAGCTGGGAAGCACAGAAAACACAAAATTAGAGCTCCTGATGCGCGTGCAATTGAAATTGTGTTTCATATTTCAATGACACAAAACATGCAACAGTGGAGAACCGTTTAGACACCTTTTTCTTTGGGTGAGCAAGCTAAGACACAGACTCCCCCTTGCTATCATGAAGATATTCTGAAACACGGAAGTTTAAGCAGCTAAGTTTCCCTGCCCAACCCCAGACATGCAACTTGCATGAAAATAACTCTGGAGAATAGCTCCCTCTCCTGTCTTCTCCCGTGTCAGAGACAGGAATAGGGCTGGGTTTGTGGGATGAAAATAGATCTGACCCATGTGTGGGTAAATTAACAAAAGTATAGGCTGGGTGCCTGGATTCAAAATGCAGTACTTCGCACACTCCCAAGGGGGAGACAGCCCCCAGCAGGGTTAAAAACACTCTTAAGTTAACCAGCAGCATAGTGTGGAATATGGGTTATTAGACCCTTCTACGTATCCCATTTAGTCTGCCTTAAAACACGTCCTCTCTCTCTACCCCTGTAGCAATGACACACACCGCTAAGTATGTTTAAAGGCTTTCCTTACTAAATCCAAGGGTCTGATTCATGCACTGATCCATGCAGCAGCAAGGAAAACACAGGCAGATTACTCTTGGGTGCAAAATGCACAATATAGTTTCAAACATGCCATCTGAACTTGCTGCAAGTTCAGACATGTCCATACTGGTTGGTTACATGGCTGGAAGAGGTAGGTAGCCGTGTTGGTCTGCCGTAGTCGAAACAAAATAAAAAAATTCCTTCCAGTAGCACCTTAGAGCAGTGTTTTTCAACCACTGTTCCGCGGCACACTAGTGTGCCGCGAGATGTTGCCTGGTGTGCCGCGAGATGTTGCCTGGAGGGAGGCGGGCGAGTCGGGCGGCGAGAGGCGGGGCGGCGGCAGCGAGGAGAGGCCGCCCAGCGCGGGGCTCTCGCCATCTGCCTGCCTGGCTGCCTGTGAGCTCGGCGGGCAGCGCCTCCGTCCGCAGCGCCCGCCTCGCGGCTCTCATTCCCTGCCCCTGCCAAAGCTCACCCAGCCAAGCCGCGCTCTCCTTCCTGCCTCGCTTTGCTGCCTCCTCCCCCCCCACCCCCAAAGCTTGGAGGTTCCCCAGCGCCGACCCGCAGGTTTGACCCCCTTCTCACACCTGTTTGCGCTCCTTGCACGGAATGGGGCGGATGGGCAGGAACGGGGCTCGCCGTTGCCTCCGCTCGCCCTCCCCCCCCCCGCTGGCGGTCCCGCGATTCTTGGCTTTTTGGCGGTTGGCACAGAAAGAAGGCAAGGGGGAGGGGAAAATTGAAACTTACACTTTCGTGCGTCCCTCCCGGCGTGACGCTGCGCGCTGACGTCACGGGGCTGTAATGGTGGTGTGCCTCGAGATTTTTTTCATGAAACAAGTGTGCCTTTGCCCAAAAAAGGTTGGGAAACACTGCCTTAGAGACTAACTAAGTTTGTTCTTGGTATGAGCTTTCATGTGCATGCACGAATCTGAAGAAGTGTGCATGCACACGAAAGCTCATACCAATACCAAACTTAGTTGGTCTCTAAGGTGCAACTGGAAGGAATTTTTTAATTTTGTTTTGATAGCTGGAAGAGAGTGTGAGAAAGGAAGAGAAGCACTTTCACTTCCTCCCTCAAGGGGGAGGCATGACCTAGCTGAGTCTAGGAACATGGCTCTGTTGTCTTAACTCCTTCATGCATGAAGTAGCCCTCATGCACAGTTATGTTTGACTGCAGTTTCCAACACTGGGGAGGCTGGGGGGGGGGGGAGATACCGGTTGATGGTTCCCTACGATATGTGCAGTGGTTGCTAGAGCAGACTTCAAGTAGAACGGTGGCCCGTCTCAGGCAGTCCTCCAACCGTCCTCAGCACAATCAAGTAGACCCAAGAAGCCTCCCTAAGGCTTCGCTCCTCACCTTTGG
The DNA here is from genome assembly GCF_965112155.1 of Podarcis liolepis. Taxonomy (NCBI): domain Eukaryota; kingdom Metazoa; phylum Chordata; class Lepidosauria; order Squamata; family Lacertidae; genus Podarcis; species Podarcis liolepis. The sequence continues at coordinate 1,070,137 of NC_139560.1, read as the reverse complement.
GCTGCTGCACTTGGAACGGGAAATACTTGTTCTCCTTGAGCAGCTCAGGAAGGTTTTTCTCTCTGCTGGCAAAGCTGCAGTGCCAGAGGACCAGGGGGCCCTTGAGTATAGCCTTGGCCATCCTGCTGGGTCTTGAAGGGAGTGTCTCAGCACTTTCTTCTTCCTGGAAAAGAACGGCTGGGGAGAAGAGGGAGGACCCTCGTCACGTGCCGGACAGACTGTGGCTGCAACTCCTATCAGCCCTTTTTGAATGGTAAGCATTTGCAGATTCTTAAGGTAAAGGTAAAGGGACCCCTGACCATTAGGTCCAGTCGTGGCCGACTCTGGGGTTGCGGCGCTCATCTCGCTTTACTGGCCGAGGGAGCCGGCGTACAGCTTCTGGGTCATGTGGCCAGCAGGACTAAGCCGCTTCTGGCGAACCAGAGCAGCACATGGAAACGCCGTTGACCTTCCCGCCAGAGCGGTACCTATTTATCTACTTGCACTGACGTGCTTTCGAACTGCCAGGTTGGCAGGAGCAGGGACCGAACAACGGGAGCTCACCCTGTCACAGGGATTTGAACCGCCGACCTTCTGATCAGCAAGTCCTAGGCTCTGTGGTTTAACCCACAGCGCCACCCGCGTCCCCTTTGCAGATTCTTACTTACCCCTTAAGAATCTGACTTCCTTTGCTTATAAAGACTGCCTCTGTCTTTCAGAGAAGGCGTTGCTAAGGAAAAGCCAGGACCAAGAACCAGGACCACCCAGTGCCCAAATTATTTCTGTGCACCTTTTCCCACCTGGTCCTGCAGCAGGTGTGGGACAGTCACGGGACGGCTTCCGTAGCAACGGCGGCCAACAGAATCCCTCATCCCCATGGAAACCGGGCAGACAAGACCACAGCTGCTGCCCTCTGCAGAATCACGGAGGAAAGTGCTTAATTCAAGGAGTGCCACACACGCACCCCATGCCTCCCTCTTCACTTTCTCCTCCCCAAGAGCTGAACATAAGACCACCTCTCACCAACCTGAATGGGAAGCTTGCTAGAGTTAAAGTGGAATGTCATTCATTTATTTATTAAAAACAGTTGTATACCACTGTGCCATAAAAATACGTATCAAAGCCCTTTAAAGCAGTAAAACATAAACCAGTAAAATAAAAACCATGTTAAGAAGATAAAAACAGACATCCATTGACTATTGTGGAAAGATGTATTCTTAATTGCCTGCACAGGCCTGGCAGAGCAGGAAAGCTTTCAGCAGACATATGAAAGTTGGCCCAGAAGGCACTCACTGAATCTCTAGTAGGAGGGAGTTCCACAGGACTGAGCCAATGACACTAAAAGCTCGCTAAAGGATCTTCTAAATCACATCCCTGACATGGGTAGGCAAAACAAGTCAACATTCAATGGCAGCAACTTCCCCCAGATGTTACGAATAGCGGCAGCTCCCCCTTATCTTCCTAGTCTAGATTGGACAAAGTATTTTTAGGGGGTCCAGGTGGAAGGATAAGAAAACATCCAGAAGTTGCTGGATAACTCCTGTTTGAGCAACCAGCTTTCTACAACCCAGACCCAGAGAGAACACAGAGTCACACCCACTGTGCAAATTTTAAAAAACTCTTTTATTCTGGTAGAGTTTGGAGCTACAAACAATAGAAAAGACGACAGAAATAAGTTACAAAAAAGGTGGGGAGAGAGCAACTAGAATGTTTCCCCTCCCAGAAGTGCAGCCAGAACACCACAGTCTCTTTTCTCCTTGCAAGGGACAGATCCTGCACCTCTGCTGCCTTGAGGAAGGTGTAAGACCCCCCTGGGAAAGGTGTCAGTGCTGAAAAGGACAGGAACTTGGCCTGCTGAGGCAAGGAGAGACAGAACAGATCCTCCTATTGCAGTATTCCTGATGAGGCAGCTGCTATGAGGCATCTCCTGGTGTGGCTTGCTCTTCCGAGCTGGTCAGGAGCTGCTGCAGACACTGCCGGATTTCAGCGTAACCCCGGTACACCTTCTTCATGCCCCGTGGCAAATGGCGGCAGGATGACAGGTTGAGGTAGCTGAGAGCAGGGCAGCTGGCAATCAGGGTGCTTACGGGGAGAAGGAAAGGAGATCAATGTTAAGCAGTGCACCTTGCTTGCTCCCTCTCAACCTTGCTGGTGTGGGGAATTGGCAAAACATTAGATTATCACAAGGCCACTCGTAATATAAAGGTCAGTAACAGGAGGAAACACCAAAATGTCCCAAATGGATTGAAAACAAGAGATTCCATAAATGTGAAAATAGTGCAAAGTTCCTCCCAACTACTCGGGAATGTGGCTTTCGTCCCCTCGGGGACAGGGGGCTTGTGGGTGGGAAAGCTGGCCTGAAAAGCAGCCATTATTCGGGCCAGGCCTGCCAACAAGTGAATTCTGCCGGGCCTGGAGCTCAAGCCAATGGACTGTGGTGGGTCTGGGCATTCCCAGGGCAGACTTGCCTGCCTGGCAAACCGGAGCCAGCACAGGGAGCAACATTCAGCAGAGGTCATGTTGTGAGTGGCACTTGCTACTTTTTGGTCTAACCATAATCCTACACAAACCAGAAGAAATCCACCGCCTCTGCTTTTGTACTGCTGGCAGTCATCTACCCTGCTGTCTTTCAGCACCAGACAGAGGGTGTTTTCATTTCACCAAAGATCCAAATAGTGATGAAACCTTTTTTGACTATTGCTGTTTTATTTTCTTAAAAAAATTATTAAGATGTATGTTTTAAGCCACAGTGAAATTGTTTGCTTGTTTTTACTTTGAAGGATTATGGATATGAAATGATTATATAGATACATTCAACACTAGCAAGACACAGCCCAGAAGTGGTTCTGTCCAAAGATTCTCACCTTTCCTCTAAGGAAGGTAGCACCCAAGTAGTATATAAGTGGCCCCCACATTGTTTTCCTCAAGAGCTGAAGAGAGCTGGGTTGGAGGAGGGGAAAAGATGGTATCAGGGGAAACCCCCGCAGCTCACCTGACTGTATGGAGGGCAGCCTTGGTTCCTGTGAGGTTGAGGGAGCGCAGGACTGGCTCCCCTCTGGCGCTGTCTCCCTGAGTGAAGGCAGCCATTGCTTGCTCCAGATCACTTTCGCTGAAGCTCTGGCCGGTCAGATCCAGCTCTCTCAAGCTGTGGTTCCACTTCCAGGTGATGAGGGGGCTGCCTTGGAGGGGCAGGTGCAGGTGGCTGGCACTACAGTAGAGGCCCAGGTAGAGCTGCTCCAGGTCTGCGGAAGACAGCTGGCGTCAGGAGGGATAAGCGTAGCGACAACAAGGAAACGTGCAATGATTAAATAATAAAACCACATGATACAACCGCCACGGGGATGTATCTTACACCAAACAGGGCTGGAAGGCCAAACTCATTATCCAGTGATACAGCCATGTTTCACTGAAACAAAGATCATCGCTACCGCCACTGCTTTTGACTGGGGCAGTCCTGTTTTAGATAACGTCTAAAAATCCCATGTACCATCCTCTTGCCATAAACTGCAGGCCGGACAACTCTGCTAAGGGCCAAGAGGACCTCCCTACACCCAAGATCTGTGTAGTCTCAACTTCATGTGCCTAAGAACTCTGAAATGACACACAACAAGAGCAGAGCTGTGTGCTCCACACAGACAATTTACTTCACTGTGGTTTTGTATACAAACTCCCCTTTCCCCTCGCTGAGTTCTTTTATCTTTGGGGGGAATAAATGCCTGAAAGGATGGCTGCACAGAGATAATGGACGCAGAAGGGGAAGGCTCAGCTTCCTCCACAAACAAGGCACCCATATTGAAGAGGAGACCTTATTCCCTCAGGCAGCAGCCCAGCAGTATTAGGTAATGATCCAACTCAGCCTAAGGGAGCTCCTAAAAGGAGGAGTCCCAAACCACATGCTACAAATGACTGAGCCAGGCCCTGCTTTAAACAAGCAGATTTGCCAACAAAGGTAAGTATGAGCACGAGTGATGGGATGATGGTGATGACTAGGCTGCCCAGAAAGTGGCCTAGAAAACACAGAGGCGGCAGATCCTTCCACACCCACCTGGACAGGGCAGCAGCTCCAACCCCTTGGGGGTGACACGGAAGCAGCCGCGCAGGTCGAGCACACGGAGTCGGCTCGAAGTGCACAGGATCCGTTTCAGCATGCTGTCGTCGACAAAGGAGAAAGAGGTTGTGGCCAGGCACAGCTCCTGCAGCTGCGGGAAGCCAGGGGAAGTGGGAGCCGAGCGGGGAATGGGCTTTGGGTAGCAGATGAGGTTGAGCAAGCGCAAGACCTGGAAGGAACAAGCAGAGCAGGAGGGTGAGGGGGCAGCCCTGGGCTCTGAATTACTCATCAGCCACAGGGCAAGGAGACACCAAACCCAAATCCCTGCCCCGAGGGAGAATCTTCCCCCATGAGTTCCTCTCTCAGACATACCAACAAATAAAGCCACACCCACCGTGCATCTGTGGAGCGGTTAAAAACTCCAGGTGACTCAAGCAAGAAAGCCAAGCCACGCCATCTGTTACCGGATAATTGGAAGGGGGGAGACCTCCCCCACCCCCCAGGTTTGCCTCTCCATACCACAAAGCAAAGACAAAGAGTCTCCGCTGCACATTACCAAACCATTCACTCACTCGCATACGATACAGAGCTACCGTATCTTTTGCACCATAGGACGCACTTTTTCCCTCCTAAAAAGCAAGGGAAAATGTGTGTGCATCCTATGGAGTGAATGCAGGGGGGAGGCAGGTGGGAAAAGCCCCCAAGAGCCGCACACAAGCTTCGTGCGCTCTTGCGGGCTTTTCCCCAGGAGGGAAAAAGTGAGGAGGGAATCCGCTGCAGCTTCCCCCACCTCCCAGAAAAGCCAGGAGAAGCCGCGCAGCCCCTTTAAAGAGCTGGCGGCTTCTGCCGGTTTTGCGGGAGGTGGGGGAAGCTGCAGTGGATTCCCAGAAAAGCCAGGAGAAGCCGCACAGCCCCTTTAAAGAGCTCATGGCTTCTGAGGGCTCTCCGGGAGGTGGGGGAAGGCTGCAGCGGATTCCCTCCTCCCCGGCTCCCTTTGAAGCAGCAAAGTGGGAGGGGAGCAGCTTACACTCGTGTAAGCAGCTCCTCTCCCACCTTCCTGCTTCAAGCAACCACGGAGGAGGGAAAGAAGGGGAACATGGATCCTCCGCTGCTTGTGGCTGCAGCGGATTCCCTCCTCCCGGGCTCCCTTTGAAGCAGCAAAGTAGGAGGGGAGCAGCTTACACTCGTGTAAGCAGCTCCTCTCCCACTTTCCTGCTTCAAAGCGGAGGGAATCCACTGCAGTTGCGAGCAGAGGATCCATGGCTCCGCTTCCTTCCCTCGAAGCAGGGTGCGGGGGTGCAGGAGGGAAAGAGGGCAGCAAATAGATGCCGGGCAGGAAGACACAACCACACTTTGACCACTGAAAGTCCACCCCAGCCTCCCCAGATTTCCACTGAGACGGCCAGGCTAATCTCGATGGCCATAGGTCAGGCTCAGCATTATTAACTGGACTTAGATAAGCCATGGTTCCCCTTCCTACCCTCCTCTGAGGCTCAGTTTAAAGCAGCAAAGCGGACAGGAGCCGCCCGCTTTGCTGCTTTAAATAGTTTAGTGCAACATTTGATTCAGAATATTTTTGTGTGTGTTTTCCTCCTCTAAAAACTAGTTGCACCCTATGGTGCCAAAAATACAGTATTTCCCTGGCCTGGCTGAAGTCTCTTGCTTGTGACCCCCGACCTGAACCCCAGGGAGTCAAGGTTAGGCGACTGTGGGGTGCTCCAAGGCCTCCCTGTTACACATCTCAGAAGAAATAAAAAAATTCCTTCCAGTAGCACCTTAAAGACCAACTAAGTTAGTTCTTGGTATGAGCTTTCATGTGCATGCACACTTTGGTATCTGAAGAAGTGTGCATGCACACGAAAGCTCATACCAAGAACTAACTTAGTTGGTCTTTAAGGTGCTACTGGAAGGAATTTTTTTATTTTGACTATGGCAGACCAACACGGCTACCTATCTACATCTCAGAAGAAGAGAAGGCAGCACCGCAACCCCAGTTAATCCAGACACACCTGCAGCTGTGGACAAGCTACTTGAAGCTGTTCAATCGGAAGCTGGAAGTGCTGTGTACTTTGCTCTATCTCTGTGTTCACCTCTAGAAGCTGCAGTTCTGGGCAGCTGCCATTCTGGAAAGAAAAGTCAGATATAAATGACAACCGAAAATGGCCCTGGGATCCAGCAGGACTAGTTAAAACCTAGATTCCATGAGAAGGTCTGATCCTGCATGCCCACCAGCCTAGCCTTAGACAACAGTGGGGTATGAAGTCAAGCTTTCTCTAAAGATCTCAGCTGGTGATCAGTCTCGCTTGGACTACTGCCATGCGCTCTACGTGGGGCTACCTTTGAAGGTGACCCGGAAACAGGGCCTTCTCGGTAGTGGCATCTGCTGTGTGGAATGCCCTCCCACCAGATGTCAAAGAGAAAAATAACATCTGAAGGCAGCCCTGTTTAGGGAAGCTTTTAATGTTTAATAGGTTATTGTATTTTAATATTCCATTGGAAGCCGCCCAGAGTGGCTGGGGAAACCCAGCAAGATGGGTGGGGTATAAATAATAAATTATTATTATCATCATCATCATCATCATCATTACCATATGCCAGGAAGTGTTCCTTCAGACACCCTGAGCCAAAGCTGTTCTTAATACAGTGGTACCTCTAGTTACGAACTTAATTCATTCTGGAGGTTGTACATGATTAGAAGTAAAAAACAGCATTTTGAACTGGGGACGGAAACTGCAGCTCAAAAAGAATAAGGGTTCACAACTTTCTTCTCCAGTACCTCCCCTTATGATAAAGAGACATTTCCTACCTTGTGAACCCATTTAGTCAATCCCATTCTGGCACCTTTTTATTTAACTCGTGGCACACCAGATGTTGGACATCCAACTCCCATTGGCTTCAGCCACATGGCCAATGGTTAGGGTTGATGGGAGATGCAGCCTCTGCCCCCCCCCCCACAATTCCCAGTTTAAGAATAAATACATTTATTTCCATTCCTGTGTTTCCATTGACAAGTTCATGGGAGGGGGGCGTGGATAAACTAAATGCTTTAAGCTGCTAGGGTGGACAAGAGTCAAGCATTCGGGTGGTTTGCCTCAAACTTTCCTAGGATCTTTTTCACATCCTCAAGCTGAACAAACTGAAAAAATATGCACCACAAAACCTCCAGAAGGGACTTCCTTTTTGGATGTGAGCTGCAGTACTCCAACTACACATCATTAAAATCATTACATTTTTATACAATGCTCCTAATGGGCAAAGTTTTTGTGCACATTGCGCCCCCTCATCAGTCTTTACAACTCTATGGAGTTGGCCACCCAGGAAGAGAGGCACATGACAAATGCAACATGAGCCTGAGAGTCCATTGGATAAGCAATTCTATTACCTTGGTTCTTCCAGATCCAAGGCTCTACCCCTTGGACCACACTCTCTCTCTCCAACCCTAACCTCAGGAACAAAAGTGCTACTATGAGGCCAACTGAACGAGAGACTGCAAAGCACTTTATTTCCAAAAAATGGAAAGGTTTCCAAGCGCAGCCCAAGGATTGCATCTGCTGGGGGTGTTTCAGTTCTGCATGTCCTGCACTGAGTCCCAGGGGGCTGAAATAAATGCACTATGCACCCCCTCAGGGAGGACTGCTCCCCAGCCAGAGATTCAAGATTGTTTACAATAGCTATTCTGTGACAAGCCAACCCCTCCATGGGGTTTCAGCTGTTTACCAAAAGCACAGAAAAAATGGCATTCAGCCGGCTGCTGTACGTTAACCATAAATGGCGGATCCGAGAGCCAGCAGCTTCCAGAAAGCTGACCACGGCCGAAGGGTCAACCTGGAAACGCAGAAGAGAGACATCGGTTATGGAGCTCAATAGTGCAACCAAACTGCAGCTGAACATCTACAAGAGAAGGCAGTGGGATCCAGGAACTCTGCCCTCTCCTTGAGACACTACCTTGCAGTTGCTGAGCACAGCCACCACTCACCTGAGAATTCTGCAAGTTCAGGCTTTCCAGTTGCAGGCAGCATCCAGCCAGCGTGCACAGAGACTCCGTGGTCACCCCGCGGCAATGGGACAGCTTGAGAGATGCAAGGAGTGGGCAGGATTTGCCGATTGCCTAAATAGTCCAGGACAGGAAAGGGAGATTAGCTGGCAGAAGATATCTTGGCTCAGGTGTCAAGGTGTTCTACACATTACGGAAAAACACAACACTGTATCACAAAAATTACCGTATTTTTTGCACCATAACACTCACTTTTTTCCTCCTAGAAAGTAAGGGGAAATGTCTGTGCGTGTTATGGAGGAAATGCCTGCGGGTGGCATGCCTACGGATTTTCCTCCTCTAAAAACTACGTGCGTGTTATGGTCGGGTGCGTGTTATAGAGCGAAAAATACGGTAAACAAAACGGTAGCAGTCGTCTTGTTTTGCATCTTTTGCCCGCTTCCAAAATTCAGGTTTTTGCATGCCAGTAAAAAGGACGCGGGTGGCGCTCGCTGTGGGTTAAACCACAGAGCCTAGGAATGCTGATCAGAAGGTCGGCGGTTCAAATCCCTGCGACGGGGTGAGCTCCCATTGCTCGGTCCCTGCTCCTGTCAACCTAGCAGTTCGAAAGCACGTCAAAGTGCAAGTAGATAAATAGGTAGAGTTCTGGCAGGAAGGTAAACGGCGTTTCCATGCGCTGCTCTGGTTCACCAGAAGCAGCTTAGTCCTGCTGGCCACATGACCCAGAAGCTGTATGCTGGCTCCCTCGGCCAATAAAGCGAGATGAGCACCGCAACCCCAGAGTCGGCCACGACTGGACCTAATGGTCAGGGGTCCCTTTACCTTTACCTTTAAAAAGGCTTAAGATTGCAGTAGCCTCACCCACCTTCAGGACAAAAGGCACGTGGCTTTTCCAGTGGCAAAGAGCAAAGTCTCGGAGGTGAGAAAACCTGCAAGGAGCAAGCGCATAAAATGATTCTGCGTTCCGGACCTGATGCATATAGGCTCCAGAGGAGCAGAGAGACGGATAGGGAAGCCGCAGAGTCACTGCCCAAGAAAAGGCGGTGAAATCTGGCAGGTGACTTATGCTCCTCACATACAAAGACTGTATCCCCCACAAAGAAAAGCAAATACTCACCGGTTGGCAACCAGCCACCCCATTGTGTCTAGGACTTTCTTCTCTAGAACAGAATGTTTCTGGCCTGGGGCAACCCAGCAGTGGCCAACAGTCACCTTCTGCCAAAGCACAGGGTTGGAAGCTGCTCCGTACCAGAGCCGGCACACGCGGGCCACCCTAGAGAGAAAACCAGCAATGACTGTCACGTCTCACAGGGCCACTGCGAGTATCTGGCAAAATAATGCATGCTCTAGGGCTGCCTTTGCCAAGCTGGTGCCCTCCAGATGTTTCAGACTACAACTCCCATCAGTCCCAGCCCACACAGCACAGTCCAAACCATGAAGCCAGCACCAGCTTGACAAAGGCTGCTCTGTAGGACCTCTTGCTTCTCCTCAGGCAAGATGCTTCCCTGCCCCTTGGCTGTGGCCCCAGCGCTCCATTTACCTACAGAGGAACGGCACTGAGCCTTCCGATGCCACAACATGGTGGAATATCTGGACCAGGATCTCCACTGGGAGGCACTCGCCCCAGGAACTTCCAGTTGCTGGCTGGGTGCTGAGGGGGAGTGCTGCCTTGCTTTCTTCTCCTTGATCCTCACCAGCCACATGCCAGTTTGCCAAAGTCTCTCCTTTTACGCGTTTCCTCCCGTGCGTCGCCTGCTTCTTCAATCCCTTCTTCTGCTGCTGCTGCTGCTTCTGCTTCCCTTTCTTCTTGGGCACTTTCCGGAGCGGCCGCTGTCGTGCCTCCTCCACGTTGGAAACTATCAGCAGCATGTCATTGTCCGTCTCGTGCACAAGGTAATGAGGGGCAACTCTCCGTGGGGCTTTGCGAGCTGCCTTCCTCTTCTTCTTTGCTGGGGCCTGGCCGGCATGCCCCGCCTTCCCACTCACTTCTGCCCCCCTCTTGCGGGGAACCCGTCGCAGAGAGCCGGGGGGCAGCCCTGGAGACAGCTCACTCCCTCCAGGCTTCTCATCCATGCTGGCCTTCTCATTTATGGTGGATCATAAGGGAGTGTCTAGTGAATTCTTCCTGGGGAAATGTGAAAGAACAACCATTGTGGCAAGAAGGGATAACAGAGTTTATATACACCTGGTGGTTATACAGTTCTTTTCCCCAAGTTATCCAAGTCCTTGAAATGTACTATTTCAGTAAGTCTCATTATTCCCACGTTGTGTGTGTGCGCACAAACACACACATGTCCATGGCACTTGCTTAAGGCCACATCATGAGCTTATGGCTCAGCTGAGCTGGGGCCTTCCACCTCACAGCTCCTATTTGCAACTAGAATCTTCTCTGCATTCAAGGAAGTCTAAGGTCTGACTCTGACCAGCCTTGCCTAGAGCAAGAAGCCACCCCCTTCTTTATTATGGCCACACCTGAATCACCGAGGATTACAGACTTCCTGCTGCCAGGGCACAAGCGGGCTGGAGCCGTCTTCCAGAGCCCCCTTTCCTGCCGAATGCCAATGGGCAGCCAGATGGGCAGGGTAATAATAATAATAATAATAATAATAATAATAATAAATGCCTACAGGGCATGAGAGAGCAGCTCAAGTACCCTCTTCTTCTTCCCCTGGTGCCCAGGAACTGCCTCATCCAAGCCCCGTCCCTCCACTCCTGCCATCAACGCTCAGCCTCTTCTTGCTTTGGCTGGGGAAATCACAGCTGCCAACGGAGCCAGGTGCTGGGGAGTTTGGCCCTGTTATAAGAATTTTAAGGTCATATATATATATATAATAAATGTTCATAAATGTACCAATGTCTGGAGCAGCACAGGGAGACCTTCCTGAAACCATTTTTACTCCCAGACTGACCAAATGTTTCTCTGCAAGGAGGGAGGGGGTGAGGGAACCTTCCCATTGTCTCAGGAATTGGGAAATCACCATCTCAAAGGAATGGCCAGACTACCAGAAAAGGCAAGGAGATAAGGCATTATCAGATAACCTGGCAGACAGGAAAAACAACAACATTCAAATTTCTGCTGTAGACCACCTTTTCTGTGATGTATGTATGATGTATCTGGGGGGTGGTCTGGAGCTCCAGGGCAGGGAATTTAAAATGTCTATTTAGGGGCGGGCACGCCTTGGTTCGGGGTCCTCCTCCCTCCTGCGTGTGGTGAGTGAGGACCCTGTTGCAACAGATCAATAAAGATCAGGCTTACAAGCTGCTTTGCTTCTCAATATTCTCTGCTTGGTCTCTGTTATTTTCTCTGACTGATGGAGAACCTACAAAGGACTCTATAGGCAGTGGCCGTAGCGTGGGTTGTCAGCAAGTGGGGCAGGGCAAGTAATTTGCGCCCCCTAACCCGTGGATTTGCGCCCCCTAACCCTAACCCCCAGATGTTGCGCCCGGTGCGGCCGGCCCCCCCTGCACCCCCCATGCTACGCCACTGCCTATAGGACCTCCTGGACACCCCATAAGGGGGAAAGGGCAGCTTTTGTTTCCCACAGCCCCTCCGAGATGGAGCAAGGGAGCCCGGAGGACTCTGGGAAGGAGGAGCCGCTCCCTTGGCTCCCTGGCCAAGGGCGCCGCGGGGCATTGTGGGAAGGCAGCCCGGGCGCAGGGGATGCTGGGAAAGAGGGGCTCCTGAGGGGGGCGACCCAGGCGCCGCGGGGCATTGTGGGAAGGCGGCTGCGCTGCCCGGCCAGGCCGCGCGCGGAGGAGCCTGGGAAGGCGGCGGGAGGGTGGGGGTGGGCGCGGGGCATTGTGGGCCGCCGGGAGGGAAGGGGGCCCCCCTCAAGGGCCCGCGGGGCATTGTGGGAAGGAGCGCGTCGGCGCGGGGGATGCCGGGACAGGGGCCGAGCGGAGGCCCGCCGCGCGCTTACCTGGCCCGCGGGGCTTCCGCCGCGTCCCCTCAGCCGGGGCGGGGCCTAGTCGGGCGGGGCGGGGCACCCGGAGGAAGGGGCGGGGCTTCCGGCGGAGGGCGGGGCCTCGTGGCCAGGCTGCCTCCCGGTCGCCGCCAACGCCGCCGCCGGCAGCACGTGAGTCTCCCGGGAGCGCGGGGAGGGGGGGCCTTCCCGGGCAAACTCGGCCTGCTCCCCCCCCGCCCCCTCAGCCGCTCCTCGGGGTCTCCCTCCCCCCCGGCGCCCCCAGAGACTGACCTTCCCTCCGGAGTCTCTCCTCTGAGGAGACCCCTTGGAGCAGCAGCAGGGGAACGCGGGGGGGGCGAGGAGACGCTTCGCTTTCCGGCAGGCCGGGACCCCTCGAGGTCATCCAGCCTCCAAGTCGGGAGAGCCCTCCGGCCCCCAGAAAGGGCTTCCCGGGGGGGTCGAGGCCCCCCATCGCCTTCCTTGCCCCTGAAGCCCTGGGTTCGGGTCCTGCCCTCCGGAGCGGGAGGGAGCCAGCGGGGTCAGGCCGGGACAGGCGCCCCGGAAAGTTCCCTCAGGAGGGGGGAGGCCGTGGGAAGGCAAAGTCTGCCTGGTGCAGCGCCCTTTGTCCCTCGGGGACCAGCCAGAGGCTTCTGGGAAGGCCACAGGCAGGGTAGAAATGCCATTAATAATAATAATAATAATAATAATAATGGCTGTTTGTTTTCCCCACCTGACAGCACAGTCATCGATATTCAGTGGTATAGTTCCTCTGAACAGAACGGCTTATGGCCAGTAATAGTTCTGTCACCCTCCGTGAATTTGTCTAATCCCCTTTCAAAGCTGCCTAAGCCTGTAGCCATTGCCTCTTCTCAGGGCACCGAGTTCCATAACTTAATTCTGGATTTTGTCGGCTCTGAAATCAATTTAGCTGGCCTGAATTCTAAAATTATGAGAGAGGGAGAAAAACCTATCTCTGTCCGCCTTCTTTACGCTATGCATAATTTTGCAAGCAATCATGGCTTTCCTTCATCTTTTTTCCCCTTTCTAAACTAACATGAGGCACACATGCCAAGCGCTTTAATCTTTCCTAGTAGGGAAGGTGTTCTTTGCCCCTGTTCACACTGGCTGCCCTTTTCTGCATCTACAATTCATTTTTTGAGATGTGACCAGAACTGTACGCATTATTCCCAGTGTGGTCGCACCGTAGATTTGTGTAAAGCCAAGATTCTGGCCGTCATGTTTTCTGTACCTTTCCTGATAACACTGAGCACAGAATTTTCCTTCTCCCTCACCCTGAGTTATTGCATATTTATTTGACATTTTCATTGAGTTACCCACCAGTGATCTCTTTCCTGGCCAGTCACTGCCTGTTCAGACCCCAGGACTGTGTACACGAAGAGGTTGGGGGGTGTTTGCCCTTTTAATGCCCATTCACCCACTTTAGAGAGGGGCTTTTGGAGCTCTCTGAAGGCCACTTGGCCTTTTGCCACCCTGAATAATTTGTTGTTATCTGCAGACTAGGTCACTCTGCTGCTCACTCCTGGCTCCAGATAAGTTACATACAAGTTCAAAAGCACAAGTCCTCTAGACTAGAGGCTCAGCTTCTCACTTCCCTCCATTGTGGGACCTGTCTGCTTACTCCTACCATCTGCTTCCTATTCTTTGCCCAGGTGCTAAATCACGGAAGGCCCTTTTCTTTCATCCCTTGTGTTGTGCCTCTTAGACTTCAAAGTGTAGAAATATTCTTTGTTTTTGCTGCAGCAGACTTACTCCGTTTCCTCTTTGGAAGCTCTTGATAAAGTTCTCACTTGGAGTTGTAAAGGGCAATGAGTAACTTAAGGGGTGAGGAGCAAAGTCTGCTGCTGCTGCTGCTGTTGTGCTACTGGGGAGCTTGCAACTGCCTGGTTCAGAGAAAGGCTGATGGGAGCAGGGAGGTCCCGGTTCAGGTGCTGAGGGTATTAGAGAAATTAGCTTAATGGCTTGGTGGAGGTAGCAAGTAAGAATTGCAGGGGGCATTAAGAGACTCTGGAGAGATTGATGAGAACTCCTCTGTTTTGTAGTACCCCACAATGAAGATTTGGCTGGAGGAGAGTGCGGGGGAAGAAGGACATTCATTGGAAGAGTGAGTTACCCTTTTGGTCTTACGTCTCACATTTGTATCTTAGCCTTATTCTTAAGGCAAGTATAAGAAACATACGTGGCCCTCCTGGTATTGATGCACTCCAACTCCTACCTGCCCTGACCATGGACAGTTCTAGCTGTAGCAGATGGGAGTTGGAGTCCAACAACACCGGCAGGACCACTGTTTGTGCAGAAGGAGACAGGGACCTGTCCAAGGCCATTGAGCTGAGCAGGAATTCGACTCTGGTCACCACTTTCATTCCAGCAGCACATTCTGGCTTTTGATTCTGCTGCTGATAGGCTCTGTGCTTCCAGGTTCCTTGACCCGGGAGAAGTCAGCCGGTGTTGCTGTGACATCGCTTGAACTTTCCGTCCTCTTCCTTGGTTGACGACCTCAGAAGTGATGCTTCTCCCTCTGCAGTCTCCCAGAGGGGTTTGCACCTGAGAGTGGTGGAAGGTAAGGTTTCTGTACCTCTTCTCTTTCTAGTTACAGGTAGGTAGCCGTGTTGGTCTGCCGTAGTCTAAACAAATTTTAAAAAATCCTTCCAGTAGCACCTTAGAGACCAACTAAGTTTGTTGTTGGTATGAGCTTTCGTGTGCATGCACACTTCTTCAGATACACTGAAACAGAAGTTGTCAGCAGGTTTACCACACCTATCAGCCAACCATCCATTCCCACCACCCTTTTGAGTAATACCCCTCCCCACCCTCTCACCCTTCTGTTTCAGTGTATCTGAAGAAGTGTGCATGCACACGAAAGCTCATTCCAAGAACAAACTTAGTTGGCCTCTAAGGTGCTACTGGAAGTAATTTTTTTATTTTGTTTCTTCTGTTTCTGCCTCCCTCGACGTTGGCAGTTGGCAATGTTTCTGGCAGGAACGCAAGAGAGCGTTGTGCAACTTATTTCTGCAGGTGAGGCCCATCCCTAGAATGTGCAGAAATAAATTAAAAAAGTGCCATGGGGGTGGGGGCAGCTTCTTGCCTGTTGGGGCTGGATTTTGGCAGGGAGAGCAGATGTTTGTGGTGCCATTATGGAATTGGACATACTCCCAATTTCTGTTCCTTTCAGGCAGGATGCAACTTGCTCCATGGCAGACGAGGCAGCCTACCTGCCATTTTCCCTTCTAAGGCAAACTTGTTTTGGTGACGGGAAACTGTGCTGGAGCATCAGCTATTCCTGCACAAGGGGCTTCTTTGAGCAGGCCAAGGTCCTCCTCTGCTTTCATCTGCAAATCCAGGTGCCTCATACCAGGGTCTGAAACTCCCATTGTTCTAGGCGCATTTTGCCACAGGGAATTTAGCGCAAGCAGTTTCTGAGCTCTGGGTGCAGTACTGCGACTGAGATTTCAGAGTAAAACTGCAGAGTGGAAGGAAAGGAGGACCTTTTTCTGCCTCCCTACGTCCAGCCACTCTCTGAAGACTGGAGAAGAGACCCTCTTAGGAATATTAGGGGGGTGGGCAGAGGAATGACCAGACCATGTGAAAAATGAACACAATATTTTAGCTGCAGTTCATTGATTTTCAGCTTTATATTCTTGATATAAAAATGCACGCCTAGACATTCCGTTGTGGTGTCCTTAACCTTGGTTTAAGGTGCCCTTAGCTCCTGGCTTTCCTGTCTCCGTTTCTAACACTGCCTGGTACACATCACTTGGAGAGCACTGCGGTGATTAGGCAGGGAACCAGTTCTGGGACGGTAAACAATCATGGAAAATGGAGGGGAATTACACTGGGCTGTGCCAACATGGGAGTGGTGGCATTAACGTCCCAGCATGCATTTTTGTAAAGTTTGGAGGGGGGTTTTCTTATTCAAGCTGGGGGGAAACTGAAGGGAACATTTTGGTTCCTTTGAGACCGTTGCTTTTGCAAGAACAGCTGGAACGGTCTCTCTTTAGCAATCCGTCTCCTCGGCTGAAGGGAACATAGTTTATTCAGAGAGTAGGAGCATTTGCCTTGACATGTTCTCAGAACGTGTGGTGGGAGGAGCGGGGCCACATGCACAAGTCCTAACCCCATCTCAACCAACTCCACCTCCAACCTTTGCACATACAGAAGGGAGCCTTTAGTTTGTTACACCATTAAGTGCCATATTTCAGAAGTAAAGTTCACTGCAACCGCTGCTCTGCCTGTTATATTTCCAAGTAAGGCACCTTTAATGATTTCCAGTTATGTAAGTAACTACAAAATACATAACAGATCATTAGCTGCAAGTCAGTTGCATGGAATAGACTTGCAGAGAAATCTGCACTGTCATGCTCCTTGGCAGAGAATTTACAATTTCATGCTCCTTGTCAGAAAATGATGCTTAGGATGCTTCTAGATAAGGAAACGCCCCTCTTGTCTCTTCATTGCTGATTACACACCCTCCTCAAAGGTAAGGTTTTATTGGGGTGGCAAAGCAGGGTGTCAGTGGGCAGGAAAGAACCCTGTTTTGTTTTGTTTTATAATAATATTTTATTAGAATTTTTTCAAAAATTTAACATCAACAAAAATAAACAGAAATCCAAACAAAAAAGCAATAAGAACAACAACAACAACAACAACAACAAAAAACAAAAAAAACAAAAAAATACAGAGATAAAAGAGCATAAAAAGAACACTTTTTTATATTAATAACTTTCCAAACCTTATTCTCTTTACTTCCACCCGCCTTCCCTTCTTGTATTCTACTTTAAGAAGTTTGATCAGCAAGATCATTCATTATTCGTTTTAAACCTTTATCCCTCCCTTTTCAATCTTATTTATCTTAGCCGCTAGAACCCCTTCATTTCATTTTCAGAGCCTTCAACATTCATAAATTTTACAATATTTTTGTAGATAAACTTTAAACTTCTTCCAGTCCTCTTCCATCTGCTCCTCTCCTTGATCTCGGATTCTGCCGGTCATCTCTGCCAGTTCCATATAGTCTATCACTTGTGTCTGCCACTCTTCCAAGGTGGGTAGATCTTGCGTCTTCCAATGCTTTGCAATAAGTATTCTTGCTGCTGCTGTAGCATACATGAAAAAAGTTCTATCCTTCTTTGGCACCAATTGGCCGACTATGCCCAGGAGAAAGGCCTCTGGTTTCTTCAAAAAAGTATACTTAAATACCTTTTTCAGTTCATTATAGATCATTTCCCAGAACGCCTTAATCCTTGGGCACGTCCACCAAAGGTGAAAGAATGTTCCTTCAGTTTCTTTACATTTCCAACATTTATTATCAGGCAAATGATAGATTTTTGCAAGCTTGACTGGTGTCATGTACCACCTGTAAACCATTTTCATGATATTTTCTCTTAAGGCAGGAAAGAACCCTGTTTTGTGCTGCATTTCCGTGCAGAGCCTTAGCTTAAAATCAGCAGAGGCTTTTGGAACTTCTCAGCTATGAATTTTTCACTCCTGTTATTAAATGCAGGGTATTTGATCACTACAACCTTATGGTAAAAATGAAGCCACCTTCTCAGTTATTATTTTTTAAATATTATTCAAGGGGAAACTTGTGTGAGTGTGTGGCTGAAAGGCAGAGAGTGGGAGAGGCGCACAGGATTGCAATTCACTGGAGGAAGAGGACACATCAAAGCCAGAAACCATGATGGTGCACCAAACAACAAATGAGGGCACCTTGCATGCAGAAGGTCCCAGTTTCAAATCCCAGGGGTATCTCTAGGGAGGACCAAGAGAGCCGAGCCTGAAATCCTAGAGAGCCATTGCTTTCAGTCAGCGTAGGTGAGATAACTGAGCCAGACAGACTGCAGCCTCCTATGTTCCGCCTGCCTCCTTCGACTCACTGGAGGCCTTGGAGCAGCTCATTGCGGTGGGTGACCCAACTGGTCAGACCAGCCAGGCAGCAAAGGACAGGAGCCCTTTCTCGTGGGCACAAAGGGCTCGGCTGCTCCTTTCCCAGGCAGCCACTGAGCGGCTTTTCTCCTTCAAGAGCTGACTCAGCAGTTCAGAGCAGTCCTCTGACTCGGACCACTCCTTACTCTGTCCATGCAGCCTCATGCCCTGGTGGCCATCTCCATCTTCCCCCACGCTGACCACGGAAGGACACGAAAGAGAGAGCCGCTAACTGCCGGTCTGTGATTCTTTCTACACAGAAGCTGATTCCCAGCACATCATCTTTTGTTTAATAATAATAATAATAATAATAATAATAATAATAAGGTAAGTGGTGTACATTCAGCAACATATTTGGAAAGACAGAAGTACTAACTGGAAGCTGGTTTTTGTTTCCAGTGGTTTTGCTTGGTTTCTGTAGAGAATGTGTTATATTGCCTTATACTGATTACTTCATTTTGTATTGATTTTATGTTTTGCTTGCTGGAAAATCTCAGATACGGAGGGAGATCTTGGCTACCTGAGTTTTTATAGTATCACTCTGGTTGTGGCCTTCTGCTCTTTCAAACAACTGCCGCCACCTCTTAATGTTGGATTCAGAGTGCAGCCACAGGCAAGCGAGAATTCCTGTCTAAATTGCATTTGTTTGCTTGATTTATTTTGGATGCAGAAACTTGGGAATCCTTCCTGCATGCAGCAAGCACCACATTCAGCCCCCAGTTTAAAAATGGGTTGTAGAGGAGAGGAGGTGGTGACAAAGTCTCTTTGCCCATTCTCAGCCCTGGTGGGGCCACTGCCAAACTGGATGTTCTCAGACTAGATAGGCCAATGCTCTGGCTCTGCTTAAAAAGGGTTCCTCTCATCATCTGCGCGTTGGGCCTCTGATTAAATAGAGGTTCATTTCCTCCCCTCCCTCTAGGGATGGCTAGTGTTGTCCCATAAAATCTCCTGGCATTGCTTATGCTGCAAGATACAGCCCTGCTTCAGATTTCCGGACTGGCTGTCTTCACTCAAGGTAAAAGCTGCGTTGTTCTGGACTTTCCATTCCTCTTGGTTCCAAAAGTCAGTTGTCCCCACGGAGCAGGCTCGCACGTGCTTCCTGAAGCAAGGCATAGTGTGCCCTGCCAGGCATTCTGCAGGCCTCTGAGTATCCTATGTGCAAGCAGGCAGGAGGGATTCACATAGTGCCCTCCCTGCCCCATGGTGCTTTACTGCCGCATAAAGCTGTGTGCTTGGAGGGAGGGAGGCTCTGCCCCAAGGAGCTTGCACTCTAAACCAGAGCTTCTCAAACTTGGGTCTCCAGCTGTTTTTGGACTACAACTCCCATCATGGCCAACCGCTGGTCCTGCTAGTGAGGCATGATGGGAGTTGTAGTCCAACAACAGCTAGAGACCCAAGTTTGAGAAACGCTGCCTAAATCTTCCTTCCCCAGCCTGATGCCCTCCAAATGTTTTGGACCACAGCTCCTCCCAGCCCCAGCCAGCCTGGCTGAGTCCACCAGATTTAGTCATTCCATTTATAACCAGAGTCAGCGTGGTATAGTGGTTAAGAGCGGTGGACTCGTAATCCGGGGAACCGGGTTCGCTTCCCCGCTCCTCCACATGCAGCTGCTGGGTGACCTTGGGCCAGTCACACTTCTCTGAAGTCTCTCAGCCCCACTCTCCTCACAGAGTGTTTGTTGTGGGGGAAGAAGGGAAGGAGAATGTTAGCCGCTTTGAGACTCCTTCGGGTAGTGATAAAGCGGGGTATCAAATCCAAACTCTTCTTCTTCTAACCTGCCTTTCAACCTCTGGTCTTGCAGGGCAGTACACAGCTGAATTACTTTCTTTTTAAAAACAAAAAACTAAAGCTTAAAGTATGACACATTTACTGGATCTTGTGAACCGCCCTGAGACCTGCGGGTATAGGGTGGTATGCTGCTGCTGCTGCTGCTGCTGCTGCTGCTAATAATAATAATAATAATAATAATAATAATACATCAGTCTTGCATTAGAAGAGAGCAGTTCTTCAGCTCAGCCTTCCCCAAATGCCAGGAAGGGAAGGTACGTCATTTGCTGACTCCACAAACAACATGGCGGAAACGCCACCCCTGGGGTTCTATGACCCTGGAGGCCCTTCTCCGGGCTCTTAACTGTGAAACTATATTGGTTGGTCACTGCTGCAGACCTGAAGGCATGAAGGCCAGCAGATTAGAACAGAGGCACTCCGTCCCAGCCCGCCATACAGGCATTTAAACTCCAGCATCAACACCTTAAATTGGCCCTGGTAGCAAACAGCCAGTCGCTGTAGATCTTTAAAGATCAGGGACACCTGTCAGCATCTTGGCTGCCACATCTTGCACCGCCTGCAGCTTCCGGGTCATCTTCCAGGGTGTGTTGCAGTCGTCTGGCCAAGAGGTTACCAGAACCTGCCCTCCTGTGGTGGTTCTGCTCCAATATATCCCTCTTGGGGTGGCTGCTCTAGTGTTTGTCAGTGAGGAGAGAACAGAAGGAGGGGAGGGACCAGCGAGGCTGGGGTGGCATACAGGGGGTGCACGTGGGCAGTTTGGGTTCCTTTGCAGGCGAAGGTGAGGATCCCACTGAGTCCCTCCCTCCCTCTCCCCAGGCAAAGAGGATGTCAGCCTCGCTGAGCGGCCGGGCCATCGCCTCCCACATCCTCGTGGCCCTCTTTGGGATGGGCTCCTGGGTCTCGGTGAACTCCCTGTGGGTGGAGCTCCCCGTCGTGGTGAAACTGCTGCCAGAAGGTGAGGAGCAGGGGCTGGGAGGGAAGGAGCCTTGGCTGCAGCGGGAAGGAAGCGGCTCCTGTGGGGAGGCAGGAAGGGGCCAGAGGGGTCGGCCAAGCTCTTGAGGGGCAGGACAAAGGAGGAGGGCGGCCTGGAGGGGTGTGCCCGGACAATGCCCCCTCTCTCTCCTGGCCTTGGGAGGGGCTTGGGTGTCCTGGCTGGGGAGAACTCCACAGGCTGCAGCCCCTGCTGGGCTCTGGAAGCATATGGCAGCCCCCCCCCCTTGGCTGGACCTGGAAGCGGACGTTCTAGGTGCCTCCCCTCCCCCTGTGGAAGAGTAGCCAGCTTCTCGCTTTGCACCTCACTTGCAGATGCCATCTCACTGCTCTTGCCATGCTTCTGAAAAGTCCAGAGTGAGGGGCCGGCCCCTCTCCGAGGCTGCCTCCATGCAAGCCATAAGACTTGGGACAGGTTTCTCCTCTTAAAGACATGCAGACACAGTGTGCGTAAGAGACAAGACGATAGAAGCTTATAAAACTATGCATACATGGAGAAAGTGGATAGAGAAAGGGTTTCCTCCCTCTCTCACGTAACGCTGTAACTCGTGGGCATCCAAGGAAGCTGCCAGGGGACTGCCATCAGAACCGGGGAGGGAGGCAGGGGGCCGTTGGGATACAGAGAGCCTCCGAAACTCCTGAGGAGCAGTTCTTCTTCCAGTGGTGAGAAAAGCCACACCTCCAGTGGGGAAGAGAGGAAAGGGGCCAGCCGAGCGAGGAAAGGGCTGGAGGATGCTGCTGAGAGCCCCAGCGCCTCACCTCGCCAGACTGGCCAGGAGGGACGCACGCCCCTTCCATCACCCAGATTGTGCAGAGGGGTGAAACACAAGGAGGGGAGGAGGAGACTTGAGGTGCCGAAGTTCTTATGTTGGGGGAGAAGCTGGAAGGGGCCACTCCCGGATTCTGCAAGTGACTGAGACGGACCTGAACTGTAAATAGTTTGCACAATAAAACCTGTAAGAGCCAGGTCGGAGTCCTGCCTGGTTACTCACGAGCAACCAGCACCAGCATCTGACAGAAGCTGATAGTTGGATGATTGAGGACAGAGCAAAGTACTTCTTTATTCAGTGCATAGTTAACCTGTGGAACTCCCTCCCACAGGAGGCAGTCGGGGCCACCAACTGATTTGGCTTTAGAAGACAATGAGAAACTCGCGGAGGAGAGGGCGAAGGGTGGCTCCTCGCCAGGACGGCTCTGCTCTGCCCCCACGGTCAGAGGCAGCGATGCTTCTGAATCCCATGGGCTGGAAAGCACAGGAGGGAGAGTTGCTCTTGCACCCGGGTCCTGGTTTCCCTCTGGGGCCCCTGACTGGCTTCCTGGTCCCTGGGGAGCGAGTTCTGAAGCCGAGGGACTTCAGACGTCTCCAGGGCGGCCCCTCCTTCCTTCGCAAGCTGCACACGCTGAACCCAGTGATTGCAATGGAACGAGACTGTTCTTTGCCGCCTTGCCTGGGGAAGGGAGGGGATTCTTTCCTTTAGAAAACAAAATAAGGCAGGGAGGCTGCCAGTGATAAGCCCTTCTTTGTGAGAACTCCTTGTTCTGGGCAGAAGCTGCCCTGCCTGGCGTCTGTGTGGAGGCATCACGCTTGCTCCCTCATGGGGGACACAGGGCCTGGGAGACAAAGGAGACCTTTCTTGCGCCCTTACTTTGCTCGACCCTTCGTGGCCGGGTCGGGGGACGTTCTGTAACTCCAGCAGAAAAGGAGAACGTTTCTCCACGTGTCGCTACAAATGTCCTGGCCTTGTGCTGCCTCCTTGAATGGCCGTGCTTGGGCTTCTGCAGAGTTCTAGCTGGGGGGGGCAGGGGGGAGGCAAGAAGTGTGTCAGTTGATGAATGACTGGAGAGCAAGAGTTCAGCTGCAGAGAGAGGATGCAATAGCCAAAGTCACCTTGTTTCTGAGCCGCCCAGAAAGCCCTAATGGAGCTGCTGCTTCTTCTTCTTCTTCCCAGGCTGGAACCTGCCTGCCTACCTGACCGTCCTGATTGCCCTGGGCAACGTGGGCCCCGTGAGTGTGACCCTGGCTCACCACTTTGCCCCCGGGCGGCTGAAGGAGCGCTGGCTGATCCACGGGATCCAGCTCCTGGCCGTGGTGGCGGCCTTCTTCCTGGCGTTCTTCTGGGACCGCATCGTGGTGGTAGCCGGTGAGCCCCACAGCCTGGCCTTCCTGGTGCTGGCCTTCCTGCTGGCCCTGGTGTGCTGCACCTCCAACGTCTCCTTCCTGCCCTTCATGTACCAGTTTCCCCAGCTGTACATCCGCACCTTCTTCATTGGGCAGGGCCTCAGCGCCCTCCTCCCTTGCGTGCTGGCCCTGGGCCAGGGCGTGGGGCAGCTGGAGTGCCGCAACGGCACCAACGGCACCCAGCCGCACTTTCTGGAGGAGAACTTCTCGGCCACCACGTACTTCTGGATGCTCCTGGCCCTGCTGGTCGTCTCCGCGCTGGCCTTTGCGGCTCTGGTGCTCTGGCACAGCCGCAGCGGCCCTGCAGAGGAGAAGAGCTCTTCCCAGGACAGCGTGAAGACGGAGGAGTCTTTCCCGCTGCAGTCCGAGAGCGTGCCCGCCTCCAAGCATGCCACAGAGGACGCCGCGGCCGGAGAGCCCACCAAGCAACCAGCTTCCGCCTTCTGGACAGCAAGAAACATTTACCTGCTGGTGCTGCTGGGGGTCTCCAACGCCCTGACCAACGGGGTCCTGCCTTCCGTGCAGAGCTACTCCTGCTTGCCTTACGGGAACATGGCCTATCACCTCTCCGTGGTGCTCAGCAACATTGCCAACCCCGTGGCCTGCTTCACTGCTATGTTCCTGCTGTGCAGGTGGGTGAGCAAAGGATGGGCTGGGGGCTCCCCTTGGGACAGGGGCCGCTGGGCCGCTGGCTGTGAACCCAGCAGGAACAGCAGCCTCTTTCATTCCCCACAGGACAGGCAAGGTTGTTTCTCATCCCTTAGTCTCATGGCACAAGCACAAACACCCTGGCTACATTTTAAGAGGTGCTGGTACATCGTGAACTAATTTACTGTAATGCAGTTTTTCTGGTCTTAGAAGATCCAAGAGAGATCCACTAGCTCTCCTGAACCAAACAGCATGTCACCTTCATGTCCTCTACTGAGCAAATCCCTCTTCCTCTTGCCAGTGCTGCTGAAGGCAGCCTTGGCTTCTGCACATGCGGACATTCCTTAGAGGAGGAGTCCTGCTTAGGCCCTTTGGGGCAGCTGGTGTGATAACCCTGAACAGAACCCAGATGTTGCAGAGGCGCTGATCAAGACATGGACCAATTATATCAACAGTCTCAAGACAGTTTTCTGGTTCAAATGATCCTCCCCCCCCCCTCTCTCTCTCTCACACACACACACACACACACCCCACTTCCTGGTATGAGAGCTGCTAGAAGTTGCTTATCTGTATTAACTGGTCATGCTATACCGTGACTAGAGTTCCGCACTTTGAGCTGCACCACCTCTGGGATGAGGAATGGCTTGGGGCTGTGATGGGGGGGGGCTGCAGTCCTGCTTCAAATGCCCACCTGCCCAAGGCTGCAGTTCGGCCCTGAAATGGGGGAATTGCTCCAAGTTAAAATTCTTGGAGTCAACTTGCGAACACTGAAGGTTTCTGTAGGGCGATGCTGCCCCACTGGACCACAAGGAGGCAGCATGTGGCCAATGTTTCAGTGGGGAAAGGCTCTGGCGAGATTTCTCCTGACTGCAGGGGAAAATCTGGGGTGGGAGCGTGTGTCCCTTTCACCAGCAAACGCCTGGAGATTGGGGGGGGGGGGGAGAGAGTAACTTGGTGCTTGAGTTCAAGCCATCTTCTCTGCATCAGCTCCAGATCTCAAGTGCTTCCCTGCTTGTCTGCCTCTTGCCAGGTCATCCCTGGGTCTGGGCATCATCTCTGCCGTGGGGTGTGTGTTTGGAGCCTATCTGATGGTGCTGGCGGCCCTCAGCCCTTGCCCTCCCCTGGTGGGCAGCCCTGCAGGAGTTGCTCTGGTGGTGAGTATGGCTGAGCTGTTGATCTCTGGGCACAGGGGGAGGCAGTGAGGATGCTGGTCCTTCCCCCAAGGAGGAGAAGCTGCTGCTGCTGCTGCCGTGGTTGCTGAGCCCTTCCTCTGACCAGGAGCAGATCCTGCACGTTCTTCCGTAGGCCCTTTTCCAGGTCAGGCTGCAGTGGCAGCAGCGTTGCCCCCAGGGCGAGTCTCTCCCCATTCACCAAAATGAGGGTGAGCTCCAATCCCCAAGTCACAACAGCCTTTTAGTCCCCCTGCGTCCTCCGCCTTCGCCTCCCCAGCTGTCCAGGTGTTTCTGTTTCAGCTGAGGGTTTCTTCTCTCGGCAGGTGATCTCCTGGATCCTCTTCATGGGCCTCTTCTCCTACCTGAAGGTGGTGATTGGCAGTTTGCTGCACGAGGCCGGCCACGCCGCCCTGGTCTGGTGTGGCGCCATCATCCAGGCGGGCTCTCTGCTGGGGGCGCTCGTCATGTTCCCCCTCGCCAGCATCTACAGGCTCTTCTCCAGTGGGGAGGACTGCGTGGACAACTGCAGGCCGTGACGGCCGGTGCCGCCAAGGAGGAGCAGCAGGAGGCCACGCTTCTGAGGAGCCACCCTCTGCTGCCTCTCTCCAGGGCTGTCAGCACTTGGGGGCGCAGTCCTGGCTGCTCTTCCTGGCTCCCCTCCAGCACTGCCAGTTGAACCATCTCATGCCTCTTGCCCCCCAGGAAGAGGAGAGAAGCTTAGGGGCGAAGCACACAGACCCCCAGCCCACCTTGCTTGGTCGCAGCCTCTCTCTCCTCTGCTCTCCGTGGGGTTTTTTAGCGCCATCTTGGGGCAAGAGGTAGTTTGGAGAGGCTGCATAGCCATGTGCTTAGGAGGGAGGGGTGCTGCTGCAGACACAGAGGCCTTTACCACCATGCCTTAAGAACCAAGCTCTCCCCCCCCCCCTTGAGACCAAAGCACTTCACCCCCCTCCCCACACATACTGACTCTGCAGACCCCACTTGCCTCTTCCCTGTTGGTGACCAGGCCCCTTTAACCTCTCGGAAATGGTGTCCTCAGAGAAGACAACTGGCTGCCATGGGGGGCTGCATTGTGGAAGTGGGGAGAGGGCGGGGCACCCCCCTGTGGCTGGTGACTGGCTTCAGGGAGCAAGTGTGGGGAGTCAGGAATACTTTTTATTTTTTAAAATGGTCTGACTACAGTTCCATTGGCTTTTAAAAACGAAACACCCACCCACCCCCTAATAGAAATGAATTCGGTAACCTGGACACGTTTTACGTACCTTGCATTCTGTGCAAAATCTGCACAATTGCTGCTGAGGTTTTACACTAAACCGGGGGTTGGGGGGTGTTTGTAGTGGCAAGAGTGTTGGACCTGGGAGTTTGTCCCCTCTCAGCCCTGAAGCTCTTACTGAGCGGCCTGGGAGTCAGTCCCTGCCTCTCAGCCTAGCCCACCTTGCAGGGCTGTTGTGAGGATAAAATGGGGAGCAGAATCCACACTACCTGGAGCTCCTTGGGAGAAAAGGGGCATAACTGTGATGAAGCAAGAGGGACAGCTAAGAAAGGTCTGGGACTCTCGGGGGGGGGGGGAGCAGTAAGGTCCCAGGGTGGGGAACTAGAATTTGCCAAAAGTGCCCCCCCCCAGGCCTGTTCTATGCAAGTCTCAGCTAGAGGAGCTGGTCTTTTTTCATACTTCCCTGTGACACTAGAGGGGCTAGAACAGGGCAGACCAACATGCGGCCCTTGAGGCATTTTTTGTCCCCCGCCTGCAGCCTTTGTGCCGCCCCCCCCCCCGGCGGGTAAGTGAGGCGCTGGGCTCTGGGAAGGTGGCGTGAGGGTCTGAGTGTCCTGCCACCTCCTTCCCAAAGCCTAGTTAGCACTTTCCCAGCTTTGGGAAGAGCTGGAAGCGATGGGAAGGGCAAAAGGGCCTCCTTGGTAGCTATCATCTCATGAGAGGGCCAAGAATATGGCTGGACTCCTTCCGATAGCTGGGTGCAGAGCCATTTAGAGCAGTATAAATCAGGGTCGGCACCTTGAATTGGGCTCCGTAGTGAATGAGCAGCCGGTGCAAACTTTTCAAGACCAATGCTCTGTGCTCTTCTTGGAAGTAAGTCCTATTGCATTTGGTGGGGCTTACTCCCAGGAAAGAGGGTTTAGGATTGCTGCCTTGAACTGTTTTGGTCGGCTAGCGCCGCAACCCCAGAGTTGGCCATGACTGGACCTAATGGTCAGGGGTTCCTTTACCTTTTTAAGCCCTGGCCAGCCTGACAGCAGCTGTGACAGGTCATCCGTAGGGCTGCCCAGCATGGCGGTTTGGGAAGTTCACCTGGCTCAGAAAACACCGGCAGCCAGTTCGTTAAACGGGGCTTCTCAACCTGGTGATGGTTTGCCAGTCCTTGGAAGATCCGCCCCGGCTTCTGGCCACAACTGAATGTGCTGGTTTATTTATTTATTTATTTCAACCAGAAGCCCTTAAATGCAGGAAGCCCCCCCCCCACTCCTTGCCAGTTCCTTTTCTGGGGTCCTTCTTGGGTTCCCACTCTGGCTGGATGGAAGCCACTGCAGACGGGTCCCAGGCACACGCAGCCGCCAGTCATGGACGTGACTCTCTCTTAGGCGTCCGTTAAACCTTCAGTTGCCAAGCCCTGGGCAGCACGGAACCTCAATTGTTCTTTCAAGGATCATCCAGATGGCTATCTTGTTGTAATTGATTGTTTCGTTCATTGTAAACTGGCTTGAGCGGGGCTGGGGACCAAAGACAAGATATATTTTTACTCTTTATTTTTTTGTATTTTATTTGCGATATTTTTAGGATATTCTAAAGCACTTAGAGGTCTTGGAAGCCTGAAGCTTATATGTCTATTTTGTATGTGATCCATTTCTTTTACAGATGTAATTTTACTGTTTTTCTTACGCTGCACACTACTGGAATATATTTTTTCCTTAATGCTGAT
This sequence comes from Podarcis liolepis, assembly GCF_965112155.1. Taxonomy (NCBI): domain Eukaryota; kingdom Metazoa; phylum Chordata; class Lepidosauria; order Squamata; family Lacertidae; genus Podarcis; species Podarcis liolepis. The sequence goes on along the minus strand of NC_139560.1, from coordinate 1,042,564 downwards.
GGGGTAAAAACTTTTGCAAAGAAAGTATAAATTGCCTAAATGAATAGTACATTTTAAATGAATAAAATGAATCAGAGTCAGACTTTACCTGCTGGGTTGTCATCAATTCATCATGTCCCACATAAAGTGGAGAATACACATCTCAGGGTAGATAGCTGGTCTTCAGCATTTGCCAAAAACTATATATTGACGCATCTCTCTGGGGAGGGACTTTCACAACTTCGGGGTAGCCACAGAGAAGGCCCTCTTAGGCTGCCACCACCCCGGACTTCTGTGGGAGCTGGAACTGTCAAGACAGCCCCTTCTGCTGATTTCTAATACCCAAAAGTGTCTGAAGAAGGCAGCTCTTTAGGTATTTGGGGCCCGAGTCATTTAGGGCTTTAAGCATGAGCCCCTTGAACTGGGCCCAGAAACAAACTGGTAGCCAGTTTTGGAGGGGGGGGGGTGTTAATGGGAGTTCTGAAAGCATCCCAGCCAGTGATCTGGCTGCTGCAATTGAGAGCAACTGAACTTCCAAAGTTTGCCAGAACAGCCCTTTTGTCCTTCCTCGGTTGTGGACTCTGATTCCAAACCACCACAATTAGCGGTACCATCCCTTGAGGCCAATGACCTTGATCACCTGCCACGGATTTGCAGTCCCTAAACTTAAAGAGCACAAGGTAAACACTCCGGGGCAGCATTTTCCCAGCTTTTTCCTGCCAGGGGAATGTTCAGCACCTGATGGAGGTGTTAACGGAGAAATCTGAGGGCTCCCTTGGACAAAAAACAAGGACACCAGCCAGGAAGACCAGAGCAAAACAGCAGCCAGGAGGCTTGGTCTTTATTGAAGACTGTTGTGACAGGACTCCCACCTGCCACCAGGTGGAACAAGATGGAAGCCCCAAACAAAAGAACCCCCCATCTTTATTAGCTGCCAATCCCCATGTTACTGTTGGGATATTTCTGTTCCACCTTAAAAGGGAGCAGGCTTTGTGAGTAACAGAGTCTGCGCATGTCCTGTTCACAGGATGTTTATGCTTGCTGTTTCCTTTCGTTTTCTCAGTTGGCCAGAGACGCTGACACAGAACGGTCATGTTTTCCTTTGTTCTGTTCATCGCTAAATAAAGTCTGTAAATATGCTCTTCTGCTCTTCTGCGGTGCAAGCTTTCTGGCTGTGTTTCTGCTGATAAACAATGTGCACAAGCCTGGAATGTGGCAATCTATTTCTAAGGCTTCGTGTCGCTAACTGCTGGATCTGCCTGTCTACGGGAGATCAATGGACGTCCGGCAGCCGGCTTGGGCCATGATGGACTATATCTCCCTGGCAGTTTCCCAACAACAAGGTTTCGGGCCCAGATTCACAGCACCTACAGGAGAGTAAAGCTGCAACAGACTGCGTTTGAGAGGTATGATGTGGGAAAAGCGAAAGAAGGGAGGCTTTTCTGTTTTACCTTGGACGGAGCCTTTGGAACTCCGGCAGCTTAATTGGCCTGGGAGCCGAGCCAGAGAGTTCGTGATTAATGGGCTGCCAAGATAAGGAGTCCTTGAAGGCATAAAAGGCTCACGGCTCAAGATAAAAGCTGGAATGGAGTTTTTCCACGCTTTTGAAGCTTCAGAGGCCACTCAGTGCCCAAAGGCAAATGCTGAATGCCCTAAGTTACATGGGCAGAATTATGAAACCTGGGCAAAATGGTGTGAGAGCTTGTTGCGTCAGTTTAGGGTGTGGCATACCGTTTCTGAGCCCCCCCCCCCCGGTTCCTCTGACAGAGAGATGGAAAGCCGATGATTCGAAGGCGATAGACGTAATAGTCTTATCCGTATCTCTTGAGGAAATTAAGACGCTGGCTGGCAACACCACTGCACGTGGAATGTGGAATGCTTTGATGAAAGCTCACAAGCCAGTCATCCCAGCCCAGAGTTTGACTGCATCGGAGGTCCTGGCTGTTTCCCAGAATGCGAGTGAATGCAGGGATGCTGAGGGCACCGGTTGCAAGCTGCAGGGGGAGCTGACCGTCACGTCATCCCAGGCAGCATTCCAGCCTCCAGAGGGAGCCAAGGAGTCGGCAGCTGAGAGCTCTGTTTCTCGTGAGAACCAAGGTCATCGCCTTTGCAGAGGCCGGAAAGGCAAAGGTAAACACAGACAGGCGTCTGCAGATGGCCAGGAGCAGAGGGAGGGTGAAGAGCCCGCGCCAGGGAAAAACAAAGCGTTGTTTACTGGCACAGCTTCACCAAAGGCTAAAGGCACGTCTGCTGACCAGAAGCAGGGGGGCAAGCTGCAAAAGCCCACGCCAGTGGAAAACAAAGCGATGTTTACTGGCACAGCTTCACCAAAGGCTAAAGGCACGTCTGCTGGCCAGGAGCAGCAGGGGGGCAAGCTGCAAAAGCCCACGCCAGTGGAAAACAAGGGTTTGCTGTAAAGACTGCTCCAACAGCCAAAGGCAGGTTTATTATCGATTCAGGTGCCAGCCGCCATATTTCGAAGGATCGCCACCTGTTTATCTCCTTCAAGCCTCAAGAAGGTGAGATCCACCTGGCTGATGGAAGGACGTTGCAAATTGCAGGAGAAGGGACTGTGAAACTTGCAAGTTTGCACACAACCATCAGCGGTGTACTTTATGTTCCAGGCGCTGCAAGCAATTTGCTAAGTGTTCCACAGCTTACTGGACGTGGTTTTCAGATATCCTTCAAGAGGAGCGTCTGTGTCATCAGTAAAGGCAAAGAGGACTATTTGCATGCAAAGTTTATGGATGGTTTATTCCATATAACTTATGAGGACACTGCTGTTGTATCTAATGCTGATTCTTGTTGTGTTGCACAAACTAACAAAGTTCTTCATGCAGGTTGCATTCATGATGCGCATCGAAGGTTTGGTCACCTCTCTTGGAAGGCACTGGCCAAGATGCCAGAGGTGGTTGAGAGTTTGAACATCAAACCCTGTAAATTTCACATGAAATGTGTATCTTGTGCAGAGAACAAGGTGAAGGTTGCTCCAAAAGGCAAGGAGTCTAGCAGGCAGGCCTCCAAGCCCTACCAGCTAGTGCATGCGGACCTGGTTGGTCCACTTGCGCCCTCTTTAGGAGGAGCAAGGTACTTCATGGTTCTAATTGATTCTTTTTCTAGGTACATTCATGTGTTTTTGCTCGAACAGAAATCACAAGCGTTTCCGAAGTTTAAGGCATTCTGTGCTTGGTTGGAGAATGCTCACGGTAAACGTATCGCCTCTCTGTTTACCGATCGAGGCGGGGAGTTCACTTCTCAGCAGTTTGAAGCTTTCCTGACTGAGAAGGGAATCCAGCATGACATGTCAACGCCCAGATCGCCATGGATGAATGGACTTGCGGAGAGAGCGAATCAGACATTGCTGCAAGGAATCAAAACCTTGTTGCATGATGCCAATCTCCCTGATAAGTTTTGGGGGGAGGCTTTGGGGAATTTGGTTTACAGTTTTAATCGCAGATTGTCATCACCCATTGGCTGTACCCCCTATGAGAAGATGTTTGGCAAGAAACCCAACACCAAACACATGAGAATCTTCGGTTCTGACATGTGGGTACACTCCCCACAAACCAACAAGCTTGGGAAGCGTGGGGCACATGGTTTGTTCATGGGGTACGAAAAAGGTGCATACAGGGTATGGATGACTAACTCTAAGTCCATTAAGTTCACAAGAAGTGTTGAGTACAATCCTAGGTGGGGGGGAAATGTGGGAATTTTCCAGAGTTACCCAGAGGAGGATGAAGGTGATGTCAAGCAAGCAGCTAAAGCTGAGGAAGCTGCTGAGGATGAGGATGATGATGATGATGATGATGATGATCAGAGTTCAGATTCCAGTTCAGTGGGTGGCGCTGCTGCTGGTGTCAGTGACAGTGATGACACAGCAGACTACCAGAGCGCAAAGGCCTCAGTCAGACCATCTGATGCGTCTGACAATGAACTGGAAGAACCACTGTTCACCATTGGTCATTTTTCTCCTAAGAAAGAGGAGATGAGTCCAGAAGACTTGCGTCTAGTACGTAGGTCTGAAAGGGCGACCAAGGGCAAACCTCCAAAGAGATTTGCTGATGAGTTTGCTAAGACAGCAACTGCTGTTCTTAGTAGCTCAGAGAAGGTGTGGGAACCTTCAAGCTTCAAAGAGGTTCAGGAGTTAACCTCTAAAGATGCTGAGCCTTGGCTTAATGCCATGAAGGCTGAAGTTGATTCCTTGAACAGGAACCAAACTTGGGAACTGGTACCGGTAGTCCCAGGAATGAGACTGGTTGGCAGCAAATGGGTCTTCAAGGCCAAGACAGACCAGAATGGCAAGGTAGTCAGACACAAAGCCAGATTGGTTGCCAGAGGTTTTTCACAGGTACCAGGACAGGATTACCACGAGACCTACTCACCCACAGTCAAATATGAGAGCATTCGGCTGATGCTCAAGATCGCTGCGGAGGAGAAACTGCATGTTTCCCACTGTCAGAGCTGCTTGAAGATCCTAGCTCACAGAGGATCACGCTAGCCAGCGGTCATTAAGTAAAAGTCTTTATTGAATTACAGTTTCCATTCTCACGCTGCTGCGCGCAACTCTACGCCTAGTGGCTAGGTCGGCGAAGCTCCGTCTGAGTCTCCGCCCTGTGTGCACCAACTTAATATCCTAGCCTTGCTCCACCTTTTCCTCCTGACTGTCCTCCTCTGGGTCCCTCTACCCCCCGGGGCTTCTTCCTTCCGGGATTCTTCTGACGCTGACCCAGACCCTCCTGCCTCCTTGCGCCGGGCTTTAGGACCTGGTTCCCTTTCGGGGCTGCTTACTGCGCCGCCTTCCTCTGCATTTGAACTTGGCGCGCGCGCCCAACCTTCCACTTTCCTCTCAACCGTTTCTTCGCTTCCCGATGGAGGTGTGGCCACTCCCGACTCATGTCCTCCCTCCTGTGGAGGTGTGGCCACTCCTGACTCATGTCCTCCCTCCTGTGGTGAGCTGCCAGCGCTTCCCCCCTGGCTCCCTTCCTCTTCCCTGCTTCCTGGCGGTGACGCTGGTCCCGATTTCCAGCTGCTCCCCCCTGAGTCCTCTCTGGCTCTGTCTTCCTGGGGTGCCCCCCTAGACTCCCCCCTTGCCCTCGCCACTGGTGCTCCTTTCTGTGAATCCTCTGATTCACTGGAAAGACTAGGAGATCTCGGGTCGTCGTCATCACTCATCTTTTCTTCTGCCTCCTCCCCTTCACTCTCTGTTTCCTCCCTTGCCCGTGCTTCTGCTCCTAAACCCCTGACATCCATCCCCCCCTCGAAGCCCCCCATTCCCCCCTCCCCTCCTTCCGGTGCTGGAGCTGGGTGCTGCTGTTGCAAAGGGACGAACGTCGGATATCGGTCGCTTCCCGTGGCGGGTCTCCATCTGAAGTCTCGCGGGTCTTCCTCCCTGCTCTCGTCGACGACAGTCACCTCCGCTTCCATCTCTGTGCCGCCGTGCTCGAAACCAGGGTCGTCCCCGAAAACGTCCATGTCCGTCTCTCCCTCACTTCCTCCTGTCGGTGTTGCTCGTCCTGGGCCTTCCAGCCATCGTCTGCGCCACTGCTCCTCTGGTCTATCGTCCCACCAATACGAGGGTTCTGATGCAGATCCCGAGGGTGACCCCTCCGGGGAACGGACGTCTCGTGTCGGTTCCTCGTCCGAGTCGAACCCCCGGAACGTGCTGGCCGAAAGCGTGGGCGTGAAAAGCCAGTCGTCGAAAAAGTCTGCTGGCATAGGTCTATGTGGGAAGAGGGCATGAAACTCGTCTTTGAGCAGAGGTTCGTCTAAGGCGTAGCCCGGCACCCAGCTGTTCGCACTGGCCGGGGTGCCCTCCTTGGCGAGAAAGTATTCTACCCCCTCTTCCCCCCATCTGGAGTCCAAAATCTCAGTGACTTCGTTGATGCGCTCCTTCTGTGCCACTCCCGCGTGCCCTGTTCTGTCTCTGGCCGGACTCGGCGCCGTTCCGGGTTCCTGGAACCTGTGCGGTGCCTTGTAGGGAGTGAGCACCGATCTGTGGAATACCGGATGCATTCTGGAACCCTCCGGAAGTGCCAGTCTGAAAGCTACCGGGTTGACCTGCTCTTCGACTTGGTAGGGCCCCAGTTGTTTATGCCCTAGTTTCTTCTTGGCCAACGACCTGGCCGGCACTGCGTGGGCTGCTAACCAAACCCAGTCTCCCACGTGGAGCTCTTCTCCAACCCTCCTGTGCTTGTCTGCTTGTACCTTGTATGCGTGCTTGGCCAGCTCCAGGTGGCGCCTCAGCTGATCGTGGACTTCCTGCAGCTCCGACGCGAACGCATCTGCTGTCTGCGGCTCCCCCTCCCCCATTCTTTCCAGTCCCGGGAAGGTTCTGGGGTGCCTCCCGTTGTTGGCGAAGAACGGCGTGACCCCCGTGGACACGTGCTTCGTGTTGTTGTAGGCGAACTCGGCAAGCGGCAGGTAATCCACCCACGTCGCAGGCTGTCGATTTGCATAACATCTCAGGTACTGCTGCATGATGGCATTGACCCGCTCTGCTTGCCCGTTGGTCTGCGGGTGTCTCGCCGACGCCAGGTTGATCTTGACGTTCAGGAAGCCCATCAGCTTCTGCCAGAAATTCGAGATGAACTGCCGCCCCCGGTCGGACAGAATAGACCGTGGCAGACCGTGAACCTTGAACACGTGGTCTATGAACAGTTTGGCGGTTTGCTCCGCCGTGGCCACCTTAGCACACGGAATGAAATGCGCCATCTTGGAAAACAGGTCCACCACCACCAGCACTGCCGTCTTGCCCCTTGAGCTGGGCAGATCCGTGACAAAGTCCAGGGCCACCCTTTCCCAAGGTTCGACCGGAGTTTGCAGCGGTTCCAACAGTCCGGCCGGCGGTCTGTGCACTGGTTTGGCCCTCTGGCAGGTGTCACACCTCGCCACGTAGTCTGCGACCTCCCCTCTCATTCCAGGCCACCAGAAATCCCTGGCTACTAATTCCACCGTCTTCTCCTTGCCAAAGTGCCCGGCCGTGGGCGCGTCGTGCAGCTGCTGCAGCACCTTGGCTCGAAGTTCGTCTCCCGGCACGTAGATGGCCCCTTTACGGATGAGCAATCCATCTCTTAGCTGGAAACCGTCGGCCGCTGCCTTGCCCCTTTGCACCTCTGCCATCTTTGCTTGTGCGAAGGAGTCCCCCTGCAACGCTCGTCGCACCGCCTCTAGGTCCACGGTCGCCGCGGCGCACGCCCACACTGTTGGTGCGAAGATGTGCATGGCGGCCGCTGGTGTTGCGTCCTCCAGATACTGTGGCTTACGGGAGAGAGCGTCTGCCATGATGTTGGTGTCCCCCGGGACATACTCTATTCGGAAGTCGAAGTTTGCAAAGAACTCAGCCCAACGTATCTGCCTCTGGTTCAGGAACTGTGCCGTGCGCCAGTGCTCTAGATTCTTGTGGTCCGTGCAAACCTGCACCGTGTGCTTGGCGCCGATCAGAAAGTGCCTCCACGCCTTGAACGCTGCGTGAATGGCCAGCAACTCCCTGTCCCAGATGGTGTAGTTCTGTTCGGACTTGCTGAGCTTCCTGGAGTAAAACGCTCCCGGTCGCCACACCCCCTGCGGGTCTTTCTGCAGCAGGACCGCCCCCACGGCTCTGTCCGAGGCGTCTGTCTCCACCCTCATTGGCTTGCTGGGGTTGACATGAAGCAGCTGCTCTTCCGACGCGAAGAGACGCTTGAGTGCCTGAAAGGACTGCTCCGCCTGCTCTGTCCAAACGAACTTCTTTTTCTTGGAGCTAAGCGTGTCAGTGATGGCCGCTGTCTGCATAGCGAAGCCCTTGATAAACTTGCGATAGAAGTTCGCAAAGCCGACAAACCGTTGGACCTCCTTCCGGTTGCGCGGACTCTTCCAATCCAACACCGCTCGAACCTTGGCGCTGTCCATGGCGAGCCCCTTGTCAGACAGCTTGTAGCCCAGAAAATCCACCTCCGGCACGTCAAATTGGCACTTCTCCAGCTTGGCGTAGAGCCTATGTTGCTTTAGCCTGCTCAGCACTTCCTTGACGTGTCCGTCATGCTCCTGCCGCGACTCCGAAAAGATCAGGATGTCATCTAAGAAACAGACGCACGTCTTGTAGAGAAGTCCTGCCAACACGTGATGCATAAACGCTTGAAAAACGTGGGAGCCATTTTGCAATCCAAAAGGCATAACTCTATATTCGTAGGTCCCCAGTGGCGTGAACATGGCTGTCTTCCACTCATCTCCTTCCCGCATGCGAATGAGGTTGTACGCCCCCCGCAGGTCCAGCTTGGTGAACACTCTGCCCTTCCGTACCTTTGCGAGGAGGTCGTCAATACGGGGCATGGGGAAGTCCGATGGCTTAGTCAGACTGTTCAAAATCCTGTAATCCACTACCAGTCTTTTTTGGGGCGTGTCCCGCTTCTTAACAAAGAATACGGGACTGCCCCCCACTGCCCTGGACTCCCGGATGAAGCCGCGTTGCAAATTATGATCAATGAACGCCTTGAGTTCTTGCAGTTCGTCCTCTGACATGGAATACAGTTTCCCTTTAGGCAGCGCCGCCCCCGGCAGCAGGTCAATTTTGCAGTCATATGGTCTGTGAGGGGGTAGCCTGTCTGCCTCCTTCTCGCAGAAAACTTCCAAAAATTCAGCGTACTTGTGGGGAATCGCTTGCAGCGTGCCTAGCAGCAGCTGTGACTCCTCTTCCTCTCCTTCCTGCCTGGGCACGATGCAGTGTTCAGCACAAAAGGAAGAGCCGAAGGTCAGCTGCCTCTGGTACCAAGCCATCGCTGGGCTGTGCTTGTCCAGCCAACTCATGCCCAATACAATGGGCGTGTCAGATAGTTGAGTGACGTTGAAGCTGATGATTTCTCTGTGATTCCCAAGTCGCATCACCATTGGTGGCGTCTGCTTCACCACTTGCCCCCCGAGCAGCTCCCTGCCATCCACCGTGACAACCTGCAGGGGCAGTGTGGCCGGCAGCAACTGCACAGCGTGCCTGTCGACAAAGTCCTGCCCTATAAAGTCCGCATTGCTGCCTGAGTCAATGGTGATTGGTACGTCCATGGTGATTCCATTGGGCAGCTGGAGAGACGCTGTGAGCCTCACTACTGGTTTGGGCGGGAGGGGGTTCACGGGCTGTAAAATCTCTGGGGACTGCGTCACTAACACGTCTGGCTGGGCCCCAGTGCCTCTTCCTCCAGCCAGACAGCCTCGTTTCCCTGCTGTGGTCCTCCTTGCTGTGTTGCTGCAGTCACCATTGCTGAGGCTGCAGTGAACTTGTGGGGCCTCTGGGGACACTCTTTCGCCATATGCCCTGGCTCCTCACAGACGTAACACTTCCTGTTCCCTCTAGGAGGCTTCGCTTTCACTGCTGCCGGTGCTAGGGCTCTGGCTGCTGACTGAGCCCTTGCACCTCCCACCTCCATAGGTTCGGCTCCTCCTCCTGGCGGAGGCGTGGATTGCGCCCGCGCTGCTTCCCTGGGAAAGAAGGAGGGGCCCCCGGCTGGTTCGCGCCCTCCACGCCCTTCGTCCCTGTTCCACGGACGTCCTTCCAGTCTCACCCCCACTGCCAGTGCCCTCTGCACGACCTCCTGGGTGGTTCGGGGTCTCTCCCCCCTCGCTATCTCATCTTTAATCGAGTTATGCAGCCCCTCCCAAAAGAGGTCTCTTACAGGAGCCGAATCTCTGTCCCATTCCAGGGCACTGACCAAGGCGAAAAAGCGGGCATGATACTGCCTGACGCTGGCCCTCCCTTGTCTCAGCCCATGCACCTCCTTCCGTGCAAGATCCACGTCAATACTTGATAAAAAACACCCATCCATTGCTTTAATAAAGGCATCTGCATTCTGTAGCGCCGGATCCTTATCTCTCCATAAATTGCGTAGCCATGCTCTCGCATCCCCATGCAGATGGGACATGATGAACCCCACTCTCTCTTGTTCATCTCTAAAGTCTTTATGCAGCAGTTGTAGTGCGCACAGTACGTCGGCTCTAAAGTTGGGATACTGTTGCAGGTTCCCATCGAAGTGAGAGACCAGCCCGCCTGTCCGTCTCGCCAACCCAATTCCCTCCTGCCGGGGTGTCTGCTTTGTCAGCACGTCTAACCTGACCTGGAGATCCCTGCAGGCTGCGGCTGCCTCCTCCTCTCTCTTCCTGGATGCGAGAGCCTCGGCGTTCAGTTGTGCCACCGCGTTTCTGAGTTCCTCTATCTGCTGCTCAGCCGTCATGTCGTCTGCCGTTCGTGAGCTCGCTAGTAGGCACCTGTGTCTCTCCCCTCCTCGAGGCTGTAGATGCCCACAAGTTTGAGACGGAGCTTACTGTCAGAGCTGCTTGAAGATCCTAGCTCACAGAGGATCACGCTAGCCAGCGGTCATTAAGTAAAAGTCTTTATTGAATTACAGTTTCCATTCTCACGCTGCTGCGCGCAACTCTACGCCTAGTGGCTAGGTCGGCGAAGCTCCGTCTGAGTCTCCGCCCTGTGTGCACCAACTTAATATCCTAGCCTTGCTCCACCTTTTCCTCCTGACTGTCCTCCTCTGGGTCCCTCTACCCCCCGGGGCTTCTTCCTTCCGGGATTCTTCTGACGCTGACCCAGACCCTCCTGCCTCCTTGCGCCGGGCTTTAGGACCTGGTTCCCTTTCGGGGCTGCTTACTGCGCCGCCTTCCTCTGCATTTGAACTTGGCGCGCGCGCCCAACCTTCCACTTTCCTCTCAACCGTTTCTTCGCTCCCCGATGGAGGTGTGGCCACTCCTGACTCATGTCCTCCCTCCTGTGGTGAGCTGCCAGCGCTTCCCCCCTGGCTCCCTTCCTCTTCCCTGCTTCCTGGCGGTGACGCTGGTCCCGATTTCCAGCTGCTCCCCCCTGAGTCCTCTCTGGCTCTGTCTTCCTGGGGTGCCCCCCTAGACTCCCCCCTTGCCCTCGCCACTGGTGCTCCTTTCTGTGAATCCTCTGATTCACTGGAAAGACTAGGAGATCTCGGGTCGTCGTCATCACTCATCTTTTCTTCTGCCTCCTCCCCTTCACTCTCTGTTTCCTCCCTTGCCCGTGCTTCTGCTCCTAAACCCCTGACACCCACCATGACATTAATACAGCTTTTTTGTACGGGATTTTGAACAAGGAGCTGTTCATGCTTCCACCTGATGGGATGGAGATACAGAAGGGAATGGTCTGTAAACTGCGGAAATCCTTATATGGTCTTAAGCAGAGTGCCAGGTGTTGGAACACAAAACTCACTGAGACATTGCTTTCTCTAGGTTTTCACCAGGGCAAAGCTGATCCATGTGTGTTTGTCAAGGAGGAGGGGCAAAACAAACTGTATTGTTTCTGTTTTGTTGATGATCTTCTGATGTTTTGGAAGAATCAGGCTTTTTACCAAAGCACCCTAGCTCAGCTGAAGGAGCACTTTGACATGAAGGATCTTGGTGAGGTATCCAACTATCTTTCTCTGCAGGTGGAGAAGGACCAAGCAGGTAATTTTCTGGTACATCAAACACAGAAAATTGCTGATGTGTTAACCAGGTTGAATTTGGTTGATGCAAACCCAGCAGACACACCGATGGTGACAGGTTACCAGGTAGACAGTACTGCTGAAGCGTTTTCTGACACAACGCTGTACAGATGCATTCTAGGCAAGCTGAATTTCATTGCCAGATGTTCAAGACCTGACATAGCTGTAAGCTGTAATCTGCTTAGCAGACATGTCAACAATCCTACGGTTCAGGATTAGAAAGCTCTGAAGCGCATAGCCCGCTATTTGAAAGGGACTATGCACTACAGGCTGAGGTTCACCAGTCAGAAGACTGGGGGTCTTGAAATCTTTGCAGATGCAAGTTTTGGAAGTGACACCACGGATGGTACAAGCACTTCTGGAGTATGCTACATGTACAACCACTGCCTATTTGACTGGTTGTGCAAGAAGCAGACAACAGTGAGCCTAAGTTCCTGTGAAGCAGAACTCAATGCTCTGTCATTTTCACTCATGGATTGTGAATGGTTGATGCAACTGTTTAAGGACATCAGGGTGTCTGTGAAATGTCCTGTACAAGTGTATCAAGACAATAGATCTTGTTTGGCTTTGCTGAACTCGGAGAGTTGCAAGCAGAGAACCAAGTACTTGCAGATTAAGCTACATCGTGCAAGAGAGTGTATTCAGAAAGGACTGATTCAGGTGTCCTACATGCCAGGAAATGAAATTCCTGCTGATCTGTTGTCTAAGGTTGTTAACAGAAAACAACTTAAGGTTTATGTACAAAAGTTGCAATTGGGTTGAACCACAGGTACTACAGGTTACACGGAAAGGGGGAGGATGTTGGGATATTTCTGTTCCACCTTAAAAGGGAGCAGGCTTTGTGAGTAACAGAGTCTGCGCATGTCCTGTTCACAGGATGTTTATGCTTGCTGTTTCCTTTCGTTTTCTCAGTTGGCCAGAGACGCTGACACAGAACGGTCATGTTTTCCTTTGTTCTGTTCATCGCTAAATAAAGTCTGTAAATATGCTCTTCTGCTCTTCTGCGGTGCAAGCTTTCTGGCTGTGTTTCTGCTGATAAACAATGTGCACAAGCCTGGAATGTGGCAATCTATTTCTAAGGCTTCGTGTCGCTAACTGCTGGATCTGCCTGTCTACGGGAGATCGTTGGACGTCCGGCAGCCGGCTTGGGCCATGATGGACTATATCTCCCTGGCAGTTTCCCAACAGTTACACCCCCCCAAACTACATCACTCATACATCACGGTTACATCAGGAAAGGGGAGGTCTGGTGGCAGGAATCTGAGCATCCTGGCCCCTGCCCCATGGTTCCCCTTGCCCTCCACCAAACACCCATCAAGTGGAACAAAAGAGATCTTTACATTTCCCTGTTTCCCAGCCAAGTTAATCCCACCCTTTTGTCTTCATCTGGGTTTATTATTTCTGGAATGGCTACCTGTCTGGCACTCAGGTATCAGGATGCCAGGGATTATCCCTCAGGCAGAGGGGCTGCTGAGTAGCTGAGCTCACATGTCTAGATGAATTTCTGAAGTTTTCCCAGTGAGCCAGTACAGAGATACATTGATCAGTGAATTCTTACATTTGGTATTGTGCAGCAAAGGCCTTTTGAATAGATAGGAAGAAACTGTGATGAAGTGATTGTGCTGATTTTGGTAGTTGGCTGCATGTGCATGATATCTGCTGGAGGGGCATCTCCCCCACCCCCAACCTATACATAAATTCCTGCAACAGAGGGAAAGGAAGATGTCCCAGGTGAGAGCCAGAAGGGATCACCTTTCACTGTGTGGGACAAGATCTACCTGTGAAAGAGGACTTTGCATTCTTTCTACTGTGTTTAGATGATGGTGGTGGTGATGATGATTCTAATGTACTAGGAAAAGTTTTAATACCATCTTATTTTTTTTTAAAAAAGGAACATCCAGCACCGAACTGGTTAGCAGGGCCCAGTGATGCTCTCTGCTCTGCCAGAGATGCCATCCATTTCACTCCACCCTGATTTTCCTGAGGCTGTGGAGCTCTGGAAAGCCTTTGTGCCAAACAGACCCCCCTCTGTCTGAGGCCACAGGAAGAGGGGTGGGGAGCTGCGTCACGGACAAACTCGGGACCAGAGGGCAACCCAGGGCTCGTGAAAGCAGGCGTCCTCTTGTGAGCTCTGTGGGGTGCCTCTGGGCCGACAAACGCCCTCCCTGCAAGGGTGACCCACCAGGGAGGTGTTTACTACTAAGGCAGGGCTGGAGCGTGCCCACTGCCCTGGTGCTGTTGTGTCTTCTGCTGCAAATCCACACCATGATCAACTCCCACCCGGAAACCCATGTCCCCACTGTGTTAAGGGGTGATATGATAGCCATGTTCAAATATATAGAAGGATGTCACATAGAGGAGGGAGAAAGGTTGTTTTCTGCTGCTCCAGAGAAGCGTACATGGAGCAATGGATCCAAACTACAAGAAAGAAGATTCCACCTAAACATTAGGAAGAACTTCCTGACAGTAAGAGCTGTTTGACAGTGGAATTTGCTGCCAAGGAGTGTGGTGGAGTCTCCTTCTTTGGAGGTCTTTAAGCAGAGGCTTGACAACCATATGTCAGGAGTGCTCTGATGGTGTTTCCTGCTTGGCAGGGGGTTGGACTCGATGGCCCTTGTGGTCTCTTCCAACTCTAGGATTCTATGATTCTATGAAGCACGTGTGGATCCAGAATTGGCCTCCACAGTCACTTACGGACTCATTGTTCAAACCGTGTTTATGGAAGACAATCTTCCTCGGCTATGAGGGATCGCCAAAGAAGAAAAGAAGAAGGTGTGCCTAAGACCATCATAAGAACCCTGCTGGATCAGGCCCATCTAGTCCAGCATCCTGTTCTCAAAATGGCTGAATGAGCAGTTGCCTGTGGAAAACCTGCAAGCTCAGGATTCGAGCACAAGAGCAACTCTCCCCTCCTGTGGTTTCCAACAAGCGGTATTCTGAACCATCTTTGCCTCCAGCGGACTACTACTCAGTGTGGCCAGTCTCATCCTCCGTGAATTTGTCTAACCCCCTTTTGAAGCCTGTGGCAGGGAGTTCCATAGTCGAATCATGCGCTGCCCTGAATATTCCCGCATTCATCTTCCTGGGATGTTAGGGGAGAGGGAAGGAAACTTCTCCCTGTCTGCTGCCTCCGGGCCATGCACCGCTTTCTAACCTCCTGCCTCTACTCCAAGCCAAGGAGCCCCCAAGGCTGCAACCTTTCCCTGTCCGCCACGCCCCCCGGGAGGCAGGGTGTGACATCTGCAAGCTGACAGATGTGGCAGATCTGTGGTGGGAAGGAGGAAGCCCATCATGTGCTCCTTCTGATCAGCTCCGCTTGGCTCAGTGGAGCAGGGAGCCCCAGGGGCCAGGAGGAGAAGAATGAGCCTCCCTTGAGCAGGTAGGAGGTCAGCCTGGGGGGTGCTGCGGGGGGGGGGTCTGGACGGACACTGCAGGTGGTAGCAGTGAGGGGAGGGAGAGGCTTGGGGTAAATGCAGGGGCAATCTGGCAGCCTCTCTGCCCCTTCTGTTTGGGGAGGGTTGTTTTAACCCTCCTCACCTGCCGGAGAGCCTTTCCACCTTTTCCTCCTCCAGCCCCCCAGAAGTTAAATTTCTACAAAATGCAGTTTCGCAATGTTCCCTTCTTTAGCCATTCCCTGTAATGATTGATTCGGCATTCTTGAGCTGGGGAAAAGGTTATGGATAGTTTACTTAGACTCCCGGCTTCAGAAGGCAAGCGCAACAAACAGATGGAGTCAGGATGGCGCCTTCACTGAACCACAGAATTGCAGAGTTGGAAGGGACCCCCCCCCAATGGTTCCATGGAATTCAGGGTGATCCTCTGGTTTCAGAGCAAAGGAGTTCCACGTCCACAAAGGGGTCCCCATTTTCATCTACCTGGTGGGGGGACAGAGACACAAGGTGGTTGGGTTTATTAGCAGTGTAAGTCAGAGTTGCTCTTTAAGGTAAAGGGACCCCTGACCATTAGGTCCAGTCGTGGGAGACTCTGGGGTTGCGGCGCTCATCTCACTTTATTGGCCGAGGGAGCCGGCATACAGCTTCCGGGTCATGTGGCCAGCAGGACTAAGCCGCTTCTGGTGAACCAGAGCAGCGCACGGAAACGCTGTTTGCCTTCCCGCCAGAGTGGTACCTATTTATCTACTTGCACTTTGATGTGCTTTCGAACTGCTAGGTTGGCAGGAGCAGGGACAGAGCAAGGGGAGCTCACCCCGTCGCGGGGATTTGAACCACCGACCTTCTGATCAGCAAGCCCTAGGCTCTGTGGGTTAACCCACATTGCCACCCGCGTCCCTGTTGCTGTAAGCCACACCTTAATTCCCAGGCAGAGGGGTGCTGGGTCTTAACCTGACGGCAATTTCCCTGCCTGGAGAAATCATGGGCCCCCCGACCACCAGATGGGGTTGGGGCCCTCGGCTGTCACTCACTGCCAGGGGGAAATAATCTCTGCCATTCCCCACCAGCACTTTGCTGTGTGTGTGTGTTTTTGTGTCTACATCTGTTTTCATAGAATCTTAGAGTTGGAAGGGACACCAAAGGCCATCTAGTCCCACCCCCTGCGATGCAGGAATCTCATTTCTCTGTTCATTTTTCAGTCACAGTTGTGAGGAAGCTGTTGAGAAAAACTGAAATTAAAAATTCAAAACAAAACGCTTCAGTGGTGCAATTTAACTCCCCATCCACCCCTGAAGGCAGTGGGGCTTGCCTTTCTTTAGGGAAACAGCCCAAGGCTGCTAAGGGGTCTAATCTAGGCAGACAGTAATGCCTAATGCCCTGGACTGGGCCAGGGGGTGGGGGGGGGCAAATGGCATCTTCTACCTTTTAAAGAAAGTAAGGTAAGAAGACAGTGGAAGACAGGAGTGCCTGGTGTGGTCCATGGGGTCACGAAGAGTCAGACACGACTAAACAACAAGGTAAGAAAGAAGAAATAGAAAAGGTGAGAGCAGCAGCAGCAGTTCTTAATATCCAAGAAACTAGGAGGCAGCTCCTGGGGCATCAACAGGTGGTGGGGTTTTGGGGGGGGCAGAGCCACTTTTGTCCTTGCTGTCTGCCTCTTTGTCCACCCCCACCCCATCCAAAAAAAAAATATTCATTTTATAATACAACTAAACAACACAAACAGAAAAACAAACAATACAAACAAATTCTTGTCTTATCCTTATCTGATTTTCATCCTACCCCCAAATCCTACCTATGTTTCCTCATCCCTCAAGGTTCCCCCATAGCTTCAGTCTCTGCCCCAGATTGCAGCAGGCCCCCTTTTGCAGAGTGCAACAATTCTCCTCTTGGGGGGGGGGGCAGGGACAGTTTAAAATGAGGCCCCGATGTGGACAAGGTGGCAGGACTTTGCCCCTTCTTGGGCCAAGTCCAAAGACTGTGTCTGCAAGAGGAGGAGGAAGAGACGGCTGCCTGAGAGCTCGATGGAGAGGAGGTTAAAGCCTAATTGTGCCAGGCTCCACAAACACGGTGCCCCTTTGCCCTTTTGCCTGTGGCTGACCCAGGACAGGGAGAGTCCTGGCCAAGAGCAGGAGAGATGGGAGGTATGGATATTGTCCCTGGACATAACCAGTCTCCAAAACTCGCTTCAGAGCACATTTAAACATGCATCTCCCTAATTTACGCCTTTCAAACAATAAGGGAATCAAAACACATCTAGCTTTCGAAATCTGCATTTCTCTGAATTTTGCAGTGCAGTTCACCCAGCCACATAATATGTGCAAAAATGCATATATCGGGGAGAAGTGTCGATAATGACATACATGCTAGTGAAAGTAGCATAATTTTAGGGGAAATTGTGTAATTCGGGCAATGTTGCATACTAATATGCCCATTAGGATAAATTTCTACTAGGAAGCTTGTGAATTTTCATGGGGACCATAGCTGTCAACCTTCCCTTTTTTGTGGGAAATTCCCTTATTCCAGCGCCGTTTCCTGCTGCTATCCCGGATTATTAGATATCCCGTAGACTGTCCCCGGGACAGGGGAGGCTGCTGATCCCTTATTTTTGAGGCTGCTGATCCCTTATTTTCAAATCTGAAAACTGACAGCTATGATGAGGACCTTTTAAAGAAATTGAAAACTGATGTGGAAATGTGGAGACCGGAACTCGAGGGTGGGAAAGCGAGAAACCAAGAGAAACTGAAGTTGGCAGATTTGCCTCTCCCTGCCCCCCCAGCAACACCTTGGGGGATTTGCTCCCCAGACCCTGAAAGGCTTCTTTCTGCTGGAGGAGACAGACTAATGGATTCTGCCAGGGTAGCAGCCGGAGCAAGCCTGACCCACAGACACTGTCTGCTTGCTTCTTGGCATAATATCACAGGGAGATTCACTGCAGCACAGGCTGCCTCAAGGCAAGGCTCCTCCGGCACTTCGGCTTTGTGTCACCCAAAAGGAGAGCCTGAGAAAAAAGCAGGCGGACGAGTCAGACCAACAGAAGAGGTGCAAACAGCAGCAACAAGGATCTCCGGACCGTCAGTGATCACAAGCCCAACACGAGTCAGCTGTGTGATGCTGGAGGGAGGGAAAACTCAGGGGAGAATCGTCTGGGGGGGGTGGACCCAGGAGAGGCCTGCTGTTGCCCTCAGCTCCTGCCTGGGGGCTTCCCTTGGAGCAGGGATTGGCACCCTGTTCAGACCCACTTTTAACCCAAACATTCATTGGGGAGCTGCTGCTTAATCCTAATCTGCAGGGTGGTCGTGCTCCTGTTGTGACCCAGCTTGAGTTTGGCCCCACAGTGACATGGGGGGCATCTCATTCTCTGCTGGGAGGGGAGAGGGCCCCCTTTGGCCTGATCCAGCTGCTGCAGCTGGGCTTCTCTGACGCTCCCCAAGGCCATTTCCAGACCCATTTACCTGGATTTGTTCAGTGTGGCTGGTGGTTTGATTTATTAGCAGGGAGTTGAGCTGGCCTTGGCACAAGCAAGGGGGCATTTTCCTGTTCCTTGGTTGCGTAAAAGTGCCAAAGGAACTTTAACCATGCAACCGGATTCGGCTGAGATGGACTTGAATCCCAACCCAGACTAGCGGCAGGCTGCAAGGACCACAAATATTTGAAACCCTTTGCCTGAAAGGCTCCCGGAAGCAGCACCCACCCCCAACATCTGCAACTGTTAAGGCTGCAGCCCAAACCCACCTCTCAAAAACGGAGGCGGATGGGCAGAGGGAGCCACCTGATGGCTTGCCTACCAGAAAAGGCCAGGCATTCACTCAGACCCCAGGGAATCTCAGGGCATTAACCACGTTAACCAGGCAGTTAACCTGTGGAACTCCCTGCCACAGGAGGGAGTGATGGCCACCAGTTTGAATGGCTTTAAAAGAGGAAGAGACAAATTCATGGAGGAGGAGGAGGAGAGGGTTGTTGATGGCTCCTAGTCAGGATGGCTCTGCTCTGGCTCCCTAGTCAGAGGCAGCAATGCTTCCTGGAAACTACAGGAGGGAAAGGGGCTCTTGTTCTGGGGTCCTGTTTGCGGGTTTCCCTTTGGGGCTTCTGTTGGCCCCCGTGAGAACCAGGTGGGCCCCTGGCCTGATCCATCAGCCTCTCCTTATGCCCCCCCAATTTTTTTTTTATTCATTTTATAACATAACTAAACAACGCAAACAGAAAAACACACACAATACAAACAAATTCTTGTCTTATCCTTATTTTTTCTAAACATTGTTAGGTGAGCTTCCCCAAGTCCCCCCATCTGATTGTCATTTTACCTCATCTTTAGCAGTTTATATTTATCATAATTTTTAACCATTTTTTTATCACACTTAATTTTACCATAAAAACCTTCACATTTTATCACTTACAAATAATACTATTTTAAAATACACTATCTTCTGCTTCTAACCCTACAGCCTATATCCACTTCCAAAGCTATTCTAAGATTTAAATATTAACATATTTTTTTCAGATATTCTTTAAACTTCTTCCAATCTTCTTCCACCGTCTCTCCTCTCTGGTCTCGGAGTCTCCCGGTCAGTTCGGCAAGTTCCATATAGTCCATCATCTTCATCTGCCGTTCTTCGATAGTTGGTAAATCTTTTTTCTTCCAATTCTTCGCTAATAATATTCTCGCAGCTGTTGTGGCATACAGAAAAAAAGTAACACCCTTTTTGGGGATTTCACCCCCCACTATACCAAGAAAAAGGCTTCTGGTTTCTTAATAAATGTGTTTTTCAACACTTTTTTCAGTTCATTATAAATCCTTTCCCAGAAGTCTTTTACCTTGAGGCATGTCCACCACATGTGGTAAAAGGTTCCTTCTTTTTCCTTACATTTCCAGCATTTATTATCATGAGTATGATACATGTTTGCTAATTTCACTGGTGTTAAGTACCATCTGTCCTTATGCTCTTCTTAATCCGCTGCTTCCTTTTGCTCTTCCAGAAGCGGCCGGCAGCTGCCAACCCGCCTCCTTGACCCTCCCGCCCCAGCGATGAGCTTGGTGGTGCACGCCCTGGTCTGCCTGCTGGGCACCGGCTCTTGGGTGGCCATCAACGGCATGTGGGTGGAGCTGCCCCTCATCGTGCCCAGCGCCCCAGAGGGCTGGTTCCTGCCGTCCTGCCTGACCGTCATCACCCAGCTGGCCAACGTGGGGCCCCTGGCCGTCACCCTGGCGCACCGATTCCTCCCGGGGCGGCTCAGCGAAGTGGGCGTCATCTACGCCATCCTCTCCCTCGGCTCCCTGGCCTGCCTGCTGCTGGCCTTCTTCTGGGGGGAGACCAGTGTGGTGGGCGGCTCCCCCCGGAGCGTGGCCCTGCTCAGCCTCTTCTTCCTCCTGGCCCTGGTGGACTGCACCTCCTCCGTCACCTTCCTGCCCTACATGCAGAGGCTGCGGGCACCCTACCTCAGCACCTACTTCGTGGGCGAGGGGCTGAGTGGCCTCCTGCCAGGGCTGGTGGCACTGGGCCAGGGGGTGGGCACGCTCCGCTGCGTCAACGGGAGCCAGCAGGGCAACGGCACGGGCCTTCGGGCAGAGTACCAGCCGGCCCGCTTCTCCACCACCGCCTTCTTCCTCTTCCTCTGTGCCATGACGGCCTCTTGCCTGGCTTCCTTCCTCCTCCTCAACCACCTGCCAGCTGCCAAGCGGGAGCAGGCCAAGGAAAAGTACCGGGTGCGAGTCCAGATGGAGGTGGCGGGCGGCGGGCGGGCCACGGTGGAGGAGCGGCCCAGGCTCAGCGACCCCGCGGGCAGCCTCTTCGGATCCGGAACATACTCCTGGCCCCAGGTAGCCTACATCTTTGGGCTGCTGGGCTGGGTGAACGCCCTGACCAACGGCGTCCTCCCTGCGGTGCAGTCCTACTCCTGCCTGCCCTATGGAAACACCACGTACCACCTCTCTGCCACGCTGGCTGCCTTGGCCAACCCCCTGGCCTGCCTCCTGGGGATGTACCTGCCCAGCAGGTGAGTGGGCTGCTGAGAAGGGGGCAGAAGGCAGATGGTCTGGCTGAGGCAGGGCTTGCGCTGTCAATGGAGGGGCGTAGGGCAGACCTCTGGGATTTCCTAGAATTGGAAGGGGCCCTTGGAGTCCTCTACCTGTAGTCCAGCCCCCTTCAGTGCAGGAATTGCAGCCAAAGAATCCCTAATCCAGAAGCCATCCAACTTCTCCAACAAATGAGAACCCCACCACCTTCCGAGGGAGTCTGTTCCACTGTATAATAATAATAATAATTATTATTATTTTATTTATTTATTTATTTATTTATTTATTTATACATACATACATACCCCGCCCATCTGGCTGGGCTTCCCCAGCCACTCTGGGCAGCTTCCAACACAATATTAAAATACAGTAAAGCATCAAACATTAAAAACTTCCCTAAACACGGTTGCCTTCAGATGTCTTCTAAATGTCAGATAGTTGTTTTTCTCTTTGACATCTGGTGGGAGGGTGTTCCACAGGGCGGGTGCCACCACCAAGAAGGCCCTCTGGCTGGTTCCCTGTGACTTGGCTTCTCGCAGGGAGGGAACCGCCAGAAGGCCCTTGGAGCTGGACCTCAGTGTCCAGGCTGAACGATGGGGGTGGAGATGCTCCTTCAGGTATCCTGGACCGAGGCCATTTAGGGCTTTAAAGGTCAGCACCAACACCTTAAATTGTGCTCGAAAATGTCCTGGGTTTCTTATGGTCAGAAAGTTCTTCTTGACATTTAGTCAGCATCTCCTCCCTTTCAATTTGACTATGTTGGTTTGGGTCCTCTCCTCTGGAGCAGCAGAAAAGAAGCTGGCCCCATCTGCTGAGTGGCAGCCCTATAGAAGCTTGAAGGTGGCTCTCAGGTCACCTCTCTCACCCTTCTGCCTTCTCTTCATGCCCTTTGCACGCCCCCTTGGGGTCTGTGGGGACAGAAGACGTTTTTCAACAAGAAATGTGACCAATAACGAAGGTGGCCCATCAAGGGCGGCTGGCATTAAGGCAGCGTGCCCAGGCTGGCTCCAGCACCAAATCCCTCAAGCATCCCGATTTGAGCAGGACATCCTGGAAATACAGAAGCCATCCCAGGTCCCGAATGGACCTCAGGGTGTCCTATTTTTTGGTCCCATGTTCTCGTGGGAGCCGGCTGACTCAGGCAAGAGCATGAGACCAAAAAACGATCCCCTCTGTTTTGATCGGGGGGGGTTGGAGGAAACGCAGCAGCCCAGCAGAGGTGCCGCTGAACCTGGAGAGGGCAGGGTGCCCTGGTGTTAAGCCTGGCGGCCTCCACCAGACCAGGGGTGTTGGGAGGGTCCTGAGCTGGGATCCTGAGCCATTTCTCTCCCCCTCCCCGACTTCTCCCCCCCCCCCCCAGATCCTTGATGCTCATGGGAGTCTTGTCCCTGGCCGGATCCCTGTTTGCTTGCTACATCATGGCCATGGCGGTGCTCAGCCCTTGCCCTCTCCTGCTGCATGGATCCCATGGAGTTGTCCTCATTGTAAGTATGAGTGGGGGGGGGCAGGATAAGGCCCTTGCACCCTTCCTCCCACTTCAGCTTCCTCAGGCACCCAGAGGCAATGCCTTCCACCACCGTCTCCCAAATCGGATGCCAAGCTGCCTCACTGTGGAATACACACACACACACACACACACACAGGCCTGCCCCATCAGTCCAGCATCAGCAAGCAAGCAAGTACAGGAGGGGCCAGGAAAGTGGGCAGGGGGAGAGAAACCCCCACCTCTCATTTATTATGGGACATCTAAACAGATGTAAGGGGACGCGGGTGGCACTGTGGTCTAAACCACAGAGCCTAGGACTTGCCAATCAGAAGGTCGGCGGTTCGAATCCCCGTGACAGGGTGAGCTCCCGTTGCTCGGTCCCTGCTCCTGCCCACCTAACAGTTCGAAAGCACGTCAAAGTGCAAGTAGATAAATAAGTACCACTCCAGCGGGAAGGTAAACGGCGTTTCCGTGCGCTGCTCTGGTTCGCCAGAAGTGGCTTAGTCATGCTGGCCACATGACCCGGAAGCTGTACGCCGGCTCCCTCGGCCAATAAAGCAAGATGAGCGTTGCAACCCCAGAGTCGTCCGCGACTGGACCTAATGGTCAGGGGTCCCTTTAGCTTTTTATCCTTCTTTTTTATTACTTTCAGGACAGCAGTAAGAATTATGAAACCAACATACAGTGGTACCTTGGTTCTCAAACTTAATCCGTTCCAGAAGTCCATTCCAAAACCAAAGCGTTCCAATCCCAAGGCACGCTTTCCCATAGAAAGTAATGCAAAATGGATTAATTCGTTCCAGGCTGTTAAAAACACCCCCTAAAACAGCAATTGAACATAAATTTTACTATCTAACGAGACCATTGATCCATAAAATGAAAGCAATAAACAATGTACTGCAGTCACACAATCAATCAATCAGTAGCTGAACTGGGTTCCACACAGTCACAAGAACAGAAAAAACAGAGCCACAAAAACACAAAATAACGAGCTAAAACAGACAGACCTCAGCGTAATACTCAAAATGGAAGAGTAACACTCAAATCAGAAGCGTAACACTCAAAATGGAGCATGTTTGGCTTCTGAAAAACAGTTCATGAACCAGAGCACTTATTTCCGGGTTTGCAGTGTTTGGGTTCCAAGTTGTTTGAGTACCAAGGTACCACTGTATTAAGGAAAATATTTTAGCCGCCTGAACCGGCAGAAGGCTTAGGTTGGCAGACATATCTAATGGGCTCCCATTTAACTCAGTATTGCCTGCATGAACTGACAGCAGTGGATCTCTGGGGTCTCCAGGGAGCCCTTGTTAAGAAAGGAAGCAGCAGGATCAGTGGTGATCCAGGTGAGGCTTGAAGAGGCCAGGAGGGCGAAGAGGTCCTCGCCTGAGAGTCCAGGGTGTCACAACCAAAAAGGCCCTCCCTCCAGGCACTACCAGGCACATGACCTCATTGGGTGAGGGGCACCCAGGGAACGACCCCTGGCAGCTGCTTTGGAGACGGGCAGCTTCATGTGAGAAAAGGCAGCGCTTGATATCATGGCCTCTGAACAGAGACTAGTATCCTCTTCTCCCCAGTGTGGACTGCAGAGCCCCTACGGATCCATCATGCACAAGATCTAACACCTGAAGGTGGCCGAATGTCAGGGTGCTTCCATGAACCCGCATTTGGTGGCCTTGAGACCCTGTGCCTTCACCCACTGCTCATCGATGGGGCACCCAGAGGCCCTTGGCCACCCCCTGCTGACGCTTGGCTTCCTTTGCAGATCCTGTGCTGGGTGCTCTTCGTCGGCCTTCTCTCCTACGTCAAGCTGATGATCGGGGTGGTCTTGCGGGATGAGGGGCACAGCGCCCTGGTCTGGTGCGGGGCGATGGTGCAGCTGGGCTCCATGGTGGGCGCCCTCCTCATGTTCCCCTTGGTCAACGTCTACAACCTCTTCCACTCCGGAGACCCTTGCAACACCAGCTGCCCTGCCTAGAGGGGTCTCGGAGGCCCACGGCTTTGCGAGCCAAGGGTGGTCGCGCAATCTCAACAACCCAGAGGGAACTTGGAACCCAGTGCCTCGAACCCTGCCCAGCTGCATCAGATCGGGTGGACCTGAGACACAGTGCTTGGGACCTGGGGAGGTGCTACAACTGCACCCACCCCCCATGATGTGTGGAAATGTGCTTGCGCAAGTGTCACGGGCACAGGTGGTGCAACGTTTGCAGTTCATGGCAAGTGGCATCAGGAGCTGCCCCTGCTGAGCCAACTCGTGTGCAAGAGGGAGGCCACTTTCCTTGCCCTGGCACCAGACAGGACATGGGGACCAAGCATTCCTGAACTACAGGTCGTCTCTATCGCTTGCGCAAAGCTGTGAATCACATTTTCACTGTGTTTTCTTTTTCCAACTTGTTGGAGGCTCTGCTGTTCTAACATACCACTCGGACTGAAAACGACTAAGCACCCATCTGCAAAAGCTGACCCCCAAACCCTTAGGGTCCAACGTGGGTTCAGATAACTCATTGCCTTGTTTGCATGTCATGGGCAGCCCCACTTGATGGTTTAGCATCAATGCGCCTTTCTGGGCTCCATCTTTCCTCCTCACTCACACTAGGAGGAAACAAACCACAGTCCCTGGGATGGCCTTACACTTGGATTGGGAGCTGTCCTTTGTTTTGCTCCAGCAAACCACAGTCTGCAAGGCTACGGATTCTGGTTTGTTTGGAAAGAAACATGCTGGTCACGCTGAGCCAGAGGTGGTGGTTGGTTGCATGAACCGGGAGAGCAAAAGGAGTGAGATTAATTTATGCACACTAAGCAAAGGTTTCTGGCAGGGGTGGGGAATCTGTGTTGCCCCCCTTATATTGTTGGACTCCCATCAGCCTCAGTAGGCATGGCCAATGGTCGGGGGGGAGTGTTGGTCCAGCAACATCTGGAGGGTACAATGTGTGGACATGGGCTTATAACCACAGACCCATGTCTTGGTGCCACTCAAAATAGTCCTATGCTCAACAAATGAAACTGATTTGTGAAAATGTTACATGGGGGGGGGGGATACGAGAGAGAGACATTACACACACTTTTGTAAATCAACAAAATCTTCAATTAAAAACAAATAATAATAATAATAATAATAATAATAATAATAATAATAATAATGTCCTGTGCTACCAACATGGCAGGAGTGCCTGGGGTGCTCTGGTCCAGGGGGTCATGAAGAGTCAGACACAACTAAATGACTAAACAACAACCACCACCAACACAGTGTCAATCCAACCAACTCCCAGGGACTTACATCATGCACATGAAGAAAAACATACCCTTTTCCTGGAAAATACAACTCATGGGGTAGCAAAAAAGATTCCCTGTGCTCAGGGCCGGACTGAGGTTTGATGAGGCCCTAAGCTACTGAAGATGATGGGCCCCTTTGTATGGCCAGCTGTCCTTTGTCAACAACAAATTGTTGCTGTTTTTTGTGTTCTGCAGGCTAGCAGGTGGGGCCCATTACTTACATCACAAGAGCCTACACGACACAAAACACTGTTGCTGTATGTAGCTTTTATTTTATTTGTTTTATATTTTGGAAATGTACATCCAGGTTTTTTCCCTTTCATTTTTTTTGGGGGGGGGCCAAGAGAGTGGGACCCTAAGCTATAGCTTGTTTAGCTTATACATAAATCTGGCACTGCCTGTGCTGTATTTAGCAGAAGCTTCAGATCGAAAGAGATCTGAAGTTCAATTTCCTCCAGAAATGTAGAGCCCAGCCACGATCTGCAGTGCCGCACGGAGCTCCCAGGGGGCAGCAGAACCCCCCAAAAAGACACAGCCAGGCACCCAGAAAGATGTGCAGGGGGGCACATTCCAGGCAGCAGGACTCAAGAGAGAAGGGAGGCAGAGCGCTGAGTGTGCCCATTGTCCTGTGTGGGCTGTGCCACCCGCCCTCTAGAAATGGCCCCCCTCATGTCTTCCATAATCACTGGAATTAAAAGTGGGGGGGGGGGACTGGGAGGCACAGCCTCCTTCTGCCTCTCAGTGGCAGCAGCTCACAGGTGGTTGGGTTTAATTTCACGCTGTGAAAACTCCACCTGAGGACCAGCGCTCTCACCTGGCGACGCCAGCAGATCCAAGCGCAGCAACAGCGCTCAGTTCACAGGAAGCTGTGCAAAGGGACTGCGCTTGTTTCCCGAGAGCCTGAATTCCCACAAGAACAACGCAAAGTCTTGGGCACTTTGAAAACTTCCAAGTCCTCTCTGGCATAATGACGGAAGCAGGGAGTGGGCCGTAGTCCACAGACGCTGCCGCCACCATATGTGTTAGCCTTCAAGGTCTCACAAAGACTCTTCATCATTGCTCTAGCAAAGGCCAACATGGTTTTGCTCCCCCTCAAGAAACTGGGTTCACATCTGCCTGTGCTGAGCCTGGCAGGCACCCCTCTTTCTTCTTCTTTGGCTATCCCTCGTAGCCAAGTAAGATTGTCTTCCATGAACATGGTCTTAACAGTGAGTCCGTAAGTGACTGTGGAGGCCAATTCTGGATCCACACGTCCTTCCACAGTGGGGACATTGGTTTCCGGGCAGGAGTTGATCATGGTGTGGATTTGCCAAGCGTGCCTTCCTCCTAGCACGTTTCTCCCTTGCATCCTGAGTTCGAGTGTCTTCATAGCCCATGACACCTTTGGTAAAGGCTGTTCTCCAACTGGAGCGTTCACAGGCAAGTTTTTCCCATTTGTCGGTGTTTATACTACATTTTTTTAGATTTGCCTTGAGACACTCTTTAAACCTCTTTTGTTGACGACCAGCATTGCACTTTCCATTTTTAAGTTTGGAATAAAGTAGTTGCTTTGGAAGACGATAATCAGGCATCCGCACAACATGACCAGTCCAACGAAGTTCATGCTGAAGAATCATTGCTTCAACACTGGTGATCTTTGCTTCTTCCAGTACACTGGCATTAGTTCGCCTGTCTTCCCAAGTGATGTGTAAATTTTTTCGGAGACACCGTTGATGTAATCTTTTGAGGAATTGGAGATGGCGTTTATAAGTGGTCCGTGTTTCACAAGCATACAGTAAGGTTGGCAGTACAAGAGCTTTGTAAACAAGCATCTTGGTTTCCCTGCGAATGTCCTGGTCCTCAAATACTGTGTACTTCAATCGGGAGAAAGCCACACTCGCAGAGCTCAGGCGATGCTGGATTTCAGCATCAGTGTTGGCCCTTGTGGAAAGATAACTGCCCAGGTAGGAGAAGTGACCGACATTTTCCAACGTTGCACCATTGAGTTGGATTTGTGGTGCTGCAGAGGGGTTAATTTGTACTTGTTGGTGCAGCACTTTGGTTTTTTGGATGTTGATTGATAGGCCAAGCTTTTCGTAAGCTTCTGCGAAGATATTTAGGATGGTTTGGAGGTCATCCTCTGAGTGTGCACACACTATGTTGTTGTGACAGAAGTTATGGTAACCTTACTCTTTGCCTTCAGCCTGCTCTAATCTGAGGCACCCCTCACCCCAATCCAGGTGGGGCATTCCCTACCCCCATGTTAGAGGGATCCCCCTGGTAGTTTTGCAGGAACCAATTCCCAAAACCTTCCTAATGCAACTTGCAACATTGAAATATGAGCTTTGGAGTCTCTGCTTCCCACAGGCAACCTGCGTGCAGATGGATTGTGTGAATAGTCCCTCCTGCTTTTGCTGCCCTTGAGTTGAAGTCCAGAGAAGCCCCTTCCTCTGCCTTTGGGTCCAGGCGGGAGGGTCACGCAAGCAGCCGCTGCTGCCAGTCCACTACCTTCTGGGCCAGAGCACTGGAAGAGACTCCAAGGCTGGCTGGCAAGCTGGCCTGTCATTATGAGGATGGCGGCTGCGGCGCTGCCTCCAGAGCCCCTCTGAGCCCCACACTCTCGGGAGGCCCCAGAGCCCAATCGCCCTCTGCAATCTCCTGAGCCACCCCTCCTGGAGACCCTTTCATCTGGGAACAAAAGCGCATTGAGCCCGGAGCAAAGAGCCCCTTGTTCTGCCAGGCCCAGGGAGGGGGGGGGGAGAATGCCAGGAGGGAGGGGCTGCCGCCCTTCGCAGACATCCAGGCTACACCTGCCTGCTCAGGAGATTAAAAGCCCCCCCTTCCCGACCCCTGGGGGGCATCCGTGGCCTACCTGGGCGCAAAGAGGGGGAGCCAACTACACAACTGCTCAGAGCAGAAAGGTTTCAGGAGGGAGTTTGTTGTGGATTGACTGGAGCATCTCCAACCTGGCGCCCTCCTGGTGTTTTGCACTACAACTCCCACGAGCCCCAGTCAGGATGTGGGAGCTGTAGTCTGAAACCTCTGCAGGGCGCCCGGTCAAGGAAGGCTGTTCTGTTGCCATCTTTTAATGTCAAGAAGCCCAGCTGTGCCCCCGGGACAACTAACCTTGTGAGACACATGCTTCAGGCCTGCAAGAGGCCTGCATTGACAATCACAGGACTGTAGATCTGGAAGGGACCTCAAGGGTCATCTAGTCCAACCCCCTGCAAGGCAGGAATATTCTGCCCAACACGGGGCTCAAACCTGCGACCCTGAGGTTAAGAGTCTCATGCTCAATATACAGTGAGTTGAAGAAAATGTTCCAATTAACATTGGGGAAAAAAGCCTGAAGCATTTTTGTTAGGGATTGTAGGAAAAGACCTGCCAAGGAAACTGAAAAACATCTTCATGTACGCGACAACGGCGGCAAGAGTCTTAATAGCACAAGGATGGAAGAATGAGGAAACACCGACGAAAGAACTGTGGCAAGAGAAACTGATGGACTGTGCGGAATTGGCGAAACTGACACACAAACTGCGTGACAAGAACAACTGTGACTTTAAAGAAGAATGGGAACCCTTTACAAAGTACTTAAAGAAACAACAAAATGAACTGGACTCCTTGGCAGGTTTTGAATAAACATTCACAAATTTATTATTGGTAACATGAAGATAGATAAATTAAGGATCTTTACAATTTTATAATATGCTGAGATTAGCATGTGCTAAAAAAACAGAGAGAGGAGTTGAGGGAAGTTGGGGGGGTTCTGGTTTGGGGAGAGGAAAATAAGGGGGGAATGAGGATGATATGTTTTTGATAAATTGTTATGTTGAAATTCTTAATTAAAAAAAAATTTTTTTTTTTTTAAAGAAGAGTCTCATGCTCGGCCGACTAAGTTACCCCAGGCATTTGGTGAGGGGCAGGGGCGGGTGCCCCCGCAGCTCTGGTGTGGCGCATGCAGGGGTCCTGCTGGCAGCCTCCCCTCGCCTTCCTCCCCATCGCTCGCTCCGGGCTTGGCTCTGCTCAGCTGGGACCCTGGAGGCGCCCGGAATGCGCGCTGCCTCTTTGCGCGCTGCCCAGGTCAGGTGCGGCGGGCCTTCTCGCGCAGCTGGCCCCCTTCATCTGGCGCGCCGGCCCGCGCAGCCCCTTCCCCGCCTGGAGCCAGGTGCCAGAAGCCCCGTCCCGGAGGGCCAGGCCCCGGGGGCTCCCTGGAGCCCGCGCACATGGCTGCAGGCGAGAGCTGATCCCGGGGAAGGCTTTACGAGCCGACGGGGAGCCTGGCGGCTGCCTTTCATGCGCCCCAGCTTGGTTGCCGGCCAGCTGCCGGGCCGGGGTCTGCACAGTGTTCTCCAGGCAGGTGGGAGGAGGGGGGAGCAGGAAACCCCCCACCCACCCCCAGCAGCTCCCCACTCCTTCGGCTGCATTGTCCGGGGGCCAAATTTCCAGGTTACTAAGCATGACTTCTCCTTCCTCCATCCAAGCCCTTCGTCTCCAGAGATGCACATCAAAGGCTGCTGCTCCCTGTTCCAGAATCAGGGCAGTCGCCTTAGTGAGGCCTGGACTTGCAAGCAGGAAGGAGGCAGCGCTCACAGCCAACGGGAAGGGTTCGCAAGTCATCTAGTCCATCCCTCCTGCAGTGTAGGAATCCTTTGCCCAAAGTGGGCTTGAACCCATGAGCCTGAGATTACAAGTCTCATGCTCTGCCAAGCTGTAGCTAAGTTTCCTGCCTTGCAGGGTGTTGACTAGATCAGTGGCGTAGCGTGGGGGGTGCAGGGGGGGGCCGGCCGCACCGGGCGCAACATCTGGGGGTTAGGGTTAGGGGGCGCAAATCTACGGGTTAGGGGGCACAAATTACTTGCCTTGCCCTGGGTGTTGACAACCCATGCTACGCCACTGGACTAGATGACCGGGGGGGTGTTCTTCTAACTCTACAATTTTGCTAATTCTAACATTCTCTCTCTCTCTCTCTCTCTCTCTCTCTCTCTCTCTCACACACACACACACACACACACACACACACACCTGCTTTGGTTCCACACTCCCATCAGTCTTCCATCCAGTGGGGATCTGCATTCGGCACCACTTTAAAAAGGCTCCTGGAACCTCTCCATCCTTAAGGAAATCAGCCCTGAGTGCTCACTGGAAGGACAGATCCTGAAGCTGAGGCTCCAAGACTTTGGCCACCTCCTGAGAAGAGAAGACTCCCTGGAAAAGACCCTGATGTTGGGAAAGATGGAGGGCCCAAGGAGAAGGGGACGACAGAGGACGAGATGGTGGGACAGTGTTCTCGAAGCTACAAACATGAGTTTGACCAAACTGCAAGAGGCAGTGGAAGACAGGAGTGCCTGGCGTGCTCTGGTCCAGGGGGTCACGAAGAGTCGGACATGACTAAAGGACTAAACAACAACAACCCTCCCACTTGCCAAGGATAATTGCGATCAACTCCCACCCAGAAATCGATGCCCCCGCTGTGGAAGGACGTGTGGATCCAGAATTGGCCTCCACAGTCACTTACAAACTCACTGTTAAAACGGCATTCATGGAAGACAATCTTACTCGGCTATGAGGAAGCGAAGGAACAATTGGTGCAATTTAAGGCTGCAGATTCCTTCTCCGTCCCTCTGATGCCACTGTTGTTACAAGCAGATACTTGTGATGGCTTCAGGTCATATATGTGAGCTGCTTTATGGAGTGTGTGCTCCAAAGGCAAATTATAAATCTCTTAAATAAATACAATAGCATTTTATTTTAAAAGCATGCCATCCCACGCCTGCTCTCTCTCTGTTTGGGGCTCAGTTCAGGTTCAGTCCGGCTTCCACAAAGAGAGAAATGGGCCGGCAGTGAGATGGACAAGAAGGCTCCAAGGGCCAGTTGTATTGAGTTACTGGCCCCGTTCAGGGGACCCCTTGGGCAGCCAGCCCTTTCCCCCTGTGGGGGCTCCCCCTTCTGAGGAGGAAGAGGCAGGGAGACGGAGCATGTCCAACCCCCACCCCTCGCTTCAGACCCTCTTTGGAGGACAGGGACCTAGGTGGCAGAAGACGCTGGCAGGGGTGGGGGAGCTGGCACAGGAGCAGGGCGGGTGCCAGGGGCCACTGCAGCTGCCTCAGTCCCCCCCAGGGGCAGGCAGTCAGGCGGCCCTTGCAACCGGATCCAGCCCCACAGGCCCGGTGTCACCCCTGAGAAAGCCTTTAATCCAGGAGAGCCGAGAGAGGCCCTGAACAAAAGCGCATTGAGATGCTCCACAGCCACAAAGGGAGCTTTGTTCTGGCGCTGGCACCTTCCACATTGCTGGGGGGGGGGGCGTGGAGAGGTGTATCTGGCTGGGGGGGGGCATGGGGGGCTTCATCTGCTCAGGCAATGAGGAGGGAGGACCCCAGGCCTGGACCGTCCTGGCAGGCTCTTCCTACAGTCATGGCTTGTGAGTGGGTGGATAGATAGATAGATAGATAGATAGATAGATAGATAGATAGATAGATAGACAGACAGACAGACAGACAGACAGACAGACAGACAGACAGATACTGTATAGATAATCCATCATCAGAGCAAAGTTGTTCTTTGTAGTCTATACACCCACACTTCTTCTTTGGCGATCCCTCGTAGCTGAGTAGGATTGTCTTTCATAAGCACGGTTTTAACAGTGAGTCCGTAAGTGACTGTGGAGGCCAATTCTGGATCCACACCTCCTTCCACAGTAGGGACCGGGTGGTGACCCCACTGGGCACGGTAATCCAGTCAAGGGAAAAAGGGAGGCAGACTATGTTTAGGGCACCTTTTCTAGCCCCTCCCCCTTTTCGGGGTGAGCAGACTGGATCCTAAAAAGGGCTGCTCAGTCATGGATACAGCTGCCGAGCTGCTCAACTGCCTCGTTCCTTGAGTCAGAACAACTGAATCTGTATCCACTGCCCATGTGCCGGTTCATGACTAGGGGCTTCCAGATTTCACAGTCCTGCCCCCGTTACCATTTGCCGATCGCCATGGGACTTTTGGAGTTTGGGATGGGTTTTTGGAAGACGCCTGTGCATGAATTTGTTTTGTGTGTGTAGATCAGTGCACACTGACCAACGCACAGTCTTTGCAGTAGGGCTCTGTTCCGATCCAGCGAATGAGGGCACACCCACACACCCACCCCGCACTGAACTCCCAATTGTCCTTTGTGCTAATAAAGGAGTCCTTGCGTTCCACCGAACAAACTCCCATCTTTGCTGCCTGGGTTAATTGATGGGGAGCAGGTGCCAAGGTCCAGGAAGGGCACCTGAGACTTTCATCATGGCGTAAATAATCCCTCCAGTTAAAAGCATCTCAGCCAGCAAAGTCTCCCTGGGAAGGACCTCTCTCTCTCTCTCTCTCTCTCCTTGAGGAGCTGCTGGCAGCCTGAGAGCAGCAGGCGATGCAGGGGTACCTGTGCCAGGGTCTGGGGTTGGGCAGGTGGCAGGCAGGGCGAGGAAGGGCTGCCCCTCATGGCTGGGCACCCCCCACCTTTGCTGCACAGCGGCAGGTGGTGGTGGGGAGGAAGCCCCCTGCCCCTCAGGAAGGAAGCCCAGGGGCTGCGCAGGGGCCTCTGTGGCTCTGCCCCTCCCACAGCAGCCACCCCTCACCCTCCTGCCCGCCTCTGGATTGGCTGGCCCCTCGCAGCCGGCTCCCCCCTGGAGGGGACAGACCCATATAATGGGCCTCCCGTGGCTCAGCACACAGAGTGTTTCTGCCTCCCCCAGAGCTCCTGAGACTGGATCCCAGCACCGTCCCAAGCACCAGGCGCCCAGGATCATGCGGGCACAGCACAGGTGGGTGCCAACTTTGCTTGGGTGCAGAAAGGGGGCCCTGTGGGTGGGCTGGGTCCATGCACCTGTTTGCCCCAGGTGAATCCAGGTTCAGATCCCTGCCCAGGTGTGGGGCATCCCTGCAGAACAGGCCTTCCCTCGTCTCTTCTCCTCAGTTTCCCTCCCGTTATATCTGCTGCCAGGAAGCCTGGCTCAGTGCCTGGGGTGGAGGCCTGTCGGCCAGAAAGCTGACCAACTGTGGACCCCACTGGGCACCAGGTGGTCTGGAGTCAGTCACCTGCTGAAGGATGGCCTTGTAGCAGAGTTGGTCCATGTGCATCGGGGGCTGGGCACCTGCTGAGTTGCCCCCAGAACCGGAGGAGGCGTGGGAGGTGGCGCCCAGAGGAGGGGGAAGCCAGGGTCCCCAGAGTCCCCCCTCCAGTGCTGTGCTCTTGCCCTGGCCTGTGGTTCAGCCGTGGAGCTTTTGTTTGGACTCAGAGGTCCCAGACTCAGTTCCCCATGGCATCTCCCGGTGGGCCTGATAAAAGACTCCTTTTCTTCCTAGAACCCTGGGGAGCTGCTTCTGTTGCTCAGTATCCACTGCACTTTTTAATTATTTCCTCCTACAAATGTTGACCAAAATGCAATATTTAACAGTCACTATGCTTTATAATCTACTTTGAATTGACAAATTCAAAAATATGTTTTATCCGCGAAGATGTAAACCCCAAAGCACTGTTCAGCTGAATATTTATTTATTCATTTAATTTCCTTTATAAATTGCTTCTCGTAAAGCTTCCCAAAGTGATTTCACAATGAAAACATATGTATATACCGACTGGCTTATCCACACCTCCCCTTGTTCTGCTGCTTCCCTCACCCTCCTGGAAAAAACCCTGCTCTTTAGTGCTCAATCGGAGCTAACAGGAATTTGGGTTTTCCCCAGATTGCCATTTGTTCTGATGCATCACTAAAGAGTGGGTTTTCCCTTGGAAGGCAGAGGGGCAAAGGGAAAACTCAAGCAGGAAACTGCCAGGACTCTCCTGTGTATGACAGCTATGTACATTTTACAGTTTGTTATGTGCTGTAAGCTGCCCAGAGTGGCTGGGGAAACCCGGCCAGATGGGTGGGGTATAAATAATAAAATCATCAAGGAATCAGCAGGGTCTCACTTCTACAGCTTCTCCTCTGCAGTGAGCAGGGTCTCTCCAGCAACTCCTCTCCACTGCCATTGCCATGTGGTTGTTCTGCAGGAGATTTTCTGAGGGGATCGTGCCCCATCATAGCTGGGCAGGAGAGGAGGAGACTGCTGCCTTTTGGAGGGGGGCGGTCTCCCACCTCAGGCAGCCCCAGAGTGGTTCTGGCAATTCCTGGGCTTCTAAAAAACAACGCAAGACTTGCTGGCAACACAGATTTGGAGGACCCTGAGTCAGAGTGAGATTCAAGTCTCACTCCCAATATCTGTTTTGAGTTCCAAGAGCCAGCCTAGAAGACAAAGTTGACTGGGAGTGCCACTGAGCACGTACAGAATGCCCCCCACTTCTGGGATCAGGGGTGTGACTTCCCAGCAGGCCCCTCTCTGCTGCTGAAGAACCTGATGAACTTTTAAAACGATATTATTTCTGATTTAAGCGCTTAAAGCTGATCCCATACCTTTGCACAACCAGCCATCCTCACAACCAAGCCACGAGGCAGGGCCAAGGACTTCACGGCTGAGCTGAGATTTCTGCCGTGGCTCAAAGCTCAGACTCTTAACCACTGTTATGTTAATGCTCCAGCCCTTTCTCCACTCTCAGCCCCCTCTTCCTTTCCACCCCGCAGGTTCCTCTTGCTCACGGCAGCTGCGGTTCTGCTCCTGGCCATTGTGGTGGCAGATGGTGAGTTGCAGTCGGCACTTAGGTGGGTGGAGGGGGGGCCCTGAAGTTGGGGGTGTGGGACCCCCAGAAAGGAAAGAGGAAGAGGCACTTGTAGCTGGCCAGCATCCTGCAAAGCAGAGAAGCAGTTTGCACCCCAAATACACAACCTCCGAGCGGTGAGAGACTCCAGGGATTCCCAGCACTTTTCCACTGTTCAGGTTCCTTGGGAAGAAGGTGGGCGGTTTAGAATACAGGGGTTTCAAAAAGACATATCTGCAATGAGCAGAGGCTGGAGGGGCTCATAGCATTAACCCCACAACAGATCCTGCTGCTATATTAGTCGTAGCTTTGGATCCAGCGCAGATCAAGCAGGTGTCTGTGTCTCCGGCCCCCAGCCTGCTTGAAGCTCACATGCTCTGGCTATTGTTCTCCTAAATAGCAGCCAGGAGAGGGGAGGGTGACAACCCCCCCCCCCAATTAGCCTGGAGGGCCCCCTCACTTAGTGGAAGCTCTTGCATCCCAGCTCACACTTTTGTGATGCTGATGAGGGCACTTAAGCAGCCAGCTACGGCCAGGGGTAGGCAAACTAAGGCCCAGGGCCCGGATCCGGCGCAATCGCCTTCTCAGTCTGGCCCACAGAGGGTCTGGCAATCAGTGTCTTTTTACACAAGTAGAATGTGTCCTTTTATTTAAAATGCATCTCTGGGTTAGTTGTGGGGCATAAGGAATTCGTTTATTTTTTCTTCTTCAAAATATAGTCCGGCCCCCCACAAGGTCTGAGGGACAGTGGACCGGCCCCCTGCTGAAAACGTTTGCTGGCCCCTCTCTTACAAAGAGGCTGGACCTCTTTGTTCAGGAACCTCCTCTGTACAATTCAAACCCTTGCTGGTTACAGGACCCCGAGAAATGGAGGGGACTTGGGGCATCATGCAGACTGACCCTCACAACCCATGACGACGATAATAAACAACCGCTTCTCTCTCCCTCTTTGCAGAGCCCCTGAGCTCCCCAAGTCCCACGTCCCCCGCAGGCAGCCAGACAACAGGTACGTCTAAGGGGTCTTGACTTTTGAGGGGCAAAGTCCTTCTTCCCCTTTGCAGGCAGAGCGGCTGCTCCACTTGCCAGGGCAGGAACCAAGTGCTGCTGTGATCAGCTCAGCTCCTGGAGCGAAGGACTGGGTCCCAGGGATTCACTTTCTTGCTCCAGAATCCCCTGCGATGAAGCGGGAGAGGGATCCAGAAAGCAGGAAGGAAAGCAGACTTCCCACAGTCCTCCAGCTCCAGATGTTTGGGACTACAACTCCCATCAGCCTGAGTCAGGCGCCATGCTGTCTGCTGGAAGCTGTAGTTCCAAACATCTGGAGGGAGCCAGGTTGGGGGCAGCTGGCCTGAACCTGTTTGGGGCTCTGGGTGGCTGAGGGGGAAATGCCCAAAGGGGCTTCATCGCACGGGACCCCCGACCCCCTTCAGCTTCTCTCTCTCCCCCCGTCTCTTTCAGAGCCCATGGCAAACTCAGAGCCCATCATCTCTGGCAAATCAGAGGCCTCGGGAGAAAGTAAGTGGAATCTTGGAGGCCAGAGATGGCAAAAGAGGAGGATCAGAGAATCAGAGAAGTCCAGCCCCTAATAATAATAATAATAATAATAATAATAATAATAATAATAATATAGTTTTATCCTGCTCATCCAGCAGGAATCACAGCTAAAGAATCTCTGAGATGGCTCAAGCCAGGGGGAGATGACTGTGGCACCTGAGGTGCGAGAGCAACGCCCTCTGCTCATGCCCAGGGACACTCTCGCCCTTGCTGCTGCTTCACAACATCCAGCTAGAGAAGAGCTCTAGCAGTCCAAGGGTGGCCACAAACTGCTGCCTGCATGAGTTGCATGCTGCTGCTCCCCCCCCCCTTACACCTTCCTTGGCCACGCAGAGGCTCAGCCCCTGAGCTGGGTCCACGTTCTGCAATGAGCTGTTCAAGCTTGGGACTCGCTTTGGCTCCTGACCGACAGCCCACAGAGAGATGGAGGCCTTGGCTGGAATGTCATCCAATGTCTAGAGGCTAAAGGGTTGTGGGGAGGCAGAAGATGGAGTGGGGTTCAGCCTCTCTGCCCTGCAACATTTGAACACCTGTCTCCATGTCCACAGGTGAGATTGGAACTCCTGCAGATCCCATGACCACAGGTAGGCATGACCCTGCCAGCTCCTGGCCCCCTTTGTGCCCCTTGGCCTCCTGAGCCCTCCAACTGGCCCCCTCTCTGTTGGAGGACACAGCTGTGTATTCTGGGACCCGTGAATGGACTGGCTGCCCCCAGGCGAGGTGGAGGGTGTGCTGCCCCCATTGCCAGCCCACGACTCGAAGGCCTGACCCAGCTGCCAGTCAAGGCAGCTTCCCAGCAGCCAAGGGCTGGGGAGCACCTTGTCCTTTGGACCTCAGGTGGCAAAATGCCTTGGGCTGGGCTGGCACCATCTCTGCTCACTTTGAGGGGCCCCTGCCCCACAGTATGACCCCCTCGTACCCAGAGGCGATGCCCCTGTTTGCTGATTCCTCTCTCACTCCATCCCTGGACAGAGGTGGCCCCCGTGAGCTTTGCAGGGGCCGATCGCGCCCACACAGATGAGGTCAACGGGGACATGATGCTCAACAGTGATGCCTCCAACCTCGGATCCTTCAGCTTGGACCCGCTGCCCGGAGACGCCCAGAGTGGTACGTCTGCCAGTCTGGCTGCCCTTGCCTTCTCATGGGTCCTTAGAATCTTAGGGACCCTGTGGGTCATCTAGTCCAACCCCCTGCAATGCAGGAACCTCATCTAAAGCATCCAGGTGGCCCCTGGTTAAGAACCTCCAAGGAAGGAGAGTCCATCACCTCCTGAGGGAGACCCTTCCACTGTCTAGCAACCCCTCCTGTCAACTCCCCTATTCCCTTCTTATGGGGGCTCCGACCTCAGCTGCCCTGACCTACAAGCCAGCCCTCCCCCAGGCCTGGCTGTGACTCCACAGAAGCCCTGCCAGGGCCTCTTCTGATCCTCTCAAGGTTCGGGTCCATGGGTGCCAACTTGAATAAAATATGGGGCGTCCTGCTAAGCCCCGCCCCTCGAGCACATGATGCGGTCGCACGCACAACAATTGAATGGCAATGCCCAGCAAATGGGGGGGGCTCTTAGGAGATGGCTCCTATGTTCGGGTCAGTTCGCAAAACCCCAGTGTCACCTGGTCATACTGGCAGGAGCTGATGGGAGATGTAGTCCATCTGGAGGGCACCTTCTTGGGGACGGAGAAGAGCTGCTGGCTCCTTGGAGACCTTTGAAAGCCCCCTTGGGAGGGCAGTGGAAGGTCCTTGAGACCCATCGCTGCCCAGGCCACCTCTGAGCCCCACGTGCCCATCTGTGGGATATGGAAGGGACCTCTGTCTCTCTCTGGTTTCTCTAGGTCCCGCCATGGATGTTCCTGCTCATTCCCACGAGTCCCAAGAAAGTAAGTTCTTCCTGGGTTGGGAGTCACATCAGGGGTCTTGGAAAATGGGCGACTCCACAGAGGGTCTCTTGCGCTTGATGCGAAGTCTCTGTGTGGGGAGAACCCCTCCAGAGAGAGGGCTGTGCAAGGCTGTCCTGGGGGAGGCAAGCAGCGTGGGAGACTTAGGGGAGACCCGTCTGGGGCAAGGCTTGGCTTAATGGCTGCTCCTCATGGTGCTTCTGCCTCTGAACGGCAACTGCTGGGAATCACAAGGGGGGGGGGAATGGCTCTTGCGCACAAATCCTGCTTTTGGGTTTCCCTTAATGGGCATCTAGTTGGGTGATGGACTGGGTGGGGTCCCTTGGGCCCGATCCTGCAGGCTCCTCTTCCCTTTATTCTAGCTGTAACTGGGATGTTTTCCTCCGCAGGCTTGGACCATGAAGTGGATTCAGAGGAGACCCTCACCTCCCAAGATAAGTGTCCCACGAAGGGCCACAGCACTGGTTGGCCCCTGGGAGAACAGGCTGCTGGCCTGATTCTGAGGTTCATTTCACCTTGAGTTAGTGGGATGCCTCTCCAATGCTCTCATCCACTGGGGCCCCATTCCTGATTTTTCATGCTGACCCCTGAAATGTCCCCACTTTTGACCCCTGAAGGTACTGAAGTTGGGTCCGGTTCCTGCTCAAGGCCACTGTGGCCTCTACTGTGAAATGCACTTCTGACCCCTAAAATCAGGGGTGGGGTGTTCCAGATGTTGCCAGGCTCCAGCTTGCACCAGCCCCAGTCTGGGAGTGAGGACGCTGCCGTCCCACAACATTTGCAGGGTCACCAATTTGCCGCATGTCCTCGTGTCCCTCGAGTGTCAGGGAGCAGGGCTGGTTCAGAACGTGCCGTTCCCAGGAAGAAAGACCTCCTCCCTGGCACCATGGAGCCCTGAGAAGTGGGCGTGCCATCATGTCTGGAGGGAAACCCTGAGGCACTCCAGGCCCACCCCATGCCCTACACGGAGGGAACATGTGGGGCAGGTTGTGCCCATGGGGCACCCAACCAATTTGCTTGCAGGAACCTTGCAAAGGAGGTGATA
The DNA here is from genome assembly GCF_965112155.1 of Podarcis liolepis. Taxonomy (NCBI): domain Eukaryota; kingdom Metazoa; phylum Chordata; class Lepidosauria; order Squamata; family Lacertidae; genus Podarcis; species Podarcis liolepis. Next base: position 1,002,825 of record NC_139560.1, on the reverse strand, counting down.
CGACCCCCTTTCCTTACTGAGCATTCGCTCCCGTCGGATTGTTGGGAGGTTGTACAGCAAGGAGTGTTTCCGGGTTGCGGCAGAGACCACAGCTCAGAGACAGGGAAGCTGCCTTTAGATAAAAGCACATATTCTACTCATGTAAAAACATGCTGATTACTGGACCATCTGCAGGAAGGCAATTGGGCCGGATCCAGCCCCTGGGCCTTAGTTTGCCTACCCATGCTCTAGATGGACCAGGGCTCTGACATGGTACTAGGGACCGCCCTATGTGCCACCCAAATCTCCCTTCCTCCACCACCATGAATTTTATTGCGTTTCCTGGTGCATTTTGTTCTATCAAAATGTTTTAATTTTGAAAGTAGATTTGTTGTGCCAGAACGCTTCAGGCATGAGCCTCGATTTCCTGTGTTCCTGCAACACAGTGGCAGCCGGGGTGGGGTGGGGGGGCCGCACTCAGCCTCCCAAAGCAGCAGCTCCTGGCCTCCTTGCAAGACCCTTTCAAAGGAGGCTTGTCCCAGGAGGGTCCTTCAACTGCCACCCCCCTCCAAACGTCACCAAGGACCATCCTTGGTCCAACAGGTCCAGCGCTGACTGCTTGGCAAACTCTGCTCAGGAATCACAGAATCAGAGTTGGAAGGGAATGCATGCAGGAGACCCATGGCTCACTTGCGATGAATCCAGAGAGGCTTGTGGGGGTCTGTGGGGCTGGCCGGTTGGCCTGAAGTGCCGGCCAGGGAGATGAGGTGAGCGGCTTCTTCTCTTTTCTTCTCCACAGGCATGTGAGGAGCGCTGCTGCCTCCTCCTCCTCCCCCCCTTGCTGAAGGCCCTGAGATGCCCCAGTGGACAGCCCTCGCCCGCCTGCTCCTGCGCTGCCGACTGAGCCTTTGCTTCCTCCTGCAGACTCCCCTCTCTCCACCCCCTTGAGCTTTTCACGCCACCTTTCCTGCCGCGGCTGGCCACAGGATACGCTTGGGGGTGCCACCCCCGGTCTGCACTGAGCCCCCCAGCCTCCTCCTCCTCTTCTCCAGCCATCCCCACCGGCCTGCGCTGCTCCTCGGACACAGAGGCTCAAGGACTGGGGCTTTTGCTAGAGCCTTGGAGTTGAACGGGACCCCAGGGCCATGCAGCCTGACTCTTGTGCTCCAACGCAGGAACCTGCCCACTGCCCCAGGTGTGCCAGGCTGCAAGGGGCACAAGCCAAAGCTCCAGTCAGAGAGCCAAGCCACACGCTGCCTGCCTGCACACAGCAACCCAAATGAAGGTGTCCTAGAGGAAAAGGCCTCTCCCTGCCCGCTGCCAAGCAACCAAGCCTGGCCATTAGCAGAGCAAAACCTGGGACAGCAGCTTTGACCCGCTGCTCTCTGGTGTCCTGCTTCCAGCTGCAGGAGCCTCCTCCCCAGGCTTGGCTTCCGGATCCTAGGCAGCTAGCCCCAGCCGCGTGTTGGGTCTCAGGGTACCCCAGGTCCCTCTCACCCCAGCCTTTGGGAGTCTTGGTTGCCTTCTTGGCCAGCCCAAGCAAGTTTCTAGCCAGAGCTTTCTGTGGCCTTTGGGCCACTGGTGGGGTGTGAGGACGTGTCCCAGCATGGAAGGTGAGGCCCCAAGAAGCAGAGGAAGAACAAAGCAGAGTCCGGTTGTCTGGGAGCTTGGAGTAGCTCGCAGAACAGAGGGGTTTCCTGCTGTGTCCGCACAAGGACCCATAACTGGCCAGCAATGAGCTAGGCAGTCCGGGGGTCACTGGTACGTCATTTGCTGTGCAAGCAGAAGTAGAAACTCCCAGATAGCCTCTCTAGGAAGGGCTGAGATTCCCTCTCTGATATCCAGGAGAGCTGCTGCCAGCCTGTACAGGAAATACTGAGCTAGGTGGAGCAACAGTCTGGCAGAAAACAGCTTCCTAGATTGCAGGGTGGGAGGCTGGCTGGATGACAGCAGAGCCAGTCTGATCCGTGCCCCAGAATTGGGGGGGGGGGGAGGCAGAGCACTTAGGACTAGACCAGGTGTTTGGGGCTACAACTCCCATCAGCCCCTGCCAGGCAGCAGAGGTAGTCCAAAACCTCTGGAGGGCACCAGTTTCTGCCATCAGCTCCACCCCCTCCCCCAGCTGGATTGTGACCAGGCCTGCTGCAGGGCGAAGGAGCCCCGCCCCAATTCCGAGACTTGGATTTCTGAGGGCAGTGCCCACCTTGAGGCAGTGCCTGGGTGCTGGCCAGGAGTCAGGCTGCTGTGTGTGTTTGGTTTGGGGAGGGGGCTGCTGTTCCCAAGGGGTCGTGTGGCCAGCCAGTGCCGTGCCAGCCTTTTCCCTGTGGCCCTGGGGGTTGGGGTGCCTTTTCTGTCGCTGTCCTGACCTGCTCTTGCCCTCCTGTGTCCTGCTAACGCACGCAGGTGCGGGCCTGCCTCCTTGTTCAATAAAGACAAGCAAACCACGTTCAGAGTTGGTGTCCCAGCACAGCAGGGGTGGCGCTGGCCCCTGAGCCATGTTCCAACTGGGGCCTCAGAACGCCGGGAGGGAGGCAGGGAGGGAGAAGACAGAGGTGAAATTTCAGAAAGAGCCATATGACAATGGAACAGACTCCTTGGGAACGTGGGGTGTCAGGGATTACAGTCATACCTCCGGATGAATGTGCTTCGGGTTGAGCGCGTTTGAGTTGCGCTCCGCAGCAACACGGAAGTTACTTCCGGGTTTCGCCACTCACACATGCGCAGACACTCAAAATGACGTCACATGCACGGAAGCGGCAAAACGTGACCCATGCACATGTGCCGTCACGTCTTATGTTGCATTCAGGATGCGAACGGGGAGGGGGGGGGTGCCCTTTTCAACTCTACAATTCCATAATTCTAAAGGCTTGAAAAGGCTAACCAAAACCATATCCCACCCCGAAAGGTCAAGCTCGGCATATTTTTGCCCAGTTCAGTGTAGCAGGGCTGGAGCTGTCAGAGTTCAGCAGTTCACCAAGCGGGATTTGTGACTGACCAGGAGACTTGCAGCCAATTTTAAGGCTAGCTGTCTGTTGCCAGCTCTTCTCCCTAACCCACAGCGCCCCTCTTGACCAGAAGCCCTATGACTCCGTGTGTGTGTTCCACATGCCACCCCCTCCGCTGACACATTCCCCTAAAGGTCTTGGACCTGCGGCCTGATCCTCCCTTGCCTGAACTGTGGGGCAATTGTCCTGGGCTGACGGACGCCCCAGGCTTGGCTGGAGCCTCACAGCCCCCCACCTTGGTTTTTGTAAGGAGGGGGCCAGTCTGCAAGGCCCTTCTGCTCCCTGCTTGGAGGGCCCAAATTCTCCACCTACTCTGGACAGGAGAGTCTGAGAAGATCAGCAAGAAGAGGCCCCTGCCTTGCTTTTCTTTCGAAGGCTGCAAGCGGCTCATTTTTCTGCTGCAACCAAGAGTCTTGCTTGGGTGGGTGGGAGGCAACTCACTGGCTTCTCTGTAGGATCCCGCCCCCCAGCTGCTTGGGCAAGGCAGGCCACAGTTCACTGATCCTGATCCGCAAACTCAGCGCTCTGGTCTCTCCCCCCCCCCCCCCGTCAGCTGGTTCCAGCTGCTAAATGGAGCTTGGCAGGATTTGCTGGCTGGCCAGCTGGAAGGCTCAGTACCACTTTAGAGACCTGAGAGCAGAGGAGGAAGTGTCCAGCTGATGAAGGAGTGAGCCTGACAGACAAAAGGCCACTGGGGGGGCAGTGAAGACAGACACCACGGGCACCCTGCTCTATCTAGACCTTTGCAGAGACAGGATATTGTGAGGGCGGGGGCAGAAAAGGACCCGTAGTCTGTCAGAAGGTGGATGGGGCCCTTCTCCCCACTCTTCCGCTTCCAGTGTGAGTGGGAGGAATATTCCTTGAGCAGCAACTGGGATCCGCTTCCCAGTATTGGCTGGCAGGATGGACCCCTCGTCCGTTTTGGAAATAAAAGTGTGCAGCGCCTAGAGAGTGATGGGCCACTTCACGTATAGATATAGATATATTTGAATATGTATATATAGGTATTTATATAGCAGGAGAGAGGAAGGCTGAGGGGGAGGAGGGGGCTTCTTCTCTCATGTAAAAATCCAAAATACAATTTTCTTCTAGTAACAATCAAAATGCAAATGTACAAATTCTTTACTGCTAAGCCAAGGGAAACAAGCCCCATGGGGGAGGGGGGCATGGGGTGGGGCAGCCTCCTCCCTCCCGCCCAGGCGCCCTGTAACATTCGGGGACACACGCAACAGCAGACGTGACAAAGGGACCCAGCCCTTGAGCCCCGGGTGCGAGAGGCGCTCTCACTTCTCTCGAAATGCCAACAAGTCCATCCCGACGGAGGGGGAATTCTCCGCCTCCTTTTCTCCTTCTCCTCCCCAGTGAGAGCGACCCCCTCCTTGCTCGCTTGCTCTCCTTCCTCTCCGCCTAGAGGGCAGGGCAAGGGGTCGGCGCTTAGCGTCCAGGCCTAGGGCGCCTGGCACCCGAAACAGGCGGTGGCAGCAGCCAAGGAACACACACACGTCTTCTGCCAATGGGCTTCCCCCCTGGCCCACCCCCCAAGCCACGGTGCCCCCCCAGAGCCACCGCCCGGAGGGGTGGGCACCCGAAGCACAGACACAAACACACCCTCGCAGCCTGGCCAAAGGGGAGAGCGGGGGGCTCGGTCCGCAACGTCACTGGAGCAAAGCAAGGGGGCGGCTGGCCCTTCCTGAAGTCCGGCCTTCTTCCACACTGGCCCAGGGCCCGGCCTTAGGAGACGGAGGGGTCCTTGGGCTTGGGCGTCTCCGCCCCCGAGAGGAGGGCGATGGTGGGGTCCTCCAAGTACTCGTCCTCCGTGAAGCAGGGTCCTTCGTCCAGCTCAAAGAAGATGGGCATTTCCGTGTTGGCCATGTCCATGGAGCTCGAGTCAACCAGGAAGAGGGGCTGGGCTGTGTAGTGGACCAGCTGCTTGCCTACGGGAAGGGCAGAGACACCATCAGAAAGGGGGTGGGGGGCAAGGCTGCAGGGCCAGGGGGGAAGGTGGAAGGACTGTATTGCAAGGGGGTGGGCCAGATGACCCTTGGGGTCCCCCCAAGCCTAAAATTCTAGGATTCTGAGGCCATGGGAAGGAGGACCCTTTCTTGGTTGGAAACTCCATGACTGCCCCCAGAGCAAGGCAGACCCCCACTGCGGCAGCGTGACTTGGAGGGAGAGGAGGCGGGTCGAAAAGGCAACAGAAACACGCCCCCCCTGCATGCCTCAGTTTCCCCCTGCGTGGGCCAGGATGGCTCGTTCAGCTGTGAGGATGCCCATGCTCCTGCCTGGCCTTGGAGGAAAGGTCGATGCAGAGAAGCAGCGTGTGGAATTGGCAGGCGGGTGGGGGCAGGGAGAGGAGAGGAGCATCCGTGATGCCCACCTGTGTCTGCTGCAGAGTCTTCCACCTCCGCCGGCTTCTGCTGCTCCTGGCAGGAGAGGAGGTCTTGGATCTGCAAAGGGAGAGGAGGCGCTGCTGAGCCAAAGCCTGCGAGGCCCAGAGAGCAAGGAGGCGGCTTTGGTGTGGGTATCTCACGGGAGTCAAGCCCCAGCCGTACTCCCCGCCCCCAGCCATCCCCACGCACAGGAGAGCCCCTAGCTGGCTGGCACTACGTGGGTCTACCACCTCCCTGACTCCAGGGCACAATCCAGCAGGAAGTTCTCCTGCACAGGCCCCACTGAAATAAACAAGAGCTGCAGAAGAGCTCTTGCCTAAGAGCTCCCCTTCACTTCAATGGGGCTGGGGCAGGAGAGCTTCCTGGGGAAGATCTGGGCCAGTCTTCTGCAGCCTCCAGGCTGTGCCTTGGTGGGTGGCGGTGAAGAAACGCAGGAAGGGCTTTAGAGGGATGTGTTGGGAGTTAGGCAGCCTCAGTCTCAGCATCATCTTCCCATCATCACATCCAGAGAGCAACTCTGGGGAGTCTGCTCAGCTGATGGCGGGGCTGATCAGCAGGCTGCTGCGCTGAGAAAGGCCCACTCAGCACCTCATTAGCAGTGCCTGAGAAGAGGTGCTGATGGGATGACATCACCCGGCGGGGTTCTCTGAGGAGGCAGGGCGGGTGGAGAGCACTTTCAGACTCGCCATGTGGGGCTGGCCTACAAATGAGGAAAGGGGAGGTCCTTGACGGATAACTCCCTCAGCAAACTCACACTGGCCAAGCTGCTGTCCAGATCTGGCAAGTTCAAATCTGTCGCTGAAGGACTGAAGAGCTGTTGGCGAGAGAGAGGGAGAGAGAGAGGGAAAGCAGAGATTAATGTTAGCAGAATGAGGCACAACCCCCCCCCCCGCAAGCTGCCCCTCCCGCTAGGCGTAAGGACTCCCAAGCGGAAGACTCACGTCCAGCAAGGCGCTGGTGTCCACGCTGAAGCCGTGGGTGCTCAGCATGGTCTGAAGGTTATCCAAGCTGGAGTCGATGGTGTCCAAGTGCTCGTTCAGCTCGTTCCTGGGGACACGAGAGAAGAGAGAGATGGCAGCGAGGGCCAGGATGGCTGCTTGCTTCCTCCAGGACCAGAGGCCCGGGTCCCTGAACTGCCAGCGGCTGGGGGACAGCAGGAAGGAGGAGAGGGCTGCCACAGAGTTCAACTCCTGCTCGAGGGGCTTCCCCACAAGAGGCACCTGGTTGGCCACAAGGTGAGGAGGGCTTCTTTGGGTTTCATCCAGCAGGGCTCTCCTCGTGGTTCCTAGGGGTCCTCCTGGGCCAAGTGCATCTCCACCCCATCTTCCTGGCCCCCTTGTGCTCCCCTCACCCACCAAGGGCTCCAGCTTGCTCTTTGGTCGAGGAGGAGGAAATGGCTTTGAGCCCGGCTGCCTCTCAGAAGCCTCCTTGCCCAGAACCTTAAGAGGAGCAAGACATCCCTTCCTGCCTGCTCTGGAATAGCTGTTGCACAGGCCTGCCATCACCCCCCCCCCCCCGAAACAGACCCAGTGGCCAGGGCTACAGTGTGTTGTCACGGCTAAAATGGCCGCTGTTTCTTTAATGCTTAAAAAAGCTGGGTCAGCATGAGTCAGCGGCCTGCGCTGGGTTGTATATAGAGAGTGAGAAATGTTAGTTTGTTGTTGGGTTGGTTGGTTGGTTAGTGAAAGCTGGTAGTGGAGTTGGTCAGTCGCTTTTGCACAAAGACTTGTAAGAATAAAAGCAGAAAGCACTCTGCAAGGATATTCTTGTGGACTCTTTTATGCCGACAAGGGTCTGAGGACCAGGCTGAGGTCAGAACCCTTTCCTTTTTTAAAAAAAACAAACACTGACATGTGTAACCCTTCCGGTTTCTGCAAGCCTGCCTTGGTTCAGTTTACAGATCAGCAGGAAAAACCTCACTGCTTAGACTCGGGGCTCTCAAGGGCCAGCGCCCTCCCCAAGCAGCAGAAGCAGCCTAAACCGGGTGCTGGTGAAGAGCCAATGGGGGCGCAAGGGCTGGGCCAAAGCCCCTGCTATGGAGCGGAAGGCGGGGGCCGCCCCAGAGTTGCCCAATCAGATTATAGACGTGGACTGGGAAGGGCGGAGCCATTCAAAGACAAACGGGGAACCAGGGATGTGCATTTGGGGCAAACTCTCCACCAGGAGTTGTGGCCGCTCAGTCCGAAGGCAAATCGCCTGAAGCAGACTTGACAGCTCAGGCAGGAGGCCAGTTCTGTACGTGTTTTAAAAGCCAGGAAACCTGCTGCCTGTCACAAAGATCTGGCCTTTGAGCAGAGCGCTGCGGCTGTTGCTGCCATTGCAGCACTAACGGTGTGAGGATACCCAGAGCTTACAGGGTTAACAGCTCTAGGGAAGTGAAAACATCTTCACTTTCTGTTTTGGCTGCGACAGGAGAAGCATGTCTTCGCTTTCTCCTGGCTGTTGATGTTTTGCTGCTGTACAATAAACGCTTCGTAGAATAGAAGAAGCAGTTGCACGAGAGTTTTTCTGCATGCCTGAGATTCCTTCCGCACTGGCACAGCGCTGCGCAAGACACTCTGCTGCAGCCGGGAGAAGCAGGGAGACGCAGAGGAAGCGGGCTGGACGCCCCAGCACTGCTGCTCTTCACAGAAGACGGACACGCAACAGAACAAGCAGGAGGTGCAGTTCTTAGGGGCAGGATCTGTGGACCCTGCCACCTCATGGGTGGGCCGGCCCTGCAGCAGGGATTGGAACCTGGGATCTTCTGGTGCTCCACCATGGAGATTACTTCAGCATACAAAGGTGCTTCAGGGTTTACCTTTCCCCATCCCCCCCCCCCGAGCCACAAGGGACAGGCGTTTCAAAATGTGGTTTTCAATGTTGTGGGTTCAACTCCAGTTTGAACTGAGTATGGCACCCGATCCCCAAAGTAAATGACCCTCCCAGCACAATGTGGAAGGAGGGCCGGGTGGCCTGGCAGAAGGGACACCTCCCCCCAGCACTCCCTGGTGGCGCAGTGCCTGGGGGGCAGCAAGCAATGTAAATGCTAACCCTTGCTGTGGTCTGTAGTGCAGTGAGGCAGAGGAAGGGCTGGGGAAAAGGCAGGTGACTTCGGACATCTGCGGAGGGCGAGCCAAACTGAAAGATACAAAGAGAAGAGGAACACTCGGATTCAGGAGCCCCAGAGAGTTCGGCACCTTCAGGGAGGAAACGGAGGTTACTTTCAAAAGGCAAGGAAGGGCAGGCAGCCGACCCCCTCCAGGAAGAGCAAGAAGGAGGCCCTGGGTGGGAATCAACTCGGGGAAGAGAGCAAAGAGCAGCTGACCGGAGGGATCCCCCATCGGGGCAGGCAGGGAGAGAAGGGAAGGTGGGAGGCTGCCTGCACAAGGGAACCAGCAAGCGTATTAGTCCTGTTCCTTGGGGCAGGTGCCTGATCCAAACTGCGCTTCTCTGGGGGACTGAGGGCCCAAACCTCCAAATCCCACCAGCAGAATCAGGTACTTGAAACTCACTGGCCTCAACCTGCTTGTTTTGCATCCAACATGTCCTCTGCCCCCTGGTGGTAAGAAGCTAAGAGGAACTCCGCTGGATCAGCCCAATAGCCCATCTAGTCCAGCATACTATTCCCACAGTGGCCAACCAGGTGTCCCCATGGGAAGCCCACAAGCAGCACCCGGGTGCAAGAGACGCCCTCTCCCCTCCTGCGGTTTCCGCAACAGGCAAGCAGCAGCCCTCTCAGCACTTCTGTGATCCACCATCTTCTCCTTGTTCCTGGGGAGCAAAAGTAGGTGCCTCCCCACCCCCCAAGAGACCACCTCTCCCTTCAGCTCCAGATCTCCAGGTGCCTTGGCAGGCCTCCACTGAAAGTGTGCAATCTGAGTGTGGACATGCTTGTCCTGTGGCATGGGCTGCTGACCCGCACCCCCTGATCTCTGCCATGCAGCCCCTGGGAGTTCCTGCTTCCTCACACACAGGGCACTGAAGAATGCCCAGAGCACAGAGCAAGGAGGGCCATGGGCCTAGGAAGCCAGGATGCTCTGTCCGGAGCTGAAATCCAGTTGCAACTGTGGGAGGGGCACAGAGGCATGAGCACCCAGCACTATGAAGCCCCCGTGTCCAGTAGGCTGGCAAGGCCCACACCCAACCCTTGCAGAGGAGGAGACACAGCCCACACCTGTCTCCAAATATGCCACTGAGAATTGGGCATCCTCTGCTAGGACCCCTGTGCCTTTGTCCGTGCTGCAGGACCACCCTCTTATCTGGCCCAGGGAACCTCCTCCTGGGTTTTGGAGCCTTCCTTCCACACCACTGACAGCACCACCCCTCTAGCAGGCGATGAGGGAGGCCAGGAATCCACAGCCAGGCTGGACAGAGAGAGAGAGGAAGGGAAGGGGCTGCTGCCTCTTGCTCTCCTGGGCTTCCCTCACTGACCACCCGCTGGCTCGTGGCTAGGCTATTGGGATGGGCTGGCTAGAAGTTTAAAACCAGCCTTAAGGTAGTCTGCTCCAAGACCTGGAGGGTCAAGACATCCACAGCTGGCTCTCCTGGCACTGCAAACAGATCTCAGGATCCCTGGGCTGGAGGGGAATCCTGGCCTTTCCTCTTCTCGGGACAAACGGAGACATGCAGAAGCCCGGCTCCCCCTGAGCCTCGGCTGCAGTGGAGGGCTTAAGAGGCCAAAATGAAACAGTGCGCCTGAAGGTTGGTGGTTCGAGCCCACCTAGGGACAAGTGGGGGGAAGGACTCTTGCATTGCCAGTGGTTGAACCAAATGACCCTTGCGTGTCCCTTCTAACTCTATACAGTTCTGTGACTCTATGGAAGAACCTCATCCGCCCTCACGCCTAGAAGACTTGCAGGCCGGGGGGCAGACTAGCCTAGTGATCTTCTCCCTGGCATTTAGCTTTCTTCCACAGAGGAGCCCCCCGCTTCAGATCGAATGGCTTCAGTCCAGCTGCAGACTCACTGCTTCTGTCAGGATTGATGCGAGAGAAGGAGAAGAGCCTGGCTGCTAAATCAGCCCAGTGGCCAATCTTGCCCCACAGTGGCCAACCAGGTGCCCCCGAGGCAGGCAGGCAAGCAGGATTCGAGCCTGGAACAAAGTGGCTCAGCTCAGGGCTGCAGCAATTGGCAATCCAGGCTGCACTGTGCCTGAAGAATGGGCTACAGCCACATTGGTGAGAGGCAGCGCTGGACCAGGACTTGGGAGACCAGGTTCACATCGCCACTTGGGCCAGTTACTGCTTCCTCTCAGCCCAGCCTCCCTTGCAGGGTTGTGGGGATAAAATGAGGAGGAGAACCTTGTGCACCACCTTGAACTCCTTGGGGGGAAAGGTGGGATATAAATGCTGTCAATAAAACCACCCCCTCCCCCCCGACAAAGAAGCAGGTTGGCAAAGAGAAGGGGGGAGGGATAAGGATGGCGATGGTGACAGCAGGACAGGGTTAGGGACCCACTGGGTTACCCAGCCCGCAACCCTCAGGCGGCAGCCAGGTGCTCCCTGCACACACACCCCCACTTACTTGTCCAGGCAGGCGACGCTGAGGCACTTTTCGGGGGACTGGGCCTGTTCCGCGGCTGTGCTGCTGCCGCCACTGTCGGCAAGAGGGGCTGCGGCCATGACGCCCCTGGGCTTCTCATCCTGCAAGATGGAGTCGATGAAGGCGGAGGGAGAGAGGGGGCTCTCGGCGGCAGGAGTGCCGATGGGGCTGGTTTCTTCAATCAGAGGGCTGCGAGAGGGGCTGGGGGGCTCCTCTTTGATGTGGATCACGGGACTACTCCTAAGACAGAAGGATGGAAAGAAAGTAAGACGTGAGCCCTGGGCGGACAGCAGTATTCCTACATGGTCAGCAGCTGCCACCATTTGTTCTCTACAACAGTGGGTGCCAAACTTTTTCTGGCCCCCACCCCCTTGGTTCCATTAACTCATCCCCTGTGCCCCCTGCCCTACCCTGTAAAAATTATTCAGAATAGCAGTTTGCACACTCCATTAAGGAAGATTAATAATACAATAAACTTAATTCATTAATGCAACAAAACTGATGAGCTTGATCCCGTGCTACCACTTCCCAAAGTCATTTACACCCCCAGAGCCCCCTTGCCAGGGGACACCACGGCCCACTCTGGGAAACGCGGGACTCTCAGACAACCCCAGGAAGCTTCCGCCCTTTGGATCTGCTCGTCCTGCCGCACGTTTCCTCTCTTCCGAGGTTTGGGAAATGAATCAGTCTAAGCTCTGCCACCCCCTCCTCCACCCGTGGCTTCTCAGCAGTGGGGATTTTTAAAAGAGAGACGAGGATGGGGAGGGGGGGGTGAACATAGTTTCTCTGGCAGATGGAAATTCCCTCCAGTACCCAAACTCCCCGAAACGGCTTTATGTGGGAGGTTCAATTAGCCCCACTGGAATTGTCGCCAGGTATAAAAGAACAAAGCTGTGATGACCCACTTAGGCAAGCATCTGGTTCCCATTTCGAAGCTAAGGTTCCTGGCGGAGAGGCACACTCAGGGCAAGAGACGGGGGCTGCCGCTGTGGCGAGGGATTCTGCCCCGGTGCCAGCAGCGTCCGGCTCACAACTCCGCTCGCCTTGGGGGGAACTGTCTGGGGCAGAGAACCAAGAAGGTCCCCTCCACCTCCAGGGCCGGGATGTACGGGTTCCTGGACGCAGAGAAGGCTTTGCCAAGCAGACCCTTCATGGCTCAGCAGCGCAAGACAAAGGGCTTCTGGGCACAGGGCTCTGAGAAAAACGCCCTTGGTGGCCCTCCAGGAGCTCAGGCTCTGCGTGCAGGGATGGGGAACATGTGGCTGCAGTGGGGCAGCAGTGGGCTCAGTGCAGATCCTCCGAAGGGAGTGCCCTCAATGAGGCCAAGGCAGCTCTGCCCAGACACAAAGCTACACAGCAAGAAAGCTCCTGCATCTGCCGCGAATCTCAGGCTGGCATTCCAAGCCCCAACAGAAAATGCTGCTCGCACTCTTTGGGTCCCTTTACCCAGCCAGGCATCCTGGGGCTCAGCTCAGTCCACCAGCCTTGGGTGAGTCAAAGGGAGCAGAAGGAAAATCAACCACACCTGGGAAGAAGGGGGACTCCTGGGCAAAACCTCTTGTGAACGAAAAGCAGGAGGTGCTTCTCTCTCCCTCCCTCTTTGGATGGCAGAATTCAGGCTTCCACAGAAGCACACAGTGACCCAGAATACCTAACCCCAGCAAAGGGTGTGCAAATTAACACCCTGTAAGGCCTGGCCTGAGCAGTTCTTCTGCGGGAAGAACCACCCTGAGATTACCGCCTCAGAAACCTGATTGGCCCTTAATAATAATAATAATAATAATAATAATAATAATAATAATAATAACTTTTATTTATATCCCGCCCTCCCCAAAGCCGGGCTCAGGGCGGCTAACAACAATAAAACAGTACAACAGTGACTTCCATGCCACACCCCATCACTTTGGTTTAGAAATTTGCTGAAAATCTTGACTGACTCAAATGAATTTTTAGCCACCCACTTTTCAGCCATCCTGGACACAGAGGGAAAAGTTGCCGGCCACATCTGCCCAAGGCGCAAGAGAGCCTTGGGGCCTGTGCAGTCGGCAGTTCTGTTCCACACCCCCCCCCCCAGGCAGCTTCCCCATTTCGGTGCCTTGGACGTCCCCTCCCCCTGCAACCAGAAGTGCCTGTGCCCTCCAGGCCCCTCTGGGTACCCACACAGGGAACCAAGCAAAGGCGGGCTGCTGCGTACCTTCCATCAAGGCTGTTGCTGGGAGAGGCAGAGGGGCTGGACTGGGCCAGTTCTGTGACGTCAGAGATGATGGGGCCGGAGTTGGCGGAGGGGTCCGGGGAGTACAGGTTCGCACCACTGTATGCCGGGGGGGAGGCCTGTGAGGAGGAGAGATACTGGCATGAGGCCCTAGGAGCCTTGAGGGTCCAAAAGGTGGTTGCCTCCTTGGGGCTGCCCCCAAGCCCAGCTTCCCTCTGCCCAAGCCAGATACTTACGGAGTAGGGAGGCTGGCTGTGGACGTGCTCCAAAGAGTACTGGCGACTGTACTTGGGCATGGCGTGGGCCGAGCTGCTGTCGTTCAACATCAAGGGGCTGGAAGGGAAAGCCAGAGAGAGCCGTGAGGCACAGAGAGCAGAGGCGGCAGGCATGCAGCAAAGGGGCTACCAGACTGCAGAGGGCACCATCCTGCTTGCAGAACTTCTGAAGAGATCGCTCCTGACAGGCAGTTTCAGGCAGCCCACCCTCTAGGCCAGGCATAGGCAAACTCGACCCTCCAGGTGTTTTGAGACTACAATTCCCATCATCCCTGACCACTGGTCCTCTTAGCTAGGGATGATGGGAGTTGCAGTCCCAAAACATCTGGAGGGGCAAGTTTGCCTAGGCCTGCTCTAGGGTCAGCTCAGGATGCTTTCTGGACGCAGGAGCCCTGAAACAGGTTTGCAGGCTGTGTTGCTCCTCTGGCTGACAGGGACCAGGGCAGGTGTGCAGCCCACAGGGGACGGAGCTGGCCTTGGGGGTTCCTCCCATTTCGTTGTGTGGGACTATCCCACTGAAGCCACTTGCGTGTGCTCCCCTCCAGGACTGCCTTCTTGCAAAGGAGCATCTGAGCCCATCTGTAGCCTAAAGGCATCTCCTGCTTTCCTGCTGGAGCAAAGAGAGCTGCCCTCTTGCAAAATCATATCGCCATATCCCTTCCTGTGTGTTTGGTTTCAAAGACACCCCCCACTTCACAAGCAGCACGTAGGTGCTTCTCAGCCTTATGCAGAGGAAGAAAATTAAGAATCACAGAATTACAGTGGTACCTCGGGTTACGTACTTAATTTGTTCTGGAGGTCCGTTCTTAACCTGAAACTGTTCTTAACCTGAAGCACCACTTTAGCTAATGGGGCCTCCTGCTGCCAATGGAGCACGATTTCTGTTCTCATCCTGAAGCAAAGTTCTTAACCCGAGGTACCATTTCTGGGTTAGCAGAGTCTGTAACCTGAAGCGTCTGTAGCCTGAAAAATCTGTAACCTGAGGTACCACTGTATAGAATTGTAAGGGACACCAAAGGTCATCTAGTCCAACCCCGTCATATAGGAATCACAGCTCATAAAGCTACAAAATGGATACTCAAAGCACAGCAGAAACATAACCAATGGATCAGGAGTGGGGAGGAGGAGAGTTTAGGGGGGAATGGTCAGATAACCACACCCAAAGTATTCCTGCAGAAAGGGCATAGCAAGAGTATAGGCAGGAAGAGGCAGGCGCAGATGGGAATTCCTCCCAGAGATGCTTCTCAGAGGCAAGTCTGGAGTTTTCCAGGTGCAAACGTCTCAATGAGAGGCTGGGCTTGTGCTTAAACGCCACGGATGGTCCTTCAGAGTCACCCTGGGAGATGCTCCCAGCCAAGAGGAGAATCAAAGCATGGCCTCTGGATGAGGCCCACTTACATCTTCCTCTTCACTCCAAGGATACGGTTGGACTGCACCAGCGAGATCAAGAACTGGATGAGCTGTGGGAGAGAAAATGAAATGTCACCAAGCGCGATGCACACTTCTAGCTGGAGGAGGGGGAATCCTGCTGGACTGAGATCCAAAGGCACTCTGGAAAGGACCACCCTGCTCAGATCTCCCCCAGCACACGCACAGCTGACTACCAGCATGGAAAACCCAGCAGGCTGGACTCAAGACCTCACTCCCAGGGACAGGTATGTGGGGTTCTCTCAGGAGCAAACAGAAGCCGCTCTGCACATGCTCTGTAGTCTCATCGTCCACGAGTGTGGAATTGGCACTGCTCATGCACACAGGGGAAATGGCTGTTGTTGGTTTTAGAGCGGTGCACACTCAGGGGGAAAATATCTGTGCATGTGCCTGTAAGAGGTGGAAGGGGGAAATCCCCCTACATTCTGCAAGGCTCTCCTGACTGGTGTGTATGGCAGGTGGTGGAACAGCAACAAAAATCCATGACTGAAAAAACAGAATGTGGGGATCTGATGGGCCAACTACACAGAGAGAAAAATTGGATCGGAAAGACCGTGATATAAAACTTCCAATCTAGAATCATGCCAAGGCAGTGGAAAGCTGGCTGAAAGAGGTCTTGTTTCCTGTCCTTAAGAGACAGTGGCCCTTCACCCTCAAGGCTCTGGGGGGTCCATTAACCAAGCCCCCTGCAGGTCAGCAGCCCCAGGCCTCCAGCTGACTGTGTGGCCCACAGGGCAGGGAGGAAGCTGCCCTTTGCTGAGAAGTGAAGGCTGGGCTTACCTTGTTCACCACCTTCTGCTGCTGGGCGTGCTTCTGCCGCAAACTGGCCACCTCCCGCCACAGCGCCTCGTTCTCACTGAAAAGGAAGAAGGCAGCCAAATTAGCCTGGGCAGAGAGAGCAGCCACTGCAGGAAGGTGAAGAAGCGCCTTGCAAAGGTTTAAACTAAAACACGTGGTGGTCCAGCCTGGTTGTCTGCAGCACAGCCCCGGCATGGCAACAGTGGAAACCCTCACAAAACTCCCTCAAAGGAGCAGGGTAGGTACAGAAACCCTGCCAGGAACTCGTGGGAGGACAGGCAGCCACAGCTCTCTAGTCATGTCTGTGAGAGTCACGACTGCAGCAGCCTCCCTGTCTCTACTTTCTCCTTCTCATTCTGAATTTGGGCATTTAAACGACCCAGGCTTTTTGTCTGAATTCTGCACTAAAGAGAATGTCTTCCTGCCACAAAATTCAAGCAAAGAGTTAGGGAGGGGGCTGCTTCATGCTGGTGCCCAATGCCCAGGTGGGATGGGGAAGCAGCTGCCTTCTGCAATGCTGGGCACTTCAGGTGTGGGGTGGGCAGGATGGCACAGGGCCTCGCTCCTCCAGCCAGTGGCCCGACAAAGGACCCTTGCCCCACCCGAGCCAGTGCTGCCCTCCTGCCCACTCTTCCCCCTCCACGCAAGTCTCCAGGCTGTACTCCAAAGGGACTGTGGAAACATTATTTCACGGATCAGAGGACTGGGGACTGAAAGGGGGGTGGCTCAGGACTGCAGCGGAAAATGGCCTGGTGAAGACAGAAAAGGCTGCAGCACAGTGACCAAGAAAGATGGAAAATAGTGTTTTTTTATATACTTCCACTATTTATATTTGAAAAATATACGTGCCCATTTTAATCCTGGGCTAGACATACTGGAAGCTTCATTTACTTTTAAAATTGTTATTATTATTACTACTATTTATTAAATTCCTATACTGCCCTTCATTTGCATCACACTTTTAACAACAAAGCAGCTTGCAGCAGCTAGCTGTGTAAAAGCAAGCATCACAAAATTTGCAAAAGCAATTAACGAGCCAGAATGCAGGCAAGAGATATGATATAAAGGATTAAGTAAAAATGAGTTGATGAAACTGATGGAAGAGAGGATGTTAAATTATAATATTTTAAATTAAACTACTTAAATGAAAATAAGGTTGGAAGGATTTGCTGAAAAAATGATCTGAACTAGAATACAAAATTGGGAGGTGTGCGGAGGTCAAGGAAATAAGTAAAGGAAGAAAGCTTATGTAAAGTTTTAATCTGTTCTCTTTTTTATTTTATTTTAATAGAATGTATTTGTATACCTTTTTTCTTTATTTCTTTGTTTGTTATTGTTGTATTCATTTTTTGTATTTTGCATTGTTCTTTTTGTAACTTTAAACTTTGAATAAATATTATTTAAAAAAAAAACAGAATGCAGGCAAGCAATAAAAAGCAGCAGAAACGCGCAGACACCCAGCGCTCTCTCCATGGAGAAGCTTTTCATACAGGCACACGGGTGGGTGGTCCACCAAGTGAAACAAATTTGAGGGAGGCAGGTCGGTGGGCAGCTATTCAGCACCACAGCTAGAGGAGCCCCTCCCTTCAGGGGTAGCAAGGCAGCGACTGGGGTGGGGGAACATCAAGGGAAGGCAGCTGTTTCATGCCTCTGCTTGTGGGCTCCCCAGGCACATCTGGGTGGCGGCTGGTGGAACCCGGGTGCTGAGCTAGAGGAGGACCCTGGGTCTGGCCCAGGAGGGATGTCCTAGCAGTGGCTTCGGAAAACCCTGACCATAATTTCCGGCAGGTTTTCTTAGGGAAGTACCCCAAACTGGGAAGACCCCATTTCACACCCTTCCCTATTTCACGCATTAGCAAGGCAGAACTGGAAGCAGGACGTCTCCTGAGGAGCTTCAAGAACAAGAGGGCTTAGAAACTCTCAAATTTATTGTGACTTTGGATAGAATTGTAGAGTTGGAAGGGACCTTCGGGGTTGTCTGGTCCAGTCCAATCCCCTGCAATGAAGGAATCTCAGCTAGGTGCTGTCGGTGATGGAGCTGCAGCCATGGTGTGCTCTCTCATCAAAGACTGAGACTACTGAGGTTCATTTGCCACTAAAAAGACCCCTCCCCACAAACTGTGCTTGCATACAAATACAAAGGTAGGCCCTCGCCGCCTCTCAGGATCAGGGCGGTCGGATCCTGGGTCAGATGTTGAGCCCCACCTGCCTCCTTACTTCACAAACTGCTTGGGGGGAGGATGTGGAAAGGCCGGCCTGGGAGCCGGGACTCTGGCCCTCCCCTGGGGGCGGGGAGGGGGAGTTTTAAGAGAGGCAGGTGGGCAGAGGGTAAGAGTTTATGTCATTCTGGTACAAAATTGGATAAATAAAACACTCCTAAGATCTTTTCATAACCCCTGAAATGAAACCTTTGAAGTCGGCCCATATAAACTCTTCACCGCCATTTAATTGCTCTATAAAACAGTGTGCGAAGGAAAGTCTTTGAGTTTCCCTCCTCCCACTCAAAAAAGGGGCTGTTAACTCTTTGCAGGCCTTCTGGAGATCACCGCCCCTCTGCGAGCTCTCCTAAAAACTATGAGGCCGCTAGAGGAGTCAGAAGACTGTCCCTTTGCTCTGCTGATGACGGGAGGCGGTGCACCGGGTGTGTGGGTGTGTGTGGCAGAAACGGCACCCTATGCCTTATATATGGCTCACATGGGGATTTGGGAGCCAGCTCAGGGTCACCTGGTGAGCATCATGTCCAAGCTCGGCCAACACTCTGCACCCCATGGGTTCCAGATCTTTCTGCAGAGGACGGACAGCCCCCTGGGCTTTCCTGGAGCTGCCCTAGGAAAGGTGCTCACAAATGCACACTAAATTGCTCTGCTCAAGGCAGCAAGCGACAGCCTCAGTTGCACCCAACACTCTGACCAGCATTTCCTTCCCACAGGCACCCCCTACTTTGCCCTGGTATTTCCTGAGTGCAGAAGACCCATTTTCTGCTCGCAGGAAGCTCTGGGGATGTGCTAAAGAAAGGCGTCTGCTGGTCACCCTCATTGTCCTAAGGTGGGGTCTCCAAAGGGGTCCCCTGCAGAAGGGATGAAAGGTTGTTCTCAATTAGAAGGTGGATGTTTGTGATCCCAGGAATTATTCTCTGCAGGGTGGGAAAACACTTTTTGTTTATACAAATATTTATAGAACGCTATTTCATTTGAAAAAATCAAAGCAATTTGCAACAAAAATGTATAAAACCATGCAGTAAAAACATGTTTTTTTAAAAAAGGTTATAAACAGACATCAATAAACCATTGCAGGGAAATGTATTCTTAATTGCCTGCACAGGCCTGGGGGAATAGTTTTCAGTAGACATTTAAAAGTTAAACCAGAAGGCACCTGCTTATTAGAAACTGAACAGGCAACCACCGGCTGCACCAACTCCTTTGCAGAGTGGCTGGGGAAACCTAGCCAGATGGGCGGGGTGTAAATAATAAATAATTATTATTATAGTGTGGGTTCACCCCACTCCTTCCAAGAAAGAGGAGGAGCTTCTCCATCCACACATTCCCTTGGCCAGAGTCTTTAAACAAAAGGCCCTTGCGCCAGGGCACTTGGGGACCTGCCTTGGGACTGGGGTGTTACAGACCCTCGCAAGTCATTACGATGAGAGGCGTACCAGGGGTGCAGTGGGTGGTTTGTGCCTGCAGTTCAGAATTAAAATCCTCTGGGGAACTATTTTAACAGGATTCTGAAAGGAGCCCCCTCCCATTTGGTCATTACAGCACTGGGAGATGAGGCCATCAACCGAGGGTCCCAGCACGGCACTGCCGAGCCCTCTGCCCTCTCCCTCTCCCATGTTTAAACATCAAAGGGAGCCAGGATGGATGGTACGACTCAGAAAGAGCAGAGAGGGGCTTGCCGCACCTGCAGAGAGGCCTTCTCAAAGGCCTGGAGGAAGCCAGACAGCAACTTCATCACGTGCTGCTGGCAGGAATTTGGGAGGAAGGGAAAGGCGAGTCTTGCAAAAAACTAAAAAATAATAAAAAATGGCAAGGGCGATGACAGCAGGTGCCCAAGTAGAGGCAGCCAAGGAAGGAGGGAGGCGCAACCATCTTGTTTGAGGGGTGGGCTTGTTGCTGGCTTGAGCCTGCTGCCTCTTCACTCTGCGGGATGCAAAGCTGCTCCCTTCTCCAGAATCAAACAGAACTGGGCAATGGCTGCACAGGGTCAAAGCTTGCCTGTCCACAGTAGGGAAACAAAAATCCCAGACCGCACACCACAAGCTCTGCAAGGCCGGCAGTTTTTTCTGATTTTCAGAAATCCGATGGGCCATACAAAACAACGAATTACACACACACACACAAACAAACAAGGGTCTGGGAGAATTAAAATGTCTTTGGTGTTGAAATGACAACAAGGTTGACAGGTCCATACAGGGAGGGAATGCCACAATAATGGGGCCACTACAGTGGTGCCTCGCAAGACGAAAAGAATCCGTTCTGTGATTCTCTTCGTCTAGCAGTTTTTTCGTCTTGCGAAGCAAGCCCATTGACGGATTAGCGGATTAGCGCTATTAGCGGCTTTTAGCGGCTTATCGGATCAGCTGATAAGCGTCTTAGCGGCTCAGAAAAAGGGGGAAAGGGGGAAAAAACCCGCAGGAACTCGCAAGGCATTTTCGTCTTGCGAAGCAAGCCCATAGGAAATTCGTTTTGCAAAGCACCTCCAAAACGGAAAACCCTTTCGTCTAGCGGGTTTTCGGTCTTGCGAGGCATTCGTCTTGCGGGGCACCACGGTACTGCAAAACTGGCTCAGTAGTCGCCACCCACCTCACCTCAGATAGGGGTGCTGTGGGTGACATGGTGCTGCTAAATTGCATGGGGCTTTAAAGGTGGGATAGGGACGAGGGTGGCACTGTGGGTTAAACCACAGAGCCTAGGACTTGCTGATCAGAAGGTCGGCAGTTCGAATCCCCGTGACGGGGTGAGCTCCTGTTGCTTGGCCCCTGCTCCTGCCCACCTAGCAGTTCGAAAGCACACCAAAGTGCAAGTAGATAAATAGGTACCGTTCTGGCGGGAAGGTAAACGGCGTTTCCGTGCACTGCTCTGGTTCGCCAGAAGTGGCTTAGTCATCCTGGCCACATGACCCGGAAGCTGTACGCCGGCTCCCTCGGCCAATAAAGCGAGATGAGCGCCGCAACCCCAGAGTCGGCCACGACTGGACCTAATGGTCAGGGGTCCCTTTTCCCTTTTCCTTTAAGGTGGGCCTTGACACTTCATATATAACTGTGGCCAGGTTTTTTCTGCCACCAGCCCAAGATGATGAAAGTGTCCCCTTGCCAGGAGTAGCCCCCCAACCCCGGCTTCAAAACCTGATCGCACCCAGAACAGGCTGAACACCATGTCTCTGAAGAGATGAAGCCCCTCCTCTCGGTACTTTTCCCAGCCCTCCCCGAGCACCCTCCCCTAGGGCAAGTGGTGGGTGCCTGTTGGGAGGCCACTTTAGATGCAGGACAAGGTGCCTCGGCACACAAAGCAGCAAGCCTGCAGTCAGAAGCACAGGTTTTCCTGGCACGGCCTCAGGCCGCAGCTGGCAGCAGCTCACACATCTGAGCCCGCCATAAACTCCGACTCCAGCAGTCCTTAACCTCATGGAACACCGTGGCCAGTAAAACCAGCTTCAGATGATCTCAAGCAGTGACTAAGCCCAAAGCGCAGCTGTGCGCAAGGAGGAAGAAAGGAGAAGGAAAAAAGACAGACGCAGAGCGAGAGAGTTCACAACGAGTGTCTTGCTCGGAGCCCATCAAAGCAATTCTGAGACGAAGCTGACGGTTGACTGCCGGCCAACAAAGTCCCCCGTGACAAGCAGGGGCTGCGGTGCAACTCGCCAGAACAGCTGGAATCCATGCAGCATCTCGCACAGAGAGGCAGTAACACACCACATTACAACCGTCTAATGTAGAGGTCATAAAAGCCTGGCCCAGCGTCTCTGCCTCAGGCAGGATCAGCCAGAAGACTGGAGTCGTTAAAGTCAGCAAGGCGGAGAGGGCCGTGCACACTATGTGTGTGGGTGCAGGGGGGAGACCAGCCCTTCAGACAGGCTGTGGAGTCATCCCACTGCTCCCAACACTCCTGACCAGCGGCTAAGCTGCCTGGGGATGGTGGGAGTTGCGGCCCAACACCTGGGGCCCAAGAACACTGGTCGTGGCTTAGGACACCTGAAGCCCAGGAGATGGAGCAGAAGCAGCTTCCCCACCAGCCCCACAAGGAGGAAGTGGAGGGCTGGAGCTGGACTAGAAAGAACATGAGAAGAACCTGCCGGATCAGGCCAGTGGCCAACCAGTCCAGTAACCTGCTCTTCTCACAGGGGTCAACCAGATGCCCCCATGGAAAACCCAAAGGACTCCCCACCAGCAGTTTCCAGCAACTGAGATTTAAAGGACTGCTGCCTCTGACCCTGGTGGCACAGAAGAGCCATCATGCCTTCAACAACCCTTTCCTTCAAGAATTTGCCTAATCCTAAAGCCGTCCGGGTTGGTAGCCACCAATGACTCCTGGGAGAAGGCGATCCACGGTTTGCGCTGCATGAAGAACCTTCCAACATTCAGAAAGCTTCACCTGCCTTCAATACGCACCTACAGATGCTCCAGCTAATTGGAGCTGTTGACAAGGCAAGGCTGAACCTGGAAACATGGGCCAGGGGGCAGAGGGAAGAAGACAACTGACCAGCCAGCTTCCTTGGCTAGGCAAGGCTGGAGCCCCACAACTCTGACCCTCTGTGCACAAGGGGGCCGGGGTCACGGTCAGAGAGGAAGGCCACCTTGCCACCACTCTAGTTTTCTTAAGGACGAAGCCTTATTAATAGAAGACAGCTGGAAAGGAAGAGGCCAGGGAGCCTCCTCCACGCCAGCGCTCCAGTCTCCTGCACCTCCTTAATGGAAGCAAGGCATTTATTTCCCTTCCCTGAGATTTACAGCGATTCTTCTTCCCCTTGTCCAGGCCTTGCAAGTGATGTCTCATTCCCAAACCTCAGCCAGCTGCATAGGCAGGGTATTGGCTCCTGTTACGTGACGGGATCCTTCTCTCAACGCAGCACACGTCAGAGTGCCGGCAGGGAAGCCTCCTTCCTTGCCCTGGGGGGCAGCAGGCGGGGGGGGGGGAGTCTTAAAGGAGAGAACCGGGCAACTCAAGATGCTAGCTGCTGATCCTGGCAAAGGCCAGGCCAAGCCTCCTTTTCAAAAGGCTTGTCTTGAAAAGTGGTGAAATTGGCAGCTGGAAACTTGATCCAACCCACTGAGCAGTGCATGCGTGCGCACACATGGGGGGGGGGAGAGAGAATTTCCCCAGAGATCCCCTTCTATCCCCCACTTAAACCAGTGGTTCCCAAAGTGGGTGGTAGCGCCCCCTGGGGGTGAGTACCCAGGGAGGTGCTAAGAGGTGAGGGGGCAGAAGTGGGGAAATGGCTATCCGACTTTGAAAAGCTGGTATCACTGGATCAAGTTAATTGAAATAATTTAATTTAATTACACAGTGTTAATTGGGTTTGGAATAAATGTGCAATTCATTGTGACTGTTTTGAATGTTATTGTGGCGTTATGTTCCTTAGTGGGCTGTGCAAACCACTGATCTGAATAATGCTTTTTATACAGTAGGGGCCACTGGGGATGAGTTGATTGAACCGAGAGGGCAGGGCCCCCAAAACGCTTGGGAAGCACCGGCTTAAACCAACAATCAGGACACAATCTGCATGCAGAAGGGGAGTCGGGAGAAGCAGCGAACCCTCACGTCACCGCTCCCAGCCTAGACCTTTTTCCTTTTCCTGCTTGTCCACGGCTAGCCAAGGCTGCTTTCGGGCCCCGGGTCCCTGCAGGCCGGCAGCTTCCTCTAATGAGGCATTTCCGAGGCGGCTGGCGGCTCCAGCTTGGCCATCCCTTCGCTGGCTCCATTAGGCCCGAGCTCAGCTTTTCTGCAGCCCGTTACTGACAGACACAATCTTTTCTGCAAATGTTCCAGCGCAAAAAATATCCCCTCTGGTGAGTGTCAGAAGGATAATATATATTGTTGCTTTTGGAACCATAAAGAGAGCAACACAGGTCAGAATTATTATTTGGTATGATTTAGCGGGAGGGGGAGGAGGAAGAGGAGAGGTGCCGCATCAGGGAAACTAATTCCGTTGCAGGGAAGAAGAGGATGGTGGCGGCAGAAGGCCAGATAAGGGTGTCTGCTCGGATTTATTTTTACCAAGAGAAATTTTAAACCTCCTCGTTCTGTGGGCGACGGGGGCCTTGTAAAAACGGCAGGGCCTTGTAAACGCAGTCTGGCCAGGAGGAAGTACTTGCGGCGTCCCCGCGGCAGGCCTTCGACATGCCGAGCCAAGCTAAACGGAGCCCCCAAAGGCGGCTGGGGGAAGGCCCCCGTAAACACAGGTGCACTCACCCCGCTCGGCCCCCGCTCCCAGAAATCTGTTTAGAATTAGGCTCACGGAGGAGACACTGCAGCAAGACCAACCAGAGCCCTCCTGCCTCGCTTTCCGGCTTGGAAAGGAAGGCCTGCGAGGATTCAGAGACCAGAGCAAACGTGAGCAGCAGGACCGGCTGATTTCACCTTCCCCAACCTCGCCACCTTTGTGGTGAACTTATCAAAGCTATCATATTTAAGTTGATCTGCACCCTTTCTTTTGTTATCCCCCCAAAATACGCCTATCAGGGTGGATAAAAATCAATGATTAAAAAAATATATATCAAAAAAATCGGATTTTTAAAATAAAATGCTTTTGGAGGAAAAATATTTCTAAAGGTAGTTTTCTATTCAAGTTACATTATAGTCCAAAGGCTATTCATCAGGAATTAAGGATTTGTTTTAAGTTTTTCATGTGTGCTAAAATACCAGTCTAAGTTCTTTTTTAAAAAAAATTGTTTAACCACATCCGTTAACAAACATGGATACATATGCTATAATGCTCTTGTTTTAGTTAACTAAATTGTTTAAATTGTTATTAAGGAAATTATTATTTTTCTCCTTCCAATAAAGTGCAGCAGAAAAGTTGTCCAAATATAAACAGTTAACTTACTAAATCTGTTAAGTCTTTGGCGAGACCTTGAAGTGCTTGCCCGTCAACTAATAAGTGTTCACAGTAAACTTATTAAACCTCAAAATAATTTCATAATTATCTGTCTATGTATTTCTAGTAGTATAACCAAATCAGTGATTTTTTTATATAATTGCAAAAACTACTCTGAAAATATATTATTCCAAAAATGAAACCTTCATCTGGTTGTAAATGTTAAGATTATACCAGCAAGAATGAGTCTTTCTGTAAAATAATTATTTAAATCAAGTCTTCCTGATTAGTGATTTAAATCGATCTGATTTAAATGAAATCCACCCTGACTCCTATACTGGAAGTTTGGTAGAGTCTGTTGTTGTTGTTGTTGTCGTCACCATCCCACCCCTCAGCAGGAGACCCCAGGGCTGGTTACAATAACATAAATGATACCATTTAAATCAAGCCAACAAGCAAAACAGTCATACACTAACTAGCAATTTCCAGGCAGGCCATAAACATGTTGCATAATTGTAGTGATATGTGGATTTACTTTCCACTCAAGGCCAGAATAAATGGGTTCATGTCCATAGCACAGGGACGGCCGCCCTCTAAATGCTGATTGGCTCCAAGCCACCCCATGGGTCCCGGTCAGCCTGGCCAGCTGTCAGGGAGCATGCTGGGAGTTGGAGTCCAGCAGCATCTTGAGAGTCACCAGAAACGCCCCACCCCGATGCCGTACTTTGAGTGTCAGGTGCTGCCCCACCACTGAAGGATGGTTCCACAGCCAAGAGGACCAAAGCAGAGCGCACGCGACTCACCTGGTGCCATTTCCCTCATCAGCCTCAGCCCAGCTGGATGTGGGATCTGGAACCAGGCCTAAGGCCATTAGTCCTGCATTTGACATGAGTCTGGCTTCCCAAACCCCCAGGAAGCGTTTGCTAGGCTCACCTAGGAGACATCAAGCTCAGGAGCCACACGTCTCGTGATAAAAGAGCCAGCAGCAGCTTTTAAAAGGCAGCTATCAGGTTCAAAACCACAACCGCTCCAAACTTTAAAAAAAAAATCCCTGAAAGGAAGCTTCTGGCTCACAGATTCCATTTTTAGGAGGTGGTTAGGGATTGAAAACAAATGAAAACATAGGAAGGGGAAAGAGAGGCCAGCGGAAGCTGACGCTCTCAAAGGCCGAGAGGGAGATTTTCCAAAGCAAAGCCCTGCCAAGCTTGGGCCCCCAAAGCCCACCTGCCTTCCCCACAGCAGCCCCCTAAGTGTTGTTCTGGCTTTGGAGGGACTGGCTAGTTATTAAACATTAACATCTCCTATACAGCACTATGCACCACAAGGTGCAGGCCCATCGGCCTTTACACGAGTGCAAGGGAGGCGGACAATAAAAACATTCCCTTTCGCAGTCAGGGCAGGATTCAAAGCCAGGGCTCTAAAAGCCCCCCTGAGCCAAAATGGCCTCTTGCATTTACCCATCCAACCTTTCACTACAAACACTTTATTCCTTCAGACCCCCCCCCCATTTTTTTTTTACACCCAGCGCTTTAAATGCCACATGCTGAGAAACATCAGAGTGCTCTTATGCTCCTGTCCTGCTTGTGGGCTCCCCAGAGGGCCCACTGGTCGGACGCAGCACCTAAGCTCTTCAGATGCACGCCAAAACACGGGGCTACCAATTTCCCCAACCAAAATGAAGGCCAGCTATGTGCAGGTGGACTTGCTCACATCCACCCCACATTAGGCCAGCCTCTCCCTTACCTCCCAACCAAAGTCTGAGTGGTCTTTTTAGGGGGGGGGGCTAATGAGGGATCAGTCTTCTGTTTTGTACTCCTTGAGGTGCCATGTACACTGATGGTGTTACAATACTTTAATGAAAAAGAGGGCCAATCTTCCTATGTGGATCTTGCGTTTAGACCCTTCAAGTTCGGGATCACTAAACTCAAGAAGGCCACTGTAGGTATTGTCCTTACCCCTCCCTTCTTCCGGGGCACTGTGATTTTGCACAGTGAAAACAAGGGGCCCCCAGCAGGCCACAGTAGCGGTCAGTAGTTCTGCACGCCCTGCAGAAGCTAAGAATAATCAGCCCAGGAAGCTGCCCTGGGAAGGCTTGTCTCTTTGGGGCCCGTGAGAGTTTGCTACAACCCTGGACTGGCCAGAGGGGAGGCCCAAGATGAAGCACCGCTAACAAACCTTCACACTACTGGCTCCTCAAGAACTTCAGAGCTTATGCTTAAGCAAGTAGGCTTTGTGCCCTCTACGGACAGCAGAAAGCACCCCCTCAGCTTTTTGATCTCTTAAGTCAGCCATTTCCTTGTCTACATGAGGACCATATACAAACAAGACACACGCGGGCAGAAACACACCAGCACACACACTGTCCCTCCTGCACAGATGAGAAGGGGTTTGGCAACTCACTCCCCTCTTCCCTTGCCCACTCATCACAGCCTCAAACTGATGATGAGGGGAGGAGGCAAGTTGCCAAACCCAGCACTGAGTCTACTTTGAAATATTGTTTTCCCTTTTTTGCAGTTATTGTCAAAATTGGCAGAGTCTTGGTGGAGAAGGAACTAAATCACCGTGGAGCTGAATCACCCCTGGGTCTACACAAAGGAGAATGAGGTTCCGAAAAGGCACCATTGGGCTTCTTTCTTCTGCCAGATAGGGAGGTGGTACTGAAGCCTTTAATTCCCAGACACCACAGTCTAACCAAGACAGGGAGGCCAAGCTTCACCACACTATGACCCCGTGCAGCACCACTGTGGGCAGGCAAGAAGCATGCAGGCCTGGTCTCTGGGCTTGAAGAGGAACTCTAGGGCACAGCCAGGCAACAAGTCGGCCTGGAATACCCTCCCTTCTGTAAGCGGTTTCAGGCAGCTTGGCAAAACCTGACCTTGGCCAGCAACAATTCGGAATGGCAGAAGCCCCACCAGAAAGCCGCAAAGCTGGATGACTCAAGAGACCGAGTGGTCATCAAGCTCCACATTCCATGGGCGAGGAGTCAAGCTGTTTACGGCTGGAGGGATCAGGGTTCCTGTCCTGGCAAGAGAACAGCTGGGCCCAAAGCTGCCAGGAGGGGCACCACAGCAGCCATAAAACAGGAAGGGGTTGCTGCTTCAAGCCACTGACTAATCTTCCAGGAAAAGTGGGATTTGCAAGCCTTTGCCTTCATGCCCCCACCCACCGATATGAGCCATCCTCTGCAGCTGCAGATGATTTACAGCGGGGCTTCATTGCTGAACGGAGTGCTGGCCATCAAACCAGCCTGAATAAATGTCCCCTGGGCTCCAGAACTCTTTCCTTTAAGTTCTCAAATGTGTGGGTGCAGGAAAAGGTGCTCTGGGGAATTCTGGTGCAAGCTAAGCCCTCCTTTCGAGGCTTCACTCCCCAAGGGAACGCGTCAGACACTCCTTCCTGGGTCTCCCCTACAACTGAGCCAGAACGCAAACTGCCAACCGCCAGCGGCTCACTGCATGCCTCACCTTCCACCTGTGCCTGGAGAGAAGGCAAGGCAAATTTTTCAAGTCCTCAATAGCCTGGGATAAGTAAATGTTAAGCAATTGTCCCACACAGGCAAGAAACTCCCTGCTCTGTCAACTCCAAGTGGAGAGCATACGAGCCCTGGGGCTGGATCAGGGCGAAGGGGGCTCCTCATCTTGTCCCACATCCTGTTCTCGCAGTGGCCAAACAGAAAGCGGAAGCCCACAAGCAGGACATGCTGAGTGCAGATGCCTTTCCCCTGCCCTTCATAACTATGGCGGTCTAAAAGAAGGCCTTTCCCAAGCTGGAACCAGCCTGTGCCTCTATCCGTCAGTGCCAAAATAAAGCAGCACTGTTCCACCAAGAGTTTAATTTGTAAAAAATTTTAATCTTAGCTGCCCATGTAATTTTTAAAAATTAGTATTTATTCTTCTCTTAACAAGGGCACTACCATACAAGAAGAAAACTGATCAATAACAAGTCCACATGGAAAAGTGCTGCAAGTTACACAGCAAGGACATGTCAGAAGGGCTGCTAACTAGTTTAACAACTGTGGTTGCCGCTTGTCATTTTAACTGTGCTATGGGTGCATCAATAGTTGCTTTGCTATTATTAACGCTACCCTGGCGGCTAATGGGTGATACACCACCCTAGATTGAAGAGACGTTAGCATTGAAAATTCAACATGCTGGGTGAGAGAATTGAAGACAAAAACACGGCAGTCCATCACTGGGCAAGAAAGTTTGCTAAGGAGTGAGTTCAATTCCTGCAGCAATCAGGAGGTTAGCATATTATGCTACCTGCCAGCAGAGGGTGCTAGAACACA
This sequence comes from Podarcis liolepis, assembly GCF_965112155.1. Taxonomy (NCBI): domain Eukaryota; kingdom Metazoa; phylum Chordata; class Lepidosauria; order Squamata; family Lacertidae; genus Podarcis; species Podarcis liolepis. Next base: position 973,895 of record NC_139560.1, on the reverse strand, counting down.
CAGAGCAAGGTAGACTCCCCCTCCCAAACCCAGAATACCCCTTCCCCCCTGCCCCTTGCATTGTACATACTGCTTCATGGCTATCAGCTTGGAGTCCATGCTCTCCTGCTTGCCCTTCATTGCCTGGACATCAGTCAATATCTTTGTCACGCTGTCCTGGCGAACCTTGATATCTTCATTCTTTATGCCAGATACCTGCAGGCAGAGGAAGATTTCTTACTTATGGCTCTTCATGGCTTCCAAACGAGAAAATAGCTGGCTGAGCATCACAGAGTGTGCACTGCCTCTTCTCAAAGAGAGCGGCAGTCAGAGTCCAACAAAGCTGCTGAAGACCAATGCCATATAAACTGCACGCCTTGGCAAAGGCGGTTCCTGAGCCCATCTCAAAAAGTGGTAGGATCACCCATTTGCCAGCAAAGAAGGCAAGCACACAGTTCACTGAAGTGTACTTTTATTTGATTGTGCTTCCCAGCATGCACTGCCACTCTGCTATCCAACCTTGGCTACTGCATGAAAGAATGATGCGCTTCTGAATTTTCTAGCGCGCTCTCTCTCTCTCTCTCTCTCTCTCTGTGTGTGTGTGTGTGTGTGTGTGTGCACTGCAATTTTACACACACACACACATTTGACTGTTAAAAAAACACCCTCAAGCATGGCTCAGGGAAGTAACTGAAACAAGCAAGTTTGAACAGTGGGAGGCAGGGCAGTGAGAGTATGGAAACAGGGGCACATAGGTAAGGGTTCTGTGTAGCTTCTGCCTTCTCCTCAGTTAGGAGAACCGCTAATCTCAATTTCAGAGAGAAAGCTATTTGCTGCTTTCATGAAACAATTTTGGGAACACGGTTTGTTGCTTCCGGTGAACAGTTTACATGAACAAGCAGCACTACAGATAAGCAGAGACTGAAGAGACATGAGGACAGCCAACAGACTGTAGAATTTACAGACAGGCTTATTTAGGCAGCATTCTCAATGCAAGAGAGGTGCACTGATTAACGTGACATGATATGCAAGACATCCTAGCCTACAAGATGGCTTCAGCTGAGCCAGGGACTTCCAGGCTGCTCAGCAAGGCAAGCAGTGCAAAAAGAAAAGTTCAACAAGAGGAGAGATTGCCAGGGCCTCCTGCCATACACAGAAGCACACAGGAGGAGGTGGCGCGTTGGCAAGTTCATATTCTTCTGTGCGCTCACTTATGCATGCACACACACTCACCCACCCAGGTGCCTATCACAGGCCACCTCAAATTGGGTGATCTGAACCAAAGTTCAGACAAGACAAGGCAAAAGCCAAAAACACTGAGAAGGAAGAAGCAGAAATCTGCTCTCTGCACTATCCTGAAGCACCAACGCAGGTAATGGCTGAAAGAAACAGTGCTGTTTCCATCCCGTTCCATCAGTTCCTCAAAAGCTCCTTTGAATCTGGGCCAGCGACTGTTACGGAGGACTCACATTGGTTACTTTCCTCTTGATGTTCTCCAGGAGATGTTCTTGGCCGCGGAGGAAGTAGTGGTGCTGGAATTCAGTGTCATCCTTCTCGGGCTTCACCAGACCGCCCTGCTCGATGTGGATTACTTTCCGGAAGCCATCTGGAAGGCAAAGGAGCAGAGCAGGTTGGCAAGAAGGTCAAGGGAATGCTGGAGAAGCCAGCCTGTATTTCACATGCAGCGTAAGCCTGTAGGGCAACTGGACCTCCCAACTCCGAGACTTTGCTTTCCCCCAGCATCAGAACCAGAAAGTAGTATCTGCTGAGTCTGCAGGTTGCTTAATGCTGTCATTTTCCTGAGCCAACTTTCCAAAGTGAATCATACAAAATAGCACATCAGCGAATGATCTCAGCTCCCAAAATGCAAGGCAGGTGTTCCAGGAGGAGGAAACACAAATTGCCTTGCTAGAGCAGAGCACGGTTCACCTAGTCCAAACTCGTCTCCCCCGAGGCACCTGGCTGGCCACAAGCAGTGATGGACGTTCCTGTTTAGAACTCAGAATACGCCCTCTTTGAAGTTGGGAGTTCTCGTTTTTCACATTTAGAGCCATTAGCTGCTCACAGACGTATTCTCCATGAACCTTCTACCTCCTGTTTGAGTCCCACGTAAGAAGGCACAAGCCCCTCCGTGACAGGGCCCTTGCGGTCCTGCTTGCAGGCCTGGTACTCAACCTTTTCTTTAACCCAGACACTTTTCGTAGACAATGCCAATTCTATGTTAACAGTGCCAAACATTTAATCCTAACCTAATTTTGCCAAGATGAGCTGCCGTATGGCAGAAGAGGACGTCGCTCTTTCTTCACTACACCTGAAGAAGCTACTAGGCCAGTCTGAGAAGCCCCAGCACTTTTGCCCACAAGTCCTGCACGGTGCAGCTCGTGTTCTGACAAACTGCCAAGGTGCCCTAACCCTACCTTCAGGCAAGCCCCTCGTGTTCGCAAGAGACTTCTGAAGTCAAGCGCACAAACTGTGCACCAAACAGAGAATATACTTACACATGTTCAGCTGCCGGACAAAGCTGGCCATGTTGTTGTGTTTGAAGTATTTAGGAAGGACTTCCTTGGCAAACTGGCCTTGGTCGAAGACATGGAAGCTGTTTCCACTCTGCAACGACAGAAAGAGAGATGAGCAAGCCTGTGCGGCAGCGTTGCCACTGACCTCAAGCAGCTGGGCTGGCCCCCATGGCTGGCAACCCCACACGGAGGAGTCGCCCTTCAGGCACCGACGGATGTGAAAACAGGGCTATGCCTTCAGTCAGTAGAAATAAGGGCCAGATTCAGGCAGTCAAGAACCACATGGCAGCCACTTAAATGCACACAAGGGCAAAACATAAAAGCCCACAGTGGTTGCAGGTAATCACTGATCACGGCATTCAATCATGAGAAACTGGGAAGTCTGGGAAGCAGAAGGGTGGGCACACTGGGCTTAGTCACCTGACAAGTGGATTTTTACACCCTTTACAATGGGTGTGGTTGCTCACACATCACTCTCGAAATGTGAACACCTGGAAAAAACCCAGAAGAATGTTTTTTTTGGGGGGAGGGGTTCAATTTTTCCATTACTTCCCCCCCAACAAAACTTTCCTATTTCTACACTACTATTGGTCCATATGAAGATTTGACCAATAGGATTCTTCAGGAGGCCTGTGCAGAACGCCAGTGTGGCTTGTTTAGTATGCTAAACCTGAGGAACTCCCTGAGCCAAAGCCCTTAGAGAAATCCACACAGGCAAAGGGTTGACCACAGATTTGCAGGGGGAGCTGAGCAGCTATCGTAGGCCTGCCAGCTGCAGAAACCCACCTGCTGTAACTATGGCAAAGTGGGCAGAGAGATGAGGCAAAAAGGCAGTCCATGTCAATGACTAGAAGATTGTGTGGCATCTGCTGATCTTAACTGCCTCAGCCTTCTTCCTAGCTCAGCCACAGAGTGGGGAGGACAGAGAAGCAAGGCAGCCGGCAAGAATGTGTGGCTGACTCACCCAACATTCCTTAACTGGTGCCAACCCCACTGGATAGCACGGCAGCCCCAGAGTTTCAACTACATACACAGGAGCCAAGTTTCTTAGCTCCACGGCAGACTAGGGAAAGACCTATGTAGTGAGGGACCCAACAGTGCGTCCCCATGTGAAGAACGGATAAGCTAAAACCTTGAGATTTACTTGAGTGCACTGGCCAAGGCTGGGGCTCTCTTATCCAGAACTGGCATGCCTTCTCTTTGGAGATGCAAAGACAGAGGGCAGAGGGGAGTTGGAGCAAGGCACTGAGAAGTGCCCACAAACAGCACATCTCTTGATGCACTGCAGGTGGCCCCAGGCCTCCTCTTGCCCTCTGCTTTCTCCATATACAGTCAAATAACACCGAAAACTCAGACGTGTTCTGGTTTTCAAATGTTTTTTGGAAACCAAACATCCGACGAGGCTTCCGCTTGAGTGCAGGAAGCTCCTGCAGCCAATCGGAAGCCGCACCTCAGTTGTCAAACCTTTCAGAAGCCAACCGGGCTTCTGGAACAGATTCCGTTCGACAACCGAGGTTTGATTGCAATTTTTTGTTTTGTCTTAACCACATTTTCCTTCATTTGAGGAATTTCCCTTCCCTCCTGCATGCTCACTTGAGCCAAAGGGCTGCCCAGGAACTCCAGCTTGACAATAGCCATCCCAGCTCAGCATTGCCTCAAGACTAGAAGCTGTCCAGCAGGAGCAATATTTCAACCTTTGGCTATGCGAAAGGCATGCAACCATTTTTACTGAGCAAGATGACACGACTTCTCTGTCTCACATAGCAGGAATTTTATTATCAAAATATAATAGTCTCTACAGGAGACAAAGAGAGACAGAAATTTCAATCTGGCAGAGTGATATAAAATAGTGAAAGGCTTTTTACAACTGGATTTTCTTTCATGGCAGGAAAAAGCTCTGCCACTGAGTCATCTTCTTTTTAAGACAATTCCATATGGTGGGAGAACAAAACCAGCTAATGCCAATACTAGGATAGGTGGGAACCAAACCAGACCAGCTGTAGACAAATCACAACCCTGCAACAAAAGCGTGCTAGCTCCAGAGCAAGAGGACGGCACCTTGGACCACCCAAAAATGCAGCAGAGAAGGAGGCACCGACCGCCAAAGCCCTGCTCACATGCAGCCCTGCACCTCTCCGAGGCTGCCTACCCTGGGGGAGGGACTGCTACAAGAGCCCCGTCTCTGGAGCCACCGCTAGCAAAAGGATCACTTGGCACATTGCCCCCAAGCGCAAGGTCACTCCCCCCCCCCACATCTACGCCAGGCCCTTCCTAGTCCCTCCAAACACCAGATGTGGGCTTATCCACACAAGAGGCTGCAGCTTGAAAGGATCAGAACACCACTGACTCAAGTGGAAATAAATACCATTTGCTACACGAAGTGCCTAAAATAATGAGGTGCTGTACAAAGTTTTAGTACGCACATGGCCTTAGATCACTCAATACCAAAAGCCAACAATAACCAGGGTCTTACTGTCCACTTATTTGCCTTCTGAAAAAGCCAAGATTCAAGAGTCTGGAGGGACGGGGCAGCCTGATGCTGGAAGAGACAAGGTGCCGAGTTTTTCATTTTCTGTCATTTTAAAGACAGCAAAGCCAGTCTCTGCAGAAGGTGAGGTGTGAAGGGCCCAGAAGGGGGAAAACACAAATTTTAAAACGGGGAAAAGTTTTACTGAATTTTCCTGAGGATTATTTCAATTATTCCCCAAGGAAAACCTGGAAATTTTGGGAAACACTAAAAAACAAAAACAAACAAAAACACCTCTTATTATTCTCTCCTACTGGCCCACTTTTCTGGGTAGGGGGGCAGTTTAACCCTTGGATCACATCGGAGTGCTGAAGAAGGATAAGGAGATTGCAGAAAAGCCAAATGAATTATTTACATCTGTCTTCACAGCGGAAGATGCAGAGCAGATTGCTGCGCCTGAACTAACTTTTGCAGGCAAGGAGTCCAAGTCCCCCCCCCAACCCCAAGGATCAGCACTGAGAGCCGTGCTTAACTTGTTCACAAAGGACTTAAAGCTAGGGGTGAGAAGTGAGGCAGCCAAGTGCGCTGATAATACCAAACTGTTTGAGGTGATAAAATGAAGACAGACGGTGAAGAGTTCCAAAAGGATCTCCAAAAGGATCTAATAACTGCACAATAGATTCCATTCCATCAGACTGATGGGGCAGCAGCACTGCAGGACCTCCTCCTTGCTTCTGCTGCAAGACCACAAACATCTGGGTCCTCTCCAAATCGTCTCACTCCTGCTGCTCACTACAAGGTCTCTGTAACTAGACCAGGGGTCGGCAAAGTTTTTGTGGCTGGGGCCAGTTCACGATCCCGCAGATGCTGCGGTGGGCCGGAGTGTGCGTGCATGCGCAAACGCTATTTCCGGTGCGGAGGAGGCATGCGCAGCTTCCCACTGGCTGCAGGAGCTTCCTTCAGCCAATGGGAAGCTGGCAAACGTCGCGGAAGGCAGTCCCTTCCACTCTGCTCTGGTTTAGCACGCCGCATGGGAGCCAACCGAGTGGGCGGTGGGGGTCCATGGGCCGGTTAAACGACTCCCATGGGCCACGGGCCTTAGGTTGCAGACCCCTGAACTAGACAAACACTGGCTCCCTCGGCCTGAAAGCGAGATGAGTGCCGCAACCCCATAGTCACCTTTGACTGGACTTAACTGTCCAGGGGTCCTTTACCTTTACATTTTTACCTCTGTAACTAAGAACGAGTGCCTGAGCTGACTTTTTTCATTATCCCTTCCAGTCTGTTTCCCTTTTGTTGTGTGTCTTGTGAGCCTGAGGGAGAAGACTGCCTTCTTATCAATCACTGTGAGCCACTTTGGAAGACTTTTTCAGCTGAAGAGTCTTGAATGTATGTCAATTCTCCCTCCAGGATGGATTTGGTTTAAATCAAATTGATTTAAATCACAATTTAAATCACTAGTCAGTAAGACTTTTTTACAGAAAGACTCATTCTTGCTGGTATAATCTTAATATTTACAACTCCCCAAATAATCTTACAGAAACCTCTGGAAAATTCATTTACCAAAAATTTTAAACATTTGGACTATAATGTAACTTAAATAGAAAACTATCTTTAGAAAGATTTTTCCTCCCAAAGCATTTTATTTTTAAAAATGTGATTTAAATTTTAAAAATCTGGTTTTTGGGTTTGTTTGTTGATTTTTATCCACCCTGTCTCCCTTCCACCTAACCTTCCATTTTTACCCTGAAAAAATGATCACACACAGCAGGGCCTTTTGGCTGTGACATCTGCCTTTATGAATGCCTAAAGTATCAAGGAAGATCCACCTGGCCTCATCATTTGTTAAGAATTTTGCCTTTTGGCTTGGCCTGTGGAAATTGTTGGTTTGTGGTGCTCTTGCTTTCACTTTCTGCAGATTAATTTTTACCTGCTAGTCTAGTGTTGTGTGTGTGTTTCACTGTTCTCATTTCTCATTTGTTTATTGCTTTGTTGGTTGCAGTTTAAACTTGGTTTTTTTATTTTTAGCTGCTTTGGCTGCCTTGCCAAAACAGGAGGGTGTGAACTCTTTGAAATTAAAATCCATTGCACATTATCTGTCACCATCAATCAAAACTTCAATAAGGTAGATGAGTCAGAAATCTAACATCCAGGTTTAGGGTACATTTCTAAATTCTGATCTTGGCAAGTTGCAGCCGACCTCAGATTGACGGAGTCAATAAAGGCACTTGGGAGAGCTACATGAAGTCAGTAAAACTTAATTTGGCATATGACACAGTCCATGTGAAGAGGCCATGCTAGTAAGCAATAGTATATTTATTATTTTATTTAGAGTAATTGTACCCTGTCCTTCGGCCAAAAATGCTCCCAGAGCAGCTTACATGAAATCAAAACAAGACACCCCCTACCTACAGGCTAATATGATAAATAAATAAATACACAACACACAAAGGAAAAGGGACGAGGAGGAAGAGGAAAATAAAATTCAAAACATAGGCACCAACTTCTCCTATACTGACCAGCTGGCATAGTTCAGAGGCTGGAGGAGCCTGATGGAGCTGGCTAGCTGCTGAAGGTGTCAGCTTGCCAATCAATACACAATTATTAGTAACATACTCACAGGGCGCTTTACAATATACACTCATGCCTTGCTTACAAGGGATACTTCTAACATATATGTTCACCACATTTTATCAAGACTGCAAGGAATCTTCCTAGTTTATTAATGGAGGCACATTTATAAAGTGACAGCCTTCCATTGAGATGGAAGCTATCACACAAATCAACTCCAGACCGGCTGTCACTTTGGTCAGCCCACAAAATTATGACCGGGAAGTCTGAAGATAAAGACGGAAAGAATACTTGTCTCTGGTTTCTAACCCTGTGCATACGGAGGCCAAGGAAGACAGTCAATACATTCGCAAAGGGTCTGCTTCCCCTTCCAGTGGCTGTTGGAAGACCCCGTGGAGCTGAATTTGAGTGGGCATGGGGAGAGAAAAGGAACAGAATTCCATGCTGGATACATCTCAAAGTCTTTAAGGCGCACCTAGAAGTATTCATTCCACTAAACCCCTATTCAACAGTTAATCTTATGGCAAGGCCATTTTGAAGGGAGGGCCTTAAGAGGTGGTAATGGTGGGCCAACCCCAGACACAAGAAATTACCAGCTACCAGTTATAGCGCCAAAAACTAAGCCCCTGCACCTTCCACACACTCCACCCAGTTTTGCAGCTGGATAACGTCCTTAAATGGGCGGCCTTAACACACCTTCTGCCAAAGTCAGAAGAGCCATGACTTGATTAACAAAGAAAGAAACCACTACAGTGGTGCCCCGCAAGTCGAATGCCTCGCAAGAAGGAAAACCTGCTAGACGAAAGGGTTTTCCGTTTTTGAGCTGCTTCGCAAGATGATTTTCCCTATGGGCTTGCTTTGCAAGACGAAAACGTCTTGCGAGTGTTCCGATTTTTTTTCGTTTTCCCTTTTTCTAAGCTGCTAATAGCCTTTTAGCCGCTAATCCGCTAAGCCTTTAATAGCCGCTAAACCGCTAATAGCGCTAATCCGCTAATAGGGTTGCTTCGCAAGACGAAAAAACCGCTAGACGAAGAGACTCGCGGAACGGATTAATTTCGTCTTGCGAGGCACCACTGTACTTGAGTAGAAGTTACAAACAGGCAGCATTCCTGGACTAGGGTATTGCTTAGGGGGGGTGACAATATTAATATTTTGTATATTTATTTTGGATCCTATGATTTATGTGGAAATTGTTGTTTGGTTGTGTACTTTTTGGTGTTTTGTTTATTGTTTATGACTATTTTCATTATATTTGTAGTTCTGTAATTTTTTAAGCTGCCTTGCCTCTGAAGTAATCAGACATACTGGGAGCAGCTAATCCCTTTCCCCTACCCCTAACTAGGGTTATGGACTTTCACTACTATTTTTTAAATGAATACAGGATTATTTGTATAACTCTTTTATTTATTATTTTATCTATATTATAAAATTGCCTTCCAGTAACTTTTAATATTAGTATGAAGTCCAAAAGAGCACAAGTAGTTTAGCGTCTCTATCTGGCAGCACTGTAAATAATAATAATAATAATAATAATAATAATAATAATAATAATAATAATTTATTACTTATACCCTGCTCATCTGGCTGGGTTTCGCCAGCCACTATGGGCGGCTTCCAACAAAAGATTAAAAATACATTAAATCAACAGTCGTTAAAAGCTTCCCTAAAGAGGGCTGCCTTCAGATGTCTTCTAAACGTCAGATAGTTGTTTATTTCTTTGACATCTGATGGGAGGCTGTTCCACAAGGTGGGTGCTACTACCGAGAAGGCCCTCTGCCTGTTTCCCTGTAACTTGGCTTCTCGTAGCGAGGGAACCGCCAGAAGGCCCTCGGAGCTGGACCTCAGTGTCCGAGCAGAACGATGGGGGTGGAGACACTCCTTCAGGTATACAGTGATACCTTGGGTTAAGTAGTTCCGGAGGTCCATTCTTAATCTGAAGCACCACTTTAGCTAATAGGGCCTCCTGCTGCTGCCGCGCCACCGGAGCACGATTTCTGTTCTCATCCTGAAGCAAAGTTCTTAACCCAAGGTACTATTTCTGGGTTAGCCGAGTCTGTAACCTGAAGTGTATGTAACCCGAGGTACCACTGTACTGGGCCAAGGCAGTTTAAAGCCTTAAAGGTCAGCACTGACACTTTGAATTGTGCTCGAAAATGTACCAAAACCAGCTGATGGCATGGCTCCCCAAATCTCTCTTCTGATGAGAGCAGCTTTTGAATCTCATTTGGAAACCAAGGATCCAGAGTCTGGAGGAAGAATGGGGAGGCACACAATGCCCGATGCTTGAAGTCCACTGTGAAGTTTCCACAGTCTGTGTTGATTTGGGGAGCCATGTCATCAGCTGGTGTTGGTCCACTGTGCTTCATTAAGTCCAGGGTCAAAGCAACCGTCTACCAGGAGATTTTGGAGCACTTCATGCTTCCTTCCGCAGACAAGCTTTATGGGGATGCCGACTTCATTTTCCCGCAGAACTTTGGCACCTGCCCACACTGCCAAAAGTACCAAAACCTGATTCAATGCCCATGGGATTACTGTGTTTGATTGGCCAGCAAACTCGCCTGACCTGAACCCCATAGAGAATCTATGGGGCAATGGCAAGAGAAAGAGGAGAGACATGAGACTGAGCAATGCAGAAGAGCAGAAGGCTGCTATTGAAGCATCCTGGTCTTTCATAACACCTTAGGAGTGCCACAGGTTGATATCATCCATGCCACGCCGCATTGAGGCAGTAATTGATGCAAAAGGGGCCCAAACCAAGTACTGAGTACCGTATTTTTCGCACCATAGGGCGCACCGGACCATAGGGCGCACCTAGTTTTGGGAGGCGGAAAACAAGAAAAAATTATTCTGAACCCCAGAAGCCAGAACAGCAAGAGGGATCTGGCTTCTGGGATACCGTGTGGCTGTTCTGGCTTCTGGGGTAACCCCGCCAAGCCTCTTCAGGGCAGCGGGATGAAGGCTCCTCCTGCCCAAAGAGGCTGCGGAGGGCTAAAGCAGAAGCCAGGACAGACGCGTCGCTGAAAGGGCACTGCGCCTTCTCTCTCTCTGTGCAGCGCCCCTCCTTCACAGGAAAGGTGCTGCGCAGAGAGGGAGAAGGCGCAGCACCCTTCAGTGAAGCTGGAGAAGGAACAGAAGGAGACCCTTCTGTTCCTCCTCGGGCTCCGCTGGACAGGCGCGTTGCTCAAGGGGCGCTACGCCTTCTCTCTCTCTGCGCAGCGCCTCTCCTTCACAGGAGAGGCGCTGTGCAGAGAGGGAGAGGGCGCAGCGCCCCTTCAGCGAAGCTGGAGAAGGAACAGAAGGAGACCCTTCTGTTCCTCCTTCGGCTTCAAGGACAGGCGCGTCGCTGCAAAGCGGGAGGAGGAACAGGAGGAGACCCTTCTGTTCCTCCTCCGGCTTCGCATGGCAGGCGCGTCGTTCAAGGGGCGCTGCGCCTTCTCTCTCTCTCTGCGCATCGCCTCTCCTTCACAGGAGAGGCGCTGTGCAGAGAGGGAGAGGGCGCAGCGCCCCTTCAGCGAAGCTGGAGAAGGAACAGAAGGAGACCCTTCTGTTCCTCCTCGGGCTTCGCTGGACAGGCGCGTCGCTGCGAAGCAGGAGGAGGAACAGGAGGAGACCCTTCTGTTCCTCCTCCGGTTTCGCATGGCAGGCGCGTCGTTCAAGGGGCGCTGCGCCTTCTCTCTCTCTCTGCGCAGCGCCTCTCCTTCACAGGAGAGGCGCTGCGCAGAGAGGGAGAAGGCGCAGCGCCCTTCAGCGAAGCTGGAGAAGGAACAGAAGGAGACCCTTCTGTTCCTCCTCCAGCTTCCAGGACAGGCGCGTCGCCACGAAGGCAAGGAGCCTGCATTCGCTCCATAGGACGCACACACATTTCCCCTTCATTTTTGGAGGGGAAAAAGTGCGTCCTATAGAGCGAAAAATACGGTACATATGCATGCTTCTACTTCTCAGAGGTCCAATATTGCTCTATTTGCAGTCCTTGTTTTGCTGATTTCATTTAATATTCTAGTTTTCTGAGATTGTTAATTTGAGGTTTTCATCAGCTGTACGAAATAATCATCACAATTATAACAAATAAAGGCTTGACATATCTCGCTTTGCATGTCATGAGTATATCTCATATATTAGTTTCACCTTTTAAGTTGAATTACTGAAATAAATGAACTTTTCCATGATATTCTAATTTTCCGAGTTTCACCTGTAATCCACCATTTGGTTACCACTGCAGCCAACTAGGCGCCCCTTCTTAGAACCCAAGAAGTAAGACCTCAACACAACGCAACGCTCCTGCTATTGTTCCCCAGCAACTGAGGTTCAGAGACAGGCTGCTGCCTGTGATTCTCTCCCAACAATAGTATTTTATTTTTTTTACTTACAGAGAAGAGTGGGATTTGCCCTCCTCTTCAAGCAACTATTTCCTCATGTTAATGAGAACATGGCTGTATAAAACCAACCTTTTCAATCCTATAATTAGTTCATCAATCCTATAATTGGGACTCCATGAATTACTTCCCGCTGTATTGAATTAAGCTGCTGTTCATTCTCATTAGGTTGATGCTTACTTCAGAAACCCCTCAAGAGTACAGAAGAAAAGAATGAGAGGCTTTGCTTTCCTGCTCTCAAGGACTTCAACCTAAATCAAACATCTGAGATGACACAAAAAGTTTAAAGAACTAAGGTTGCACTGCTAACTACACATACCTCAGAACAAACTAAACACATGCACAGATTGATGTGCAAAGTCAACAAAACTTTGTTTGAGGGAAGCCTGTATTCCAATGGGGTGGAACACTGTGGATATTCCTGTTTCATTTCTTTACATGGAAGCGTTCTGTACTGGGTCACTGCCTCTGAAACAGAATAAGCTGGGCACAACAAGCACCCTTTGCCACCCAGTGGCCCTCTTGCTAAGACTCAGGCAAGTGCTCCTTATGACAGGAATTCCCAATATGTCTTTCGGTAGGAAAGGAATGTCCGTGGGGGGAAAGGGGGCATCTAACTACACGCTTTCACCTTAGAGAATTGAGAAGAAGCAAAGAGGTCAGAGTTATGCATTCTCCTCTACACCTCCTGGCATTAAAGCTGAACAATCTGGAGAACAGATACTGAATCTCGCTGCAAGAGACCTAAACATTCCCACGAAAACTAATGACCAGCTTCACTCAGCTGTGCTGGAACCACAATGCTTGGAATTCTGACCACAACCTTGACACTGAAAAAGACAGCTAAATATAAACTGGAGGTTATGTGATTGGAAAAGTTCACAAATGGTCTAGAATAAAAAGGCAAACAGGAACAATGTGGTAGAAAGAGCAGAGGAGCAAGGAGAAGATGACAAAACCAGCAAAGGATATGGGAAATCAATGGCTACAAGGATAGGGAAGAGGCAGGAAAGGACCGGTAAGTGTAGCCTGTTGGCAGGGGCCAGAATTACTGTAAAGAAATACTGATCTCTGTAGCCAGAATGACATAGCACCAGGGAGAAACCAGAATGTGGACACTGCCTGCAGATTGTGGCCTCTGGTCAGCATGGGCTCCTAGGCCAGCGGAAAGAGTTTCTAACCAAGACTGTCTTCTAGGCTGCATCAAGAGAAGTATAATGTCCAGGTCAAGGGAAGCAATAGTACTGCTCTATTCTGTGTTCATCAGACCTCACCTGAAGTAATGTGCCTAGCTCAGGGCACAGCAATTTAAAAAGGATATTGACAAGCTGGAACATGTGCCGCTGGCAACCAACATGATCAAGGGTGTGGAAACCAAGCCTTATGAGAAGTGGTTAAGGGAGCTGAGTATGTTTAGGTTGGAAAAGAGAATTGAGTGGAGATATGATAGCTATCTTCAAACATCTTGAAGGTCTGTCATGTGGAAGATTATCGAGAACCTGCTCGGGAAACCCTATTGAAGATGGACCAAACTTGTTTTCTCCTGATCTGGAGGACAGAACCTGAACCAATGGGTTTAAGCCACAAGGAGATTCTGACAAATCATCAGGAAAAACTTTCTGATGACAAGAGCTGTTTAGAGAAAAAAACTTGTTTGGGAGCTGTTGGGCTGTCCTTGGAGATTTTTAAGCAGCGTTTGGATGGCCATATATAATAGATGCTTTAGTTGAGAGTTGGACTAGTTGACCCTCAGAGTCCTTTCCAACTCTCTAATTCTATGATTCTATTATTCATATTGGAAAACTTGAAAATGTACTGCATATTACCATGGCATCTTTTGAATCTGCAAAACTTCTTTTCACCTGTAAGGTGAAATTCAGAAACGCTAGTGCAAAATTCGAGTGAAAGATGGAAAGTAGCATTAGCCATGTAATGGTACTCGGCAACAGCCAATAAACTCGCACTTTATATTGATTCTACAGCCCAAACCCATTCCGACAGGGATGGGGGACCTGTGGCTTTTCCTGTGTTGCGGAACTCCAAATTCCCTCACCCCAAACAGCATGGCTGCTGACCAAAGCTACAGTTTAATGAAGTCTGGATGGCCAGAGATTTCCCTTCCCTGCAGCATGTTGAACGACACTTGCTGTCCATGACCCAAACACTGAGAGTTTCTCCGGGACAACAGGGCCCAACTACACACGAAGCCAAAACAGTCAAACAAGTTTCCAGGTAACACCATGCGCTCCCTTCCTTCATCTGCAAACGCCAGGCAGCCCTGCCAGGGGATCGCACGGGACACCGACGCAGGAAGCGGCGCATCTCCTGCGCCCCGGAGCCCCAGCCGCAAGAGACGAGCTGGGAGGGCCGGGGGCCCCGGAGCCCAGAGACCGAAGAGTCGGGCAGGGGCGGAAGAAGGCGGCTCAGCCTCCGCCTCGCAAGGAAGACGTCCCGGGTTCGACCCCCCGCGGCCTCTCCTGCCCCACAGCCTGGGGAGCCGCCGCTGCTGCTGCCAGCCAGGGCCGGCAATAGCGGGCTCGATGGGCGAAGGGTCTGGCTGGGCGGGAGGCGGCTTCAGGCCCCGGGGAGCCTCTGCCGGGCTGCGATCCGTGGGGAGGAGGGCGCCCCCCCGAGACCCCCCGCCCGGCCCCCTCCCTCACCGGGCTCCAGCAGATGAGCGGGTCGGTCTCCGGGTCCTCCACGAGGGTCCACAGCTTGGTGAGGAAGGCGGGCACGTTGCTGCCCCCGCCCGCCACGCCGCCGCCGGTGCCGCCCTCCATGCCGCCCCTCGCCGAGGCCTCCGGGCCCCGGGCCGGGCCTCCTCCGCCGCCCGCAAGCGAGGCCTCCCTCTCCGCGCAGCGCCAGGCGCCGCCGCCGCTGCCCCTCCTGAGGCTGCTTCCTCCGGCCCCCGAGAGAGAGAGCGGGCCGGGGGTGGCGGGGGGTGGGCGGGCGCGGCGGCCCCGGAGCAGCCTCCTCCCTGCGCCCTCAGCCCCTCAGAAGGAGCCAGGCATGGCCGCCGCCATCTTGTGACGCCAGATACACAGGCAGCGCGCAGGCGCCGGGAAGAGGAGAGGCCCCGCCCCCCTCGCGCCTGGGCGGCCGGGGAGGGGAAAGGGCCGCCGCGCGCATGCGCCGCCCCTGGCTGCTGCTGCTGCTGCTGCTGCTGCTCTTCCTCGGGGCTCCCTCCTCCCCAATGTAATTCTGCCCCTTTAAAATACACGCTTTGCAGGCACAAGCAATGGGGGGGGGGGTGTATATGGATAGAGATTGTGAAGGTTTGCATATATATCAGTCCGTTCTGCCCCTATTGAATTTAGAGGGGGCGTGGCACGCAGAAGAGGGTGAAACTGCGGAACTCCCGCCCACTGGAGGCTGTGATGGCTCCCCAGCAGATTCGTGCGGGAGAGGGTTATCAAAAACTCGCCAGGATGGGTACGCTCTTCCCTTATGGCTGGAGGCAGCAATGCTTCTAAATCCAGGAGGGAAGAGCTGCTTTTGTGCTCAGGTTCTGCTTCTGAGCTTCCCAGAAGAGGCTCCTGCCATCTTTTTATCAATCTCTAAGCTATCCTGCGAGTCTTCCTTGGCTGGAGTGGTTAGGGTTAGCTTGTCTTTATACATACTCGCAATGGCTCACAATGAGGCATCAGGCATAAGCCTGCATTTTATTAATGTTTGATCAGGACTTGTATATTAAAGAGAGAGCTTAGATTTTAAAAGTTTCATGCTAGGCAAGAAGGCTAGCTGCTTAAGAAAACACTGACAGTATTTTTCTTCCTAGACAAGGGGCCCCTTTTTGATTGATAGCAGAAAACAATTCTCAAAGTCGTAAAAGCTGAAATTACAGACTGAGTAAGGACACTGACCCTACATGTTATAGAAGATAAAAAGGCAGAGATAAACATAATTAATAGTTGGTAAATAATAAAATATTGATGTGCCTCCCAGTAAAATTAGCCAGATCTTCTTTCCAAGGTTAAAAAGGTTAAAAACCAAATGGAGAAACATCTAGCTGGTAGAAAGAAAGCATTTTTTTGGGAAGTCTTTTAAAGTTGTTTCTTTCTTAAACTGAGAGAGTTTAAGGACAATAAATATTGGGAAGAGCTAATGGAAACAAAGCAGCTGGCTGAAGCAGCTGGAGAAGGGGGGGAAGTGTAAACTGAAGAGGCTTCTTTTGAAGAGGTTTCTTCTGAAACTGTTTTAAACTGAGTTCCTTTTTACCAAGACCTTATTCCTTTTAAGAGGCTACTTGTGTTGTGTATTAAATGTATTGGCATAGATGTAATTATGCAAAGGATTTTAGAAATGCTAGATTCTTATTTCATATAGTTGTAAAGAGTTGTATTCATCCTGGAATTAAGTCAGCCACCAGCCTGCCCCCCCCCCTTGCCAGACAGGAAGACGCCATCAAATGCTGTCCTGATATATTAGCTGTCAGACATTTGTTTAGAAACCTTCAAATGAAGGAGATCTTTCAATGTTTATGTGAAACTCAAGATCCTTGACATATGTTTAAGATAAAAATTTAAGATTAACCATTTGTTTTAGAAGGCAATAGGGCAAGGAGGGCAAGAGGTGAGCTGGTAATTAAGATTCCTTGTTGAGACACATGTAAGATATATTACTACTTATTTGTCATTTATAGATGTAACAATATATAGCTCTTTGTCTTCCATATAAGGATAGAAGGATATGGGTGTATCTTTTTGTGATTGGTTCTAGCAATCAGCCAATAGGAAATCCAACCAGGCTGATTGGACAGAGGCAGCCACAGGAGGAGCAAAGGGGGCTGGATTAAGGGAATATAAGGGCTGGCCATAATGGCAGGAGGCCAGGCCAGAGCTTGGTAACCATATACCACTGTGCCTCTCATTTATTTGTCTGACAAATAAATAATTATTTTAAATTCTCTATTGCTGCGTTGAATATTTCATTCCAGCTAAGCGTTAACCACAAGCAGGGTGCTACATTTTATGGTGCGCCTGTGACTCGGATAAGTGGTCTGCTGGAACGCAGCCCCTTCGCCTTACTGGGCGGGGTACAAGAGAGAAGACCACTCACTGCCTACCCAGCGCGCACTGGAAAGTCTTTTTCCAGGGGAACGCAGAAGTCTCGTCTGTCTGATACCCTGCCCACTGACGGCGACGGACCGGGGGGAAACGGAACCAACCAAGGGTAAGTGCACAAAGGGATTTTTGGCCCTCCAATTAATTGGGAGGAAGAGAAGTCTTGATCAAACTTCTGCGTCTCAGTAAGTGGGAACTGAGTACGCTAGGTGGTTGGGTATATCAGATGGTGGTCTGGTGGGGGAAAAGGGAAGAATGGGAGGTAGTGTGTGGTGAAGTATCTAGCGCATTGTATGTGTGAGAAAGTACAGAGCAATCTGTAGCTGACCTGAGTGTGGAGTGGGCAGTACTTCGGTTCCTGGTAAGGCGACTTCACCAGGCAAGGAAATCCACGAAGCGTGTGTGTGAGTGACTGAGTGGATACTTCACAGGGCCATACAATGGGAGTTGGGGGTTCAAAAGGGGAAAATACTCCTCTTGAATGTATGTTAAATAATTTTAAGAAAGCCTTCTCAGGGGCATATGGAGTCAAAATGACGCCAGAGCGCCTGAGAACGTTATGTGAATTAGAGTGGCCGAAGCAAAATACTGAATGGCCATCTCAAGGAACCTTTGATATAAATTTAGTAAGCAAACTTTGGTCTAACATCGCCAAAGAAACTGGAGGGTGCCCAGAACAATTTTCATATATAGATTCCTGGCTGAGCACATTAAATAAAAATCCTCCATGGATAAGGGAATGCAAAGTCCAACGATGCAAATTATTGGCTGTAAAAGCCGAAGCTAGGAAAGGAATCTTGCCAAATAAACTCAAACCCATTTTTGAGGGACCAGAGGAAGAGCTGCTTCCACCTCCACCCTATGCTCCACATCGAAGGGAGCCTAATCCAAACACTCCACCAGTTGTAACCCCAAGGCAAGAAAGTGGAATGAATAATGGGGCTGGAGTCACAGAACTTGATTCCTTGATAGATTATGATAAATATCTTCAGGAGGCATTGGAGTCCTATAATAAAGCCCAAGCAGAAGTGGTTATTCCATCTGTGAGTCCCAGTAGAACTCCATCTACAGTCTCTTTTAGTGGAACAACTGATTGCCTACCCCAAACCCCTGTACATCCAAGTCCTAGAGAATTATTACAGAAGTTACAGGGAGACCTTAATCGGTCAGCAAGCAATACAGCCAGGCGTATAAGGCTGCTAAAAGAACGCCTTGGGACAAATACCATCCCCTATGATTTGAGGCCTCTAGAGCAAAGCGAAGAGAAAGATCACGTAGTAGCCCCTCTCAGAAGAGTATTTGATGCACTTGAGGAGCCTGTGCTGGTTAACGGGCAACCCGGACCACGGCCACCTCGAACCTCGACCCTCCAGTACATTCCATTCACAACTACGGATCTGATGAATTGGAAAACACACACCCCATCTTTTGCAGAAAAACCTCAGGCTATGATGGACTTGGTGACTTCAATAATAAATACTCATAGTCCTACTTGGACAGATTGCCGCCAGCTCCTGAATACTCTGTTCACCACTGAGGAAAGGAGAGACATAATTGAAAAGGCACAGATATATTTGCGTGAGCAGGCCAGAGTGGGAAATATTTATAATATTGACCGTCATCTCCAAGACAACTTTCCCTTGGAAGATCCCAATTGGGATCCAAACAATGTAATTCACCTGGCCAGGCTTACCACCTATCGCCAGACGCTTGTGCAAGGTATCCGCAGGGCATGCCAGAAGCCCACTAACATGTCTAAAGTCTCAGAAGTAGAACAGAAACCAAATGAGAGTCCAGGAGACTTTTTAGAGAGGCTGCAAGAAGCCTATCGTATATGGACTCCTTTTGACCCTGAAGCCCCTGAAAACAGCAGAATGATTACTGCTACATTTGTGGCCCAGTGCGCTTCTGACATTCGTAAGAAAATTCAGAAATCAGAAGGATGGGAAGGGATGCTGATGAGCCAAATTATGGTCATTGCACGCCGAGTTTATCGGAATAGGGATGAGGCTGAGAAACAAGAGAAGAAGTGGCAGAAGGAAAAGATGGTAATGCTGGCCACAGCAGTGAAGCAAGACTACCGCCCCTTAAATGGAGGAAGAGGGCAGGGAAGGAATCCACCACTGGGAAGGAATCAATGTGCGAATTGCAAGAAGGAGGGTCATTGGAAGCGGGAGTGTCCTGAACCCCTGAGGTTGGAAGAAGTACGCCCAGGCCCAGGTCCAGGCCCAGGCTCCGGCCCAAGAAACCAGGGACGGGGACGGGGAATGATCCGAAATGGAAGATATCAGAGACCTGGACAAGGACAGAGTAGAGACAATTTCATTGGACTGGCAGAGGAGGATTTTACCCAAGACTAGGAAAGACCGGACTCCATAAAGTTAGGCTTCCAGGAGCCCACGGTCACGATTCAATTAGGGAGCCATTTAATAGACTTTATGATTGATACTGGGGCTGAATACTCAGTACTCCCAGAACTATTGCAGAAAAAGGCATCCAAAAGTGTAGTCATTAAAAGTGCCACTGGTCAGTCAGCTAAGAGGTCTTTCCTCCAACCTTTGGAATGCCAGATTGGGGGACATCGTTTAATCCATCAGTTTTTGTATATACCTGAGTGTCCAATACCTCTCTTAGGTAGAGATATGCTGTCCAAATTGCAGGCCCAAATCACCTTCACTCCTCGAGGTCCAGAAATGAAACTGCCATCAAAAGCAGCAGGAATAATTTCCCTCTCAGTACCTAAGGAACAATCATGGCGCCTAATGTCAGCCCTGCAAGTCCAACCCACATTGGATACAGAGTTAAACAAGCTCCTCCGAACTCTACAGGTGCCACCAGGAGTATGGGCCGAAAATAGCCCACCAGGAATGGCCAAGAATATAGCTCCAATTGTAGTAACCTTAAAACCTATGACTACTCCTGTATCTGTAAAGCAATATCCTTTACCCCGGCGAGCAGCAGAGGGCATCCAGAAACATTTGGACCGCCTATTAAAATATGGTCTGCTTAAGCCCTGCCAATCAGAATGGAACACACCCCTTTTGCCTGTTCGAAAACCTGGAACAGATGAATACAGGCCAGTGCAGGACTTGAGACTCGTAAACCAGGCTATCGAGACCTTGCACCCAAATGTACCAAACCCATATACCTTGCTGAGTTTGATCCCACCAGAAGCAACATTTTTTACTGTATTGGACTTGAAAGATGCATTCTTCTGTTGCCGGCTGGCACCACAGAGCCAACCTATATTTGCCTTCCAGTGGGAAGACCCTTTAACAGGAACAAAAGGCCAGCTAACTTGGACGAGATTGCCCCAGGGATTCAAAAATTCCCCAACTTTATTTGGCACTGCCTTGACGAAGGATCTAACAAGTTACCCCTCAATACCTGGAGAAAAGGTGGTTCTGCAATATGTAGATGACCTTATACTAGCAGCAAAGGATTTTGAGATCTGTAAAGAAGGGACAGAGGAACTGCTCCACTTGCTCTGGCAAGCTGGCTACCGAGTTTCCCAGAAAAAGGCACAGTTATGTTTAGAAAAGGTCAAATATTTGGGCTTTGACATCTCACACCAACAACGAGCATTGAGACCAGAGAGGAAAGAAGCTATTTGCCTTATCAAGGAACCTACCACAAGGAAACAACTCAGAGGATTCCTGGGAACAGCAGGGTTTTGTAGACTATGGATACCTGATTTCAGCAGTCTGGCCAAACCCTTACATGAAAGCACTCGAGGTGCAGAAAAGGACCCATTCGTATGGGGACCTGAGCAGCAACAAGCCTTTTTAGTTATCAAACAACGACTTATGGAGGCCCCAGCCCTTGGACTGCCTAATTCGGAAAAACCCTTTCAGCTGTATGTACATGAACAGAATGGGATTGCAGCGGCAGTCCTGACCCAGAGATTAGGAAGTTGGAACCGTCCAGTAGCTTATTTGTCAAAACAATTGGACTCAGTAGCAAAAGGATGGCCTCCATGCCTAAGGGCAGTAGCGGCCACTGCAAGCCTTGTCAAAGAAGCTGATAAATTTACCTTCGGCCAGACAATGTATGTGAATGTACCTCATGCTGTTCTGACACTCATGGAATATAAGGGTAGTTATTGGCTAACGAACCCAAGGATGGCTAGGTACCAAGGCCTATTGTGTGAAAATCCCAGGATTCATCTACGAGTAGTGAATATGCTCAATCCAGCGACTTTGCTGCCCCTACCAGAGGTAGATGATGAAGAATCACATGATTGTCTCCAAATAATGGATGAAGTTTATTCCAGTAGACCCGATCTGAAAGATGAACCATTGAAAAATCCAGATGTTGTGTATTATACTGATGGTAGCAGTTACCTGCATGAAGGTGCCAGACGAGCAGGATATGCTGTGGTCACCAATGAGGAAGTTGTGGAAGCTGAAGCTTTGCCTGCTGGCACCTCAGCACAAAAAGCTGAACTTATAGGTTTAACTAGAGCTCTGCAATTGGCAGCCGGATGTAAGGCAAACATCTATACTGATTCTAAATATGCCTTCTTAACCCTGCATGCACATGGTGCTCTATGGAAAGAAAGAGGTCTAATAGGAGCCCACGGGAAGGCCTTGAAATATGGACCTGAAGTAGAAATCCTGTTAGAAGCAGTATGGGCTCCAGAACAGATTGCTGTAATGCACTGCAAAGGTCATGGACGAGGAAGGGATCCAATAACCAGAGGAAATCATGCTGCTGACAAAGCAGCCCGAGAGGCAGCCCAAAAGCCTGTGGGAGGATTTATAGCAGCCCTCATACCAGAGGTAGTTCCAGAAGAAGTTAAACCTCACTATACCCCAGAAGAGAGGAAGTGGGCTGAACAGGAAGGAGCAGTTGTGAAGGACGGTTGGATGATCCTGCCGGATAATAGGATTTATGTACCTCATCATCTAGCAGGCACAATTGTAAGAAATTATCATGAATCTACTCACCTTGGCGGTACTGCAACCAGAGAGAGTCTCAGTCGGAAGTTGTATATTATTAACCTATCACAATTAGCAACTTGCATTTCACAGAAATGTGTTCTTTGTGCTAAAAACAATCCCAGGCAGGGACCGGTACAACCTCCTGGAATCCAACATGTGGGATATGTCCCCATGGAAAGCCTAATTGTGGACTTCACAGAGCTGGTCCCTTCTAAGGGATTCAAGTATCTCCTTGTGTTTGTAGATACTCTTACCGGATGGGTTGAGGCTTTTCCCACCCGAACTGAAAAGGCACGAGAGGTAACTAAGAGACTCCTCACTGAATTGATCCCGAGATTTGGGTTACCTAGATGCATTGGAAGTGATAATGGGCCAGCGTTCATTGATCAAGTAGTACAAGAAGTATGTCGAGTCCTACAAGTGAAATGGAGACTGCATGCAGCCTATAGGCCTCAGAGTTCAGGGAAAACTGAAAGAATGAATCGGACTCTGAAAACCCAATTGGCAAAATTAACCCAGGAAACGGGATTGGGATGGGTAGATGTGTTACCCATAACACTGTTTCGTGTTCGGTGTGCACCCACAAAAAGACTTAAGTTGTCACCTTTTGAGCTCCTGTATGGGAGACCGCCCTCCTTTGTTCAGGATATTCCAGCTGATCTTAAACAAATAGGAGACCATGTGACACAGGGACAAGTGCAATCTCTCTCCCGTGTTTTTGTTTCTCTTAACAGGTGGGCCCTCGAGCGCACGCCGTGCAGCATTGCCGAGCCGATTCATCAGTTCCAGGCTGGCGATAGCGTATGGGTGAAAGAGTGGAAACGTGATCCACTTGCACCTAAGTGGCGTGGACCTTACACCGTCTTGCTCTCTACTCCAACAGCGGTGAAGGTAGCTGAGGTGACCCCCTGGATTCATCACTCTCGTTTGAAGAAGTCCGAAGGCAGTTGGACGTGCAAAGGTGACCCCTCTAATCCTCTTAAACTGACTCTCTCCAAAAACCCCTGTATCTAGCCCTACCGGGAACGGGCTAGGTCACGGGCAACATTAGACGACCGGCCTGCTGCAGCCACAACCTGGAAGCTGGCTGACCTGCGCACGCCTGAAGCTTGAGGAGCATCTGAACCAGCGATTGTGAAAGGAAAGATTCTCTTATACAATTAATTGACTGCCCACCCCCTTGTGGAACAATTATCAGAGATATTACTCATTGGGGATCCTCGGGATATATGTTTTGGTCTTGGTGGTTCCCCATTCCTGTCACTGGGGGAATTATATTGGGACTAATATTTATTTGCTATCACAATAAGGTAATCTTTTGTGGAAGGAATGCATATGCTAGACATCAACATGATTTTATTATTAATCCTGATCCCTTGGGAAGGGGAAGGGTCCTTGAATCTGGCCAAATTGACTAAATATGGATTCCACCATGACCACAATATGTGGGTAGGTTTAGCTGAAATGGTAGCCAATGTTGCAAATAGGACCAATTGCCTTGTTTGCTCTCTTGGGCCAGATGATTCAGAGGGAGGTATGCCCTTATTACCGATACCATTAGATGCCATTGGTATGGTAAGCGAAATACCAAACCAAACAGAAGTACAGAATTTCCCCGGATGGAACTCAACTAAACCATTACGAGTTATACCTGTACAAGGGGAATTCTGTGTACATAAATCATCAGATGCAGCTGATTCTACCATGATAGGCTCTTCTCATTGTCACTATACTTGGGATAATATTAAGAATACCTGGGCACACGATACTACCTATCGAACTCGGAATACCTTGCCCTGTGCACCTCCTTTTATTCATGCATGGAAAGTGGTATGGAACATAACTGTGACAGAAAAAGGCAATCTAACATACTGCACTGTGAACTCTCTACCTCTTTTGCTATTTCGCCTTCTGTACTCCACGTACCAAAAACCTCAGACCCGATGGTTGTGGTGGATATGTGGAGAATGGGCATACAAGAAACTCCCCTCCAAATGGAGTGGGACTTGTTTCCTGGGATGGGTATTACCACCAATGTGGATTATGCCTACTAATTTGGCCAAGCGTACACGAAGAAACGTTGATATTTCTCATATAGCAGGAGGAAGTACCCAAAGTTGGAGCGGTACTGATGATTGGCCACCAGAGCGCATTATAGCCTATTATGATCCTGCCTCCTGGAATCCTGGTGAGCTCATACAAGGGGCACGGGATCCTATTTATAATCTAAACAGAATAATTCGATTGCAAGCAGTAGTGGAGCTTGTAACCAATGCAACGGCCCAGAGTTTGAGACTTATTGCACAACAGTTGGATGAAAGTAGAGCCGCCATTTTGCAGCTAAAAATGGGAATGGATTATGTACTTGCCAAGCAGGGAGGCCTATGTGGAGTCTTGAACTTGACAGGGAATGCCTGTTGCTTTAACATTTCAGATAATGGTGAGGCAATCCGTGTGTTGGCCACAAAGATGGAGAATATAGCACATGTCCCAGTACAAACATGGGAAGGATGGGATATGGGATGGCTCACCAATTGGTTACCTAATGTCGCAGGACTCAAAGGGATACTATTGTCTTGCTTGTTTTTCTTGACAGTAGTGGTAATGGTTTTATGTATGATGCCATGTATCATTTCATGTTTTAGAAGTACAATTAGCAAGATGGTTTCAAATGAAACTCTACCTCATATCATGGCCCTATACAGAGCTTTACCTCAGGAATATGATGAAGGTCAAGCTATCAAGGACACTTGGGATGAAGGTCCTTGAGCTTGAAAGGGGGGAATGAGGCATCAGGCATAAGCCTGCATTTTATTAATGTTTGATCAGGACTTGTATATTAAAGAGAGAGCTTAGATTTTAAAAGTTTCATGCTAGGCAAGAAGGCTAGCTGCTTAAGAAAACACTGACAGTATTTTTCTTCCTAGACAAGGGGCCCCTTTTTGATTGATAGCAGAAAACAATTCTCAAAGTCGTAAAAGCTGAAATTACAGACTGAGTAAGGACACTGACCCTACATGTTATAGAAGATAAAAAGGCAGAGATAAACATAATTAATAGTTGGTAAATAATAAAATATTGATGTGCCTCCCAGTAAAATTAGCCAGATCTTCTTTCCAAGGTTAAAAAGGTTAAAAACCAAATGGAGAAACATCTAGCTGGTAGAAAGAAAGCATTTTTTTGGGAAGTCTTTTAAAGTTGTTTCTTTCTTAAACTGAGAGAGTTTAAGGACAATAAATATTGGGAAGAGCTAATGGAAACAAAGCAGCTGGCTGAAGCAGCTGGAGAAGGGGGGGAAGTGTAAACTGAAGAGGCTTCTTTTGAAGAGGTTTCTTCTGAAACTGTTTTAAACTGAGTTCCTTTTTACCAAGACCTTATTCCTTTTAAGAGGCTACTTGTGTTGTGTATTAAATGTATTGGCATAGATGTAATTATGCAAAGGATTTTAGAAATGCTAGATTCTTATTTCATATAGTTGTAAAGAGTTGTATTCATCCTGGAATTAAGTCAGCCACCAGCCTGCCCCCCCCCTTGCCAGACAGGAAGACGCCATCAAATGCTGTCCTGATATATTAGCTGTCAGACATTTGTTTAGAAACCTTCAAATGAAGGAGATCTTTCAATGTTTATGTGAAACTCAAGATCCTTGACATATGTTTAAGATAAAAATTTAAGATTAACCATTTGTTTTAGAAGGCAATAGGGCAAGGAGGGCAAGAGGTGAGCTGGTAATTAAGATTCCTTGTTGAGACACATGTAAGATATATTACTACTTATTTGTCATTTATAGATGTAACAATATATAGCTCTTTGTCTTCCATATAAGGATAGAAGGATATGGGTGTATCTTTTTGTGATTGGTTCTAGCAATCAGCCAATAGGAAATCCAACCAGGCTGATTGGACAGAGGCAGCCACAGGAGGAGCAAAGGGGGCTGGATTAAGGGAATATAAGGGCTGGCCATAATGGCAGGAGGCCAGGCCAGAGCTTGGTAACCATATACCACTGTGCCTCTCATTTATTTGTCTGACAAATAAATAATTATTTTAAATTCTCTATTGCTGCGTTGAATATTTCATTCCAGCTAAGCGTTAACCACAAGCAGGGTGCTACAACAAAATACCATTAGCATAATATAAAGGTAAAGGTAAACGGACCTCTGACCGTTAGGTCCAGTCGTGGCAGACTCTGGGGTTGCGGAACTCCTCTCGCTTTATTGGCCAAGGGAGCCGGCATACAGCTTCCAGGTCATGTGGCCAGCATGACTAAGCCTGGCGAACCAGAGCAGCGCACAGAAACGCCGTTCACCTTCCCGCCAGAGTGGTACTTATTTATCTACTTGCACTTTGACATGCTTTTGAACTGCTATGTTGGCAGGAGCAGGGACAGAGCAACGGGAGCTCACCCCGTCGTGGGGATTCAAACCACCGACCTTCTGATCGGCAAGTCCTGGGCTCTGTGGTTTAACCCACAGCGCCACCCACGTCCCTTTAGCATAATATACGCAGGTTAATTTAGTTTCCTATGCATAATACTTTCACACAATTTGCAGAACATCTGCAGCGCTTCCAGTCCAGGCCCCGATTATCTTTCTTTTACTCAGCCACCTGCAAGCCATTCTGCCTGGCTGATGCGTCCAACTTGTTCCTAGCTCTTAAACCCCCCCCTTCTGGTTCCACCTTTAATATTACAGATGTTGGGAGGAAGGAGTACTGGAGCTGGGGTGGGCATGGTTACGACAACCGTGTAATGGCGGCCATTGTTAATGCAGCAGGTTATAGGTGTGGTGTGGATGAAGCTGGTGTGCGTTTGCTGCTGCACTCACCCCATACAAACAAAAACCCTCCCCTGTACTTTGCAGGAAAGATAAAAACTGCCTTCTGGATCAGACCAACGGCCCAACTAGTCCATCATCCTGCACTGCAGAGGGTTGGTCTAGGTGACAATTGGGATTCCATCCAATTAATACGATTCTATGATCCTCTGATCCTGTACTCACATTGGCCAACCAGATACCCCTATGGCGGTGGTGTCCAAACTTTTTTCAGAGGGCCAGATTGGATGAAGTGAAGGGCCGTGGGCGCTGACCAAATGACCAACTGAAGTTGTTTTTTAGGACTGAAGTTGTTGAGATTTGGGGGGGGGGGGATTTTACCCTAGGGAATAAACTGCCACAGGGGCTGGATTAAACCGACCGGTGGGCTGGATTAGGCCCCTGAAACGGACTTTGGACATGCCTGCTGTTATGTACTGAAATTCTCACCCTGGGCCAGCAGGGGGATACTGTAGATAGTTTTCACTCAGGTCCACATATGCAAATAAGGAATTGAAAGTGACGTTCAGTGATTGGATAGTTACAGAAATTGTTATTGTTGCATTGTAGTGGAGCTCTATATAGGCAGGCTGGTTGAACCCTTCAGTTCAGTTCTGTTCTGGCCTGTGAATAAACAAGAGCTGTTTGAAGAATTGCTGTGTCGTCTGATATGTTCACCCACAGCTTAACACCTGCCCTATGGGAAGCTGCAAGCAAAATTTGAGCACAAGGGCACACTCCCTTCCTGTTGTTCCCTGCAACTGGTATTCTCAGAAGCATTGCTTTCTCATGTAGACAGAGCATGGCCTCCATTGGCCAAGCCACCCATGAGGCAAAGTGAGGCAGTGGGCAGCAGATCCAGCGGTGCTCTCCTTGGAGGCCAAATCTGCCCGGCATGCTGCCTCTACAGTGGCCTCTTGGCCAATAGGTCTCCTCCCACCCTTGTTCCCAATGTAGAAGTTTATTCCCTGCTTGTGCCTGATGTAGGTCTTCACTTACCCCTTCTTCACAATAAAAAAAATTATTCCAGTAGCACTTTAGAGACCAACCAAGTTTGTTATTGGTATGAGCTTTTGTGTTGTTATATCAGTGTGCATGCACACGAAAGCTCATACCAAGAACTAACTTAGTTGGTCTCTAAGGTGCTACTGGAAGGAATTTTTAAATTTTGTCTCGACTACAGCAGACCAACACGGCTACCCTTCTTTGCAGACAGGTGTAGGGGAAGCATTTTGTGGTTTGCCTAGGGTTCCAGCATGTTGAGCCAGCCCTGCTAGTAGCCATTGATTTGAGTACTAAATTGAGAGTTTCCCTCATTGTCCAAATTACGACCAAAATTCCATGCGCTAACCTTGTGCTTCATTACTTTGCGTATAACTGTGCCGTGTGTTTAAATGATTGACAGCAGTCACACAAAGGAAAAGGAGGAGAGCTTTTATTTTTGCTGCTAGCTTTCATTGAGAAGGGGGGGGTTTGGTTTGGAGTGACAGCTGTCTGTTGCTCAATCACAACTATGCTGAAGTCTTGCAGTTTTCTATTGTTTAAGAACCAGTAGTGATTTACATGAGAGCTGGACCATAAAGAAGGCTGGAGAATGGATGCTTTTGAATTCTGGTGCTGGAGGAGACTCTTGAGAGTCCCATGGACTGCAAGAAGATCAAACCTCTCCATTCTGAAGGAAATCAGCCCTGAGTGCTCACTGGAAGGACAGATCATGAAGCTGAGGCTCCAAGACTTTGGCCACCTCATGAAAAGAGAAGACTCCCTGGAAAAGACCCTGATGCTGGGAAAGATGGAGGGCGCAAGGAGAAGGGGATGACAGAGGACGAGATGGTGGGACAGTGTTCTGGAAGCTACCAGCATGAGTTTGACCAAACTGCGGGAGGCAGTGGAAGACAGGAGGGCCTGGCGTGCTCTGGTCCAGGGGGTCACAAAGAGGCGGACACGACTAAACGACAACATTGTTTAAGAACAGGGGAAGAGCCTGCTGGATCAGGCCAATGGCCCATCTAGAGAGCCAGTTTGGTGTAGTGGTTAAGAGCGGTAGTCTCGTAATCTGGGGAACCGGGTTCGCGTCTCCGCTCCTCCACATGCAGCTGCTGGGTGACCTTGGGCCAGTCACACTTCTCTGAAGCCTCTCAGCCCCACTCATCTCAGAGTGTTTGTTGTGGGGCAGGAAGGGAAAGGAGAATGTTAGCCACTTTGAGACTCCTTAAATGGAGTGAAAGGCGGGATATCAAACTCCTCCTCCACCACCACCCCGGCTCTGACAGCAAACGTGGTGGAAATATAATAATAATAATAATAATAATAATAATAATAATAATAATAATAATAATAAA
Source organism: Podarcis liolepis (assembly GCF_965112155.1). NCBI lineage: Eukaryota > Metazoa > Chordata > Lepidosauria > Squamata > Lacertidae > Podarcis > Podarcis liolepis. The sequence goes on along the minus strand of NC_139560.1, from coordinate 944,828 downwards.
TTTTAATTTATATCCCACCCTCCCCAGCCGAAGCTGCTGTGACGGCAGCAAGAATATTATCGGCACAAAAATGGAAGCAAGAAGAATTACCGACGATGGAAGAATGGCGGATGAAATTGATGGACTATGCAGAACTGGATAAATTAACTGGAAGGATTTGAAACCTGTGGGACCAGAGATTCTTAGAAGACTGGAGTAAATATACGAACTATTTGAAAAGTAATAGTATTGAACAGATTACGCTAGTAGGACTGTAAGAAGTTTTGTAATGAGAATTATATGAAATACTACAAGAAAGACAATGAGGTGATTAGTTGGTGACAATTAAGAGCGATTGATATATTAAGAAATCCAGAATAAGTGATAAAAGACAGAAAATTATCAGAGGTGTTGACAGAAGTCTAAATGTATAAGGTAAGAAGTTATGTTATGTGATTGTTGGAAATGATACGTTTAAAAAACTAATATTTTTTTTAAAAAATATTAGAAATACTGCAAAAATGGAGAAGGAGATGCGATATGTTAAGAGATGTAAAGGCAATATTAAGTTAAGAAATGCATAAGAAGTGATTAAGATGGAGGATTATCAGAGGTGCTGATGGAAGTCCAATAAGAATGTATTTGTGATAAATTGTGTGGTATGTTTTATAATTTTGTATGTTAAAAACCAATAAATTTTTTTTATTTTTTTTAAAGGAAATATACCCCTTGTAACGAGCCGCTTTCTCTACGGACAGCTCTCATTTTGGAGGAAAAGAGTTCCCAAGTCAGCCCGGAAGCTGCGCTCCATGTGCACGTCTACACTTCGTGTGTCTATGTGCATCAGGGTCCCTTCGTATCCATTCCTGCGACCATAGACTTACGCGATCGTAGCGCCTGCGCAGTACGCGCGGGTTTGTTTGTTTTTTGCAGCTCGGGCCTGTGGGACGCATGCGCGGAGCTGAGAGTTAACCCCGGCGCGCGTGTGCTGACGTCACAGCTTCACCTCTGACCTCTCCCCTCAGGTTTCCCCTCAGACCCGCTTTCCCCGCCGGTTTTCGAGTCTTATCGCTGAGGCAAAGACGGCGACGCCGCCTCCCTGAGGGAACCGAAGAGAAACCGCGCTCGGCTCGGAGGCGAAGGCCGCGCGAGGGAGCGAGCGAGGGGGGCGGGGCGTGCTCTTTCCCGGCGCGCCTGCGCACTGGCTGGCAGCTGGAGCGGCGAGCGCACGCGGCGGGGACGTGAGGCGGCTCGGAGGGGAAGCATGAAGGCCGCCGGGGGAGAAGGGAGCAGCCGGGTGAGGGCCGGGACGGGCGGAGGGCCGGGGGGGGGGGGAGAAGAGGGGCAGCCCCTCCCCCGCGCGAGACCCCCGGGAGAGGAAGGGGGCCGGGAAGGCCCTCCGGGAGCTGCTGGGCCCTCCGGGGCCGGGGACCTGGCCCGCCCCTTCCTCATCCCAGAACAAGAGCCCCGCGAGGCAGGTCGGTCGGGCAGAGAGGCAGCTCCACGTGGCCCCGTGGAGGATTCGAACCCAGGCCTGCCTCCGCCTTTGCCCCGTTCTGCTCTCCCTCTGGCAGGTGGAGCCCCGAGAAGCGCCTGGAGAGCCAGGGCAGGCAACCCCAGAATGGTGGCAAGATCCTGGGGGGCGGCTGCCCGTCAGAGTGGGCAGTGCTGGGTCAGGTGGGCCAGAGGTGTGGGGTGAGGCACCTTCACGTGTTGGGTTGTAAATCACCACCGTGTGGTCCTCGGATGAAAGGCACCAAAGAAATCTAGTGATGGGGATGAGGATGGAGCCCCAAGAGCTCCTGATGAGCCACAGTCAGAAGGGCTCTCTGGGCACTTGGCACCATCCTCATCACCATTACTAAAAAAATAAAAACGAATTCTTTTCGGAAATGAAGCCAGGGCAAGTTCTTTACAATACAGTGGTACCTCGGGATGCAAACGGGATCCGTTCCGGAGCCCCATTCGCATTCAGAAGCAAACCTAACTAGCAATAGCACGTCTGCGCACACGCACGACGCTTTTCGCCGCTTCTGTGCATGCATGTGACGTCATTTTGAGCATCTATGCATGCGTGAGCGGCGAAACCCGGAAGTAACGTGCTCCGTTACTTCCAGGTCCCCACGTAGCGGAATTCGACATGAAGCATATTCAACCCGAGGTATGACTGTACATCAAGCAAAACTGGGCCATTTTCTTTGGCGATCGCTTGTAGCCAAGTAAGATTGTCTTCCATGAACACAGTTTTAACATTCAGTCCGTAAGTGACTGTGGAGGCCAGTTCTGGATCCACACGTCCTTCCACAGTGGGGACATTGGTGTCCGGGCAGGAGTTGATCCCGTTGTGGATTTGCCAAGCGTGCCTTCCTCTTAGCACGTTTCTCCCTTGCATCCTGAGTTCGAGTGTCTTCAAAGCCCATAAAACCTTTGGTAAAGGCTGTTCTCCACAATTGGAGCGGTCGCAGGCTAGTTTTTCCCAATTGCTGGCGCTTAAACTACCTTTTTTTTAGATTTGCCTTGAGAGAGTCTTTAAAGCTGTTGTTGACTACCACCATTACGCTTTCCATTTTTAAGTTTGGCCTAAAAAATGGGTAGCGGTGCTGGAAGCTGGGTAAAATTGTCTCAAGAAGAACTGGGTCTAGCATTGTTGGGTGGGTAGGTTGTTGAAGACAAGAGGCATATCTGAATGGCAGGGTATAAATTTCTGGTCCCAAGGCAATTATTGGAAGGACGGTAATTAGTTATTGTCTCTGCAGCCTGCTGATATCACAAGTGATGCTTGTAACATTGTTTGGGAGAACATTTTGGCCTACAAGGGGATGGTGGTGGTGATGATGATGATGATGAGTTTATTAAATTTCTATGCTGCTTTTCATCCGAAGATCACAGGGTGGCTTACAATATAGGGATTTGCCACCGCTGCTAGTACACTCTCCTAATGCTTTCTGTTTCCTTCTGGCAGCCTCTCCTCAGCACCCTTCCTCTTGAGGAGCAAGAAGGGCAAAGTGATGATCTGACGGACAGTGATGAAAGTGTATTCTCTGGACTAGAGGATTCTGGGAGTGACAGCATCACAGAGGATGAGGAGGAAGACAGTGGGGTCGAGGAGAAGTCAGAAGGCGTCTTGCCCCCTGAAAATATGCTTGTAAGTACAGAATACTCTGGAGTGCTGCGTCTATGGCACTGTGTCTTTAGGTGATTCTTTTCAGGAGGGAGGTTCTGGACAAAGAAATCACATATTCCTCCAGTGGCAACGCTTCAGAGATTGTCATCCTGTCACTGTTCTACACATACTTAGCGTTTCTTCATTTCATAGAATTGTAGAGTTGGAAGGGACTTGCAACGGTCATTTAGTCCAACTCCTGCAAGGTAAGAATCTTTGCCCCAAGTGGGGCTCAAACCCACAACCCTGAGATTAGGAGCCTTGTGCTCTGCCGTCTGAGCTATCCCTTCAGTTCGTATGTCATGCTTGTCATTTTGCAGTGAAGTTGGTTTTCCTTGGGAAGTTTCCCGTTTAAGAAGTTCAGGTGCACATACAATGTTAGGCAAGCTCAGCAGCTTCAAAGCTGTAATTCATGTTTTTCAGGTGATTGTGTGCCACGCTGTGCAAGCAGAGTTTCACTTATACAATAGAACTTCCCCTTCCCCTTTTCTCCCTGTGCACCCCCAAAATTGCTCTGGAAAGTGTATTCTGGGGGTGCATTGAGGCTGCAGGGAGAGAGGATGAGGAAGAGCTATTGTGCAAATGGGAATACAGTGGTATTTCAGGTTGCAGACGCTTCAGGTTACAGACTCCGCTAACCCAGAAATAGTACCTTTGGTTAAGAACTTTGCTTCAGGATGAGAACAGAAATCGTGCAGTGGCGGCAGTGGGAGGCCCCATTAGCTAAAGTGGTACCTTAGGTTAAGAACAGTTTCAGGTTAAGAACGGACCTCCAGAACGAATTAAGTTCTTTACTCGAGGTACCACTGTATTGTGCAGTTGGAACAGCAGCTTTGGATACAGTCCTATGGGAAGCATGCACAGTTCTCTGGTTGCTAACATAGAGGCTAGGGCTTGCCAATCAGAAGGTCGGCGGTTCGAATCCCCGCAACGGGGTGAGCACCTGTTGCTCCGTCCCTGCTCCTGCCAACCTAGCAGTTCAAAAGCACAAAGTGCAAGTAGATAAATAGGTACCGCTCCGGCGGGAAGGTAAACGGCGTTTCTGTGCGCTGCTCTGGTTTGCCAGAAGCGGCTTAGTCATGCTGGCCACATGACTCAGAAGCTGTACGCCGGCTCCCTTGGCCAATAAAGCGAGATGAGCACCGCAACCCCAGAGTCAGTCACGACTGGACGGTCAGGGGTCCTAACATGTATTAGTAAGCCAAGAGTTTTCAGTTCCTTTGGTTTTTTTAACATTTAAGTTATGTCTGGAAGGGTTGCGGAAACTTCAGCTCAAGGTCCTCATTCCCTCATAGGTAGCCTTCCAGCGGTCACATGTTAATTGCGGGTGAAGCAAAGAATGTGACTTAGCTTTGTATGTTCTAGCCATGCAAAAGTAAAGGAAAGTGCACACACCTCCATCCAGGCCAGGAAGAGGCATTAGCACATTCAAGGACACGTTCCAGCCAGGAAACTGCACCTCAGGAAGGTGCCGAGGGGGGCTGGTAAGGGGTGTGGCCTGTGGACAGTCTCAAGGGGCTATCAGAGAGGTGGCAGGGGAGGAGCTCAACTTCTCTTCCATGGATATAAAGGAAATATTTACAATTATACAAGTATACCAATTTTTTATTTTTACATAGCATTTAAATATCAGTAAGTATGCTTTAATTTCTCTTCTCACGTATTTTAGATCAAATACGTGTGTTGTATTGGTACAAAATGATTAACGAGGGGTATCTTTTTTAGTTTTGCTTACTAAATACAAGTAAAATAAATGTGCTAAATTAGATTACTTCCTAGAGGGCGTCAGAAAATATCCCAATGTGAACTAAAATATTATCAATGCAAATTGTTCTAATATGCCCTGGGGCATTTTCCAGATCAAAATTTTCTGGAAGACCCATATCACTGTCACATTACAAGGTATCTTCCTGAAAAGCAAAATACAGGGGTGCCTCGCAAGACGAAATTAATTCGTTCCGCGAGTTTTTTCGTCTAGCGAATTTTTCATCTTGCGAAGCACGGTGTCGGAAAAGTTTTGGAAAAGCTTCAAAAATCACCAAAAACCTCAAAAAAGGCTACCACACCACGTTCTATGAGTTGCTCCTTGAAGTCAAGTCGCAACTGTATTAACGGTGTTAAGAAAAAGGAAACAAACTTGCAAGACGTTTTCGTCTTGCGAAGCAAGCCCATAGGGAAATCCGTCTTGCAAAAGCAGCTCAAAAACCGCAAAACCCTTTCATCTAGCGAGTTTTTCGTCTTGCGAGGCATTCGTCTTGCGGGGCACCACTGTAAAAGGCTTTAAATAAATAACAAAGCAAACAAATTTATATGCATGTGCAGAGAGAGAGAGAGACATCCTCAGTGAAAGAACTCTGTTGCAACCTGGATGAGCTTTTCTCCCATTGAATATAAAATGTGCTTCCCTAGGGAAGAGCAGGGATGTTTTATTCTTGGTAAGGATATACTGAGGGGAATTTCCCCCCTGACATAATCATGCAGATACCTAAAGGAGAATCAACAATTGCCATTCAAATGTTTTCAACTTTATGTTTTATCCATGGTGTTTTGATTTTTTAAAGCCACCTTTAGTCCCGGTTCTGGGGGAAAGGCAGGATATAAATAAATATTGCCATCCCCAATAGCTACTAGCCATGGTGACTGTGTTCCACCTCCGCTGTCCGACGCATTAGGCCTATTAATACTCCTAATATTGGGAACTGCAGGTGGGCAGAGTGCTGTTGCACTCATGTCCTGCTTGCAGGTTTGCCACAGGGATCTGGTCACTGAGAGAACAGAATGCTGGGCCATTGGCGTGAAGGAAATTCTTGTATCTGTGCTGAATCTTCCAACGTTCTTCTTCATTTCACACTCATGAGTTCCAGTGTTGTGTGTTAGAGAGAAAAATGTTTCTCTGTCCTCTACCTCTATCCCAGACATAACTTTATAAATTTCTTATTGCGTCCCTCCTTACTCACCTTTTCTCAAAATTAAAAAGTCCCAAACACAGTGTCAGGGAAGAGTTAGAAGTTTCCAGTTTCTCAGAGGGAGAAAGCATTCCCCATGGGGGGGAGGAGAGCAGTGAATCTAATAGAAGGGAGCAAGAGGAACAACAGGGAGGGACTGGCTGTTCACAGGAAAGGCAGGGGTTCAGTTCTAGCTCAGATTGGGAGGAGGGGAGATACAGGCCAGCTCTAGCCAGGAGGGTAGGAAAAAGAGCAGGAAAGCGAAGGGAAAGGCGCCTTCGCCATTTTGAGAGTGGCTGGTCATGGAGAAGCAGAGCTCAGAAGGTAGCTGAAAGAAGTGACGCTGAGGAAGAAGAGTTAAGAACCGTTTATAAGATTGTTTTGTTAATACGCAAGAAAAAGTTATAAAAGAACAAGAAGCGTTTGTGTGGTGATCTGAAGAGGACAACGACCAGTCCTGACACACTGCAACTTTTATTCATAGGGAACTCAATCCATCCCCTTGATTATTTTGATGGCTTGTTTCTGAAGCCTTTCCTTTTTGAGATGAGCTGACTAGGCAAGCTTTTCAATATGTGGATTGACGTGCTTACTTGAGTAAAAAACTGGTTTCCGACAGGCCTCCTAGTGCGGTTGGCATATTTGCATTCCCATATTTGCATTCCTATTAGGACTCCCTGATACGTTGATCTGTGAGGCTTTGCTGCTGTCCATGATCCGACCTGTTTTGCCTAAGAGAACATGTCAGTGCCTTTCATGCTCTGGCCTTCCTGTTGCCGCTGAGCTGAGCAGCTGCTTTTGGCGTGTGGGGCTCCCTTCCCTCTCCCAGCACACAGTTTCCCCTCTGGCTTGGCTTTAGACAGTAAGTTTCTTCGGTGTCAAGAGCCTGATGCTCTGTGCATTGTAAATAAAAATAATAGCAAATAGATATATATGCGCGCAAGGCCTCTCTGCTTCTGTCATCAGCCTTATTCATCAGGGCTTGGCAGCCAGTCAACTTGGCAGGGATCCTGGGGAGCAGGAACGTGTAGAACGGAATAGGCAACCATCAGCCGCCGGTGGAGATGGAAAGCTCCTGTGCGTGCTGCAGCTCTGCCGCGTGCTCCAAAATTGGGAATTCTTCTATATAGTTACTGGTGGGTCTCCTTCCTCAAGGCAGAACCTCCTCTCTGGTGCATAGGAGCAGCAGGAGGTGGAGGAAGCAAAGGAAGTTGCTTCACCCAGGGCTTAAGAAACTTCCCTTGATTTTGCTGGCTCAGGAGGGATAAATTTGTGATAACTAGACGATTCTTTGTCCCTGGAAGGCTGTCTTAAGTTGCAAGCATGCACAATTCTGTGAAGTGTTCAGACACAAAACAGCGGGAGGCAAGGCAGTTTCATCTTTGGAAAACTCTGGCAGGCCTTCAGCCGCAATGGCCAGCTTTTGCCTGGGTAGTTCATTGGGTGGCAGGCTGCTGGCCTAAGGAGCCTGGGTGTCATTGCTGTTCTGCTGTGAAGCTCAAAGGTTGGCCTTGGGCACATCCTTGTCTTGGCTTAACCTACCTCACACAGAGTTAGAACTGTAGAGGCAATATGTGTGTGCTGGCCTTAGCTCCCTGAAGGAAGGGTAGGATTCAAGTTTCAAATAATGAAGAGGGCACTCGACTTCACAGACCCCCAAGGAAGCCGGGTGGTAAGGAAGAGAGGAACTTGCATCCCTCTTGGCAGGGAGGGAGCTTGGTTCTCTTCCAGTTGGCATTGGAGAGTTGCATGGGACCAGCATCCTCTGCACAGAGGAGCTCAGCCTGCTAGTCCTGGATTTCCTTGGTGATGCCCCGAGGTGCCAAAGAGAGAATTGAAGAAGCACTTGTAGGGCTTCTGACGAAAAGGCATTTGCCGTGTTAGAAGAGCTTTCATGGTGGACAGTACAAATGTAATAAATATTGCAGCACAGTTTTCAGATAAAAGGAGTCATACAGACGGTTACCGAAAAGCAGAGAAGAGTTGCAGAACAGACCCTTGTGCCACCCATTCAAGAACTGAACTGTCTCAGTGGCTTCCATGGGGAGTTTTCAGCACCAGCCAGTGCTTCTCACCTGGCCACAAGCATTGCTGAATCAGCAGATGCAGGCACAGCGGCTCACAGCCTGACCTCTTCACCTCGGAAGCCCTGGCTGCCGCAGCTGCTGCAATTACTCCTTCCGATTGCTTTTCCTGACTGTCTCTGCTCCCCCCTGCACATTCCTTTTGGAGTTGCATGCTGCCCTCTGGTGGCCTCTTTGCCCACCTTCCTGCAGGAGCCTCTGCACGGACTGCTCAGGGCAGGAAGCAAGGCCCCGTTTTGTGTCCATTAATCAGAAATGCAAAGAGTGTGGCTGTAGAAAAATCCAAAAACAAGACTGCTGTGCAAGAAGGATGGTTCCCAGCACGTATCCAGGCTAGGTATCACCAAGGGAATTCTTTTATATGCCTCTTGATAAAAGCTGCTTGGGGGAACCTTACACTTCATCTCACCTAAGCTGAGAGCCCTACCCTACATCTCCTGAGTCAGGAGGGTGGCACAAGCCTGCCCCTCCATCTTGAAAATGAACAAATGAGTCTCAAAGCATGAGCCTTGGAACGTTCTGCCAGAGGAGAATCACTGGGTGGTGGTGTCTAAAGAACCCACATCAGCCTGCCTTGTCCTAGCTCTCTTCCAACTGATTGCCAGAGGGACAGAAGCGCAGCAACAGGAAGGGAAGCTTGGTCATTCTAGGGGCGCTTTGGACTGTGGGTGTCTCCACAGCAGCATTGCTCCACATGTCTTGTTCTGGAGGTGTACTGAGAGGCAGCTCTGGTGCCTGTGAGGGATGAGGAACTGGGCCAGTCTTGCTAGGCCAGGGTGCCCTTGGCAGGTCGCCAGGGTGGCTTGCTGCACCAGTGGCCCATTTCTGCAGCATGGGGCTCTTCTCCAAGCTCGTGGAGTGTTGGGAGGAAGGAGAATTAGGGGGGGAGAGCGGGAGAGACAGACAAAACCTTCTCAATGCCAAAAGCCTGGGAAAAAACTTACCTCCGATCTCCTTTTTTCAAAGACTTTAATAAAGCCTTTGTTTTTGCTGTAATCCCATCTTCTAGTTGGCCCTGTACTTTCTAGGCCCCCAGCCCCACTTTCTCCCCTTGGCCAGAAGGGTGGAAGTCGGGGGGGGGGGCAGAAAGGGCTGTGTTATGGGTTGCGTACAGCAGAAGGTGATCACACACTGTGCAGATTTTACTGCTCCCAGGAGGGGAGCTTTGTAGGGCTGCTTTTCTGATTATTCTGTCAAATCCTCCGGTAAAGCCCACTCCAGGCTGGGTCCCCTCTGAGCGGGGGAGGAGGGTGAATCTCTTTAACAGGGAAGGATGTGCAGTTCTGCCTGCACCCGCACGCCAGGCCAAGGCGTAGGTGCAGTCTGGAACGCCAGGCCCGTGGGCTGGAATCTGGCTGGGGCTGGATCCTGTCCTGTCTCAGATCCTAAGAAGAGCCCTGATGGACCAGACTAAGGGGGTTCCATCTAGCCCAGCCTCTTCTTGCCAGGAGTGGCCAGCCAGATGCCTTCAGGAAGCCCACAAACACGGCGTAGAAAGTAGGAGCCTTCTCCTGCTGTTATTGTATATGCAGACGCCTGCTGCCTCTTAGCTCATGGCTGCCGATAGGCCGAGCCATCTAAAGTACTGAAAGTTTCCATTCTGTCCATGCGTAAAGCATAGAGATTACTGCTTGCTGTGTCATCTGGGGTTTGCACAGTATGCTCTAGGTAAGCCTTCCCCAGAAAAGTGCCCTTTGGCTGCTTTGGACTACAACTGCCCTAGGCAGCATGACCAGATGATCCTGGGGTTGATGGGGTTTGTAGTCCAAAACAGTGGGGGGCTCCCACCTTGAGGAAGGGTGGCCTATATTCGGAGCCACCCATCTACCTCCCTGACTTTACATAAGGAGACGGCCATCACGACATCCTCTGACAACTAACTTGGAAGATTCATTCTGCAAAGAAATGCAGTCTGTTGTCTGTCCTGGATCAGACCAGTGGCCCATCTTGTCCAGCTTCCTGTTCTGACATGAGGCAGGATGTGAGCGCAAGAGTCCTCTCCCCCCTGTGGTTTCCAGCAACTGATATTCATTCAGAAGCCTCCCGGGTGTGGAGGTGGAGCATAGCTTTCATGGTCCCTCCATCTGTGGCGGCAGAGAATAGCCTCCATCACGACTAGTGGCCATTGAAAGCCTTTTTTCATGAATCTGTCTAATCCTCATTTAAAGGCATCCAAGTTGGTGGCTGTCTCTTAACACCTGTGCGAGTGAGTTCCACAGTTTAACTATGAGCTGCATGAATAAGCACTTGGTTTCATCTGTCCTGAGTCTTTGAACATTCAACTTGATTTGATGCCTGCAAAGTTCGAGTGTTATAAGAGAGGGATAAAACTTTTCTCTGTCCACTTTCTCCATGCTCAAATATCTGTCACATGGGACTGTCACACGGAAAAGGGAGCAAGATTGTTTTCTCCTGCTCCAGAGGGTAGGACTCAAACCAATGGCGTCAAGTTACAAGAAAGAGATTCCAACTAAACATCAGGAAAAAATGTCTGACTGTAAGAGTTGTTCAACAGTGGAACAAACTCCCTTGGAAGGTGGTGGACTCTCTTGGAAGGTGGTGGTTTTTAAGCAGAGCTTTGATGGCCACCTGCCATGGATGCTTTAGCTGAGATTCCTGTGTTGCAGGAGGTTGGGCTAGATGACCCTTCCAAATCTACGATTCTGAGATTCTCCTGGGAGAGGGTGGCTGCAGGTCTCAACTTTGTGGACTGTAACAATTTCTTTTTCATGTGTTGAGAGGGAGCGCCAGGATCTATGTAGTAGAAGACCTTAGCCTATAGCCCGAGGGAGGGAGGCCCTCACTACACTGTGTGTTCATTGCTGGCCATTTTGTGTAGTTTGGGAGGTCTCCCATGCAATTGTGTAAGACACACAGCCTCTCGCTGCCTGTACATGGTAACTCTTTCTGCCATCCTGCTTGTCTTTCAGGCTGAAGAGGTTTCCAGGAAGAAAGTGCGATCGCACCATAAGATCAAGGGCACAGAACACAATCCACAGGAGGAGCCACTCTTGCAGAATGAATATGTGGAAGACAGCTCTGATGAGGAGGTAAGGTGGTCTCCTATGCTACTCTGTGGGCAGTGATGGCTTGCCAGGCCATGCAATGCTAAACAAATCAAGGTCTCCTGCTCTTTGAATGAAAAGTGGCTCCTTGTGTCTCTCTGTTTCCTGTGTGCTTTTTCAACCACTGCTGACCCAATTTTTCTGTCATATGGACATTTGGCTGCATGGGTTATACTGATGTTTGTTCTTTACAGAGGAACTGGTGGTGTTTGGGGGGGAGAGAGAGAGACTGACTTGATATCCTGCAAGAAGCTTAAGAGCAGTGGATGAGTCTGTGAGTCACACACAGGGCCCAGAGAGGTGGATTATGGGGTAGCTTCAGGGCAGTGAGAAAAAGGCTGGTGGAGGGGGGGCAATTAGGTTGGCTTGTGCCTGCAAAGCTGCAAGAGGATGTGTGTGGGATTTGAGGCAGGAGGAGGACCATTGTTTACCTTCCCTCAGGCAAAATGTAAGACGCTGCACTTTTCTGGGCTCACGGTCTAAGGAAGAAAAAACCTCTGATGCTTTAGTGTTGAACTCTAAGTAACTGGACTAAATTCCAGGTGAATGAGGAAGGTAAATGGTGGTAAACACAAGTGAGGAAAATATTCACAACACTGAAGAGAAGATAATTGGATAGGCGTCGCTGCAGAAAAGGGTCTGGAGGTTACAGTAGGTAATGCACTTTGAATGAGCCCCTGGTGCTCTTGTTGCAAGATTGCCAAGACCTCTTAAAGTTGTATTCTTTATTATTATTATTAACTTTCTATACCGTCCTTCATCCAAGGATCACAGGGCAGTTTACAAAATAAAAGCACAAAAATACATACCATTGTGACAAACAAAAACAACACCTCCCCTCTGCACACACGCAGTTTAAAAGGCCGTAGATCGCTTAATTATCCAAAGGCCTAGGAGGAAAATGTTTTTGACTGGTGCCTAAAGATACGTAACGAAGGTACCAGGCAAGCCTCCATGAGGAGAGCATTCCACAGATGGGAGCCACCACAGAGCCACCCCACAGACAAAAGATGCTGATTTCAGGGGACCAGGTCAGTTCATATGGGCAGAGGTGGTTCTTGAGAAGTTGCAGTCCTGAGCCATAAACTGCAGAAATCATCATGTCCAAGGGCAGACACCTAATCAAGTTCTGGGCACTCTGTTTCTAGGCAGTTCAGAGCAAAATAGTGGGAGACTGTAAAGAAAGACCCCAAAAGAGAGGGGGGAGCTCTGTGTGGTGTATTTAGCATGCACAAAAAGCGAGCGGGTGGGGAAAATACTGCTCCTAGCAGGGTGGAAAGTTCAGAAGCGTGCAAGGAAATAGGGAGGTCTCTGAGTTTGAGACATTGGGGCAGAATTGTTCCAGGTTGACTGTTGTGGCCTGAGTGTCATGTAGCTCTGGTGAGGCACATGGACACAGCTGTTTCTCCTTGACAGAATCAGTACAAGGAGGTGTTTTTGTGTGTGTGTGTGTGTGTGTGTGTGTTTTACAAAAGTCTGCTCTGTAAGACATAATTGAATTATTTGTTGGCATTTTAGTTGAAGAAGACAGGGATTTCCTTGCTGCCTTTGTCATTCTTGTGGAAACATCTGCCCTGAGTAATGTAGTGGAATAACTTGTTAGTTCCTTCTCAGCAAGCAGAATGTGGGTCAGCGTTCCTAACCTCCTGTCACCTCCCGAGTCCTTAAACTCTCTCAGTTTCTGGCTGAAGGACAGGAAAGCTCCCTCCCCATTCCCCTGTTCCACCAGCCTGCCATTGGTTCTCTCCAGTTTTCTTTCCCAACCAGCAGCCTGATCTCTTTCCCACAATGCCTGCCACAACAGCATTAGCACTGCCTGTCATTCTTTTTTAGCAAGCATGTGGCTGCATTTGCAACTGCTTGCCTCCAGTTCCCATTCTTCCACCCGGTCTCTCTATCAGATTCCCTATGTGGTAGTCCCAATCTAAGCAACGGAAGCACCTTGAAGACTTCCTTAAAGCTGGCTGGGTTCGTCTTCTGTGAAGCAGGAAATGAGGGACATCGTGGGGGGGGGGGCAAATTTGTGAATGTTGTCAATCCAGAAAAGGACCTGATGGTGTTTACTAATACCCAAGAGCTGGATGGTAAGGAGTGCATTCTGGAGGGTCTTCCTGTCACTTTGAGAGAGGCTATTTGAATCGGCAGCCAGTTGGGGAAGACTTGGGACAGGCTTCCCTATCAACTGCTCGTGTAGCTTTTAGTCAGTCAGAGCCAACTGCCCCGGGTGACACAGAGGAGTGCTGCTTGCATATGGTGTTGTCTGAGTGGGATGATTATTTGAGGAGTCTGAGTGGGTGAGGCCACAAGAGAGCAGGGGGCTTGGACCTGGACTTAGCATCCCAAGGAATGAAATCCCTGCTTGCCTTTCTGACCTAGCAGAGTCATGCATTCAGGGCATCCACAGACTAGAAGCCCACCTGGTCTGGAGCGGGAGCTGCGGAAGTGCCGGGTCTGGAATAGAGATTGAGAGCGTAATGAAATATATGGCCATACAAAACGCACGCTTGTGTAATGTCTCGAGCATTACCCAGGGACACAGCTCTTTCATGTCTGAATCCAAGGTCTCTCCCTCCCCAGCTGGTCCTATTTCAGGGCCCCATTGAGGGGAGCACTGATTCAGAACCTGTTGACATCAGAGAGGCTTCCAGTGGCTTTGTTCCTGCCTCCCTCTCTTTCTGTAATTGCATTTATCTCTCCTCCAGAAGAGTCTGGATGCTGCTGCTTCCTGTGCCCAGAACGTGCGCTTCTTGCTGTGCATTGTAACCCCGAGGCACAAGGTTGCTCCCTTGAACTCTAGATTGGCAAGGCCAGTGTCCCCAATGTTTCTGGTTAGAGACACAAAGCTTTGGGTAATTAAAGTCCCTCTATCTTCAGGCTTGAGGACTGGGAGCCCAGAAGGTTGTTTCAAGGAGCCTAAGGACACAAATTGAAAAACTCAGGTGTAGCAAAGAGCTTTACTCCTGAAAGGTTGGAACTTAGAAGTGTGACAATCCCTGCTCCGGAGTCTTCCAGCCTACATTCAGAAGAAAAGCTTGATGATCACACTGAGGATAATAAAATGGGTGTAAGAACCCAGTGATGGAAGCAAAGGATGAGCTTCACCACACAACCCACTCACTTACCCTCTGTCTCCTGCGGAAAAAATGGGACTGGTCCCCATTGGAAACAGGATGCTGGGCTTTCTGAACCCGTAGTGTGACTCAGCCTGGCAAGTGTCAGATTGTGAGTGGCTTGGCGCCTGTCCTGCGCAGCTGCAGGCTTGGCAAAGTCCACCTTTGGGGATGGGCATAGAACGGAGGCGTGGGGAGAATGAGTGGAATGAGTGCGCGCGCACTCCTACGGAGGAGCTCTGCTTCCTTTCCTCTGCTCCGCCATCTTTCCTCTTGGTTTCCCCAGCCTTCCCCTTTCAGATCTGCCCTGCCCTAGGCTTTCTGTCTGGGCACATTCCTCTACCCATTTCCAAATGGAACGGCAAGTGGAGATGTTTTGCTATGAGGTCATGGATTTAAAAAGAGAAGCCCTTCTAGGTTTGCAGTTTGTCTCCTTCCCAAGGCAATTCTGTCCAGCTGGATGATTGTTCTTGCAGCTGTGCCACTAAGTGTTACCAGCCAAAGCAGCAGCGAGGAGAGCTGGCAATGGGTCTTTGCTCTTTGCTGGGCAATGCCAAGGCTTGCAAGGCAGAAGGTGTCCTGCCAGAAGAGGTGCCTTTTCCAGAGGCGGCAGCTGGGTGCAGCCCTTTCCCCTCACCCCCTGGATGTGCCTGGCTTGTGAGGTTTGGCCCGGCCGGGCAGCGTCCTGTGGGGACGGGAGGTTGGCCCCAGGAGCCTTGGCCCAGGGCCTGGCTGGGACGAAGTGTGTTATCCACATCTGTGATTGTACACATAGGTATGCAGTTTGGGATCTGGTGCAGAACTGTCCTCCGATCTCTTGGAGTTTCCAAACTTGGGGCCGGGGGGAAGGGATCCAGGGGGCGTTCACAACTCTTGGTTCTTCAGTCCTGCCTACAGGCCCAGTATCCCTCCTTTCCATGCCCTTTCCTCCTGGCATAGCCCTGTTTCCCTTCCTGATTATTTGCAAACCTGGTTCCTGTCTGCATCGTAGAGGTAGCAAGGTGAGCAGAAGGCAGTAAAAGTGTGCAAGTTGCTGAGTTGCCTTGTTGGTAGCAGAACTGGGCTTCCTTAGCAGGGAACAGGGTGGGGAGGGATGATTCTGCTTCCTTTCTGGAGCATGACTGCCGTGCTAGCAGTGTTGTGGCTCAGCTCCTGTTCACCTGCCTGCCCCCTCTGCAAGCGCTGGTGCTTCTCCCCCCTACGCCACCCCACCTTCGCCGCCCTCCTGGCCTGCGTGGGTTTGTGTAGCGAAGACTAGCAAGCAGCGGAGGGAGGCCCACACGGCTGCCCCTGCGCTGAGCACAGACTAAACTTCCTCCTACTGAGCTCCTGCTCAGTTGGCAGCCGCCGGCGTTGGGCCTGGCGTGCCGCCCAACTCCTTCCCTACCGTGTGTTCTGGGAAGAGACACAACAAAATAAATTGGTTTCCTGGCGTGGCCTGGCTGGGCCGTCCCGGATAAGGCAGCTCTGCTTGCCTTGCCTCCTCGCAGCAGCAGCAGCGCCTTGGACCGTCTCCCACTGCACCCCCGCTTGGCTGCAGAGGTGGCTGCTGCACAGTGGGGAGAGCAGAGGTGCCGTCTGTGCAGCTATGTCCCCGTCAGGCGGAGGGCTGGAGTTGGGGAAATCCCCGGCCCCCTTGCTCTTGCGCTCCTTCCCCCCCCCAACACTGCCTGTGTGTGCCGCACTTGCTTGCTTGCTGGGCAGACCGAGCCTCCCTCCCTCCCGCCCCTTCAGCTGCCCGGAGATGAATGGCCGGGAGCTGGAGAGGCTGTCAAGGCCTCGCTGGGAGGAAGCAGTTTGGGGCTCTTGTTTGGTTCTGCTTCCTCCCACAATGACTATTCCATATGTCGGTGGATAATGAATGACGGCGCGTTGAGTGCTCCTCCGCGAGCCAGCGGCTGTTCCAAGCCCACTTCCCTCCTTCATGGTGCAGCTGACCAGGAGGTGGGTGGCGGGGGGAGAGTGTGCAGCGCCTGGCAGGACGGAGGGAGCTCTTCTTTCAGTAGCTGATTAGCTGAGGGAGGGGGGAATCATTCAGAATGTGCTCCTGGCAGGCGGCTTCTTGAACTCCCTGCGCCACGAGCGGGCATGGCTTCCCAACCCACCAGCGCTCACAGCTGCTTCGGCCTTCCCTCCTGCAGACGGTGTGAAGCTCAGCAAAGCTGTCTGTGAATGTCGGCTTCTCTGCCAGACCCACAGTGGAGGGGACATGCTTTGAGGTGCTGCTGCTGCTGCTGAAATCCATGCCAGCACTTTCTCCCAACGTTGAAAAGCTGACTGGGTGTCTCAGCTGCATGTTGGAGGGGAATTGCCAGGGCTTCATCCAAGGGCTGCAGTCCTCTCCCTGCTGTGTAGGGAGCCACTGCTTTGCACTCAGAGTTAATTATCAGTCTTTGCTCATACCAAAGTTGCTTTGACAAGACTTTGAAGGTGCTTAAAGGAAAACACAGCAAAGGGTGGCACCTCTGGAGCACAGATTTTCCAAAGGCTTAATCTGCCTTCCCCTTGAGAGTCATGGAAAGTTGCCAGGGGAGCCCTGAGGTTCTCTGTGGCTCTTCCCAGTTGGTGACTTTGAGTGTCCTATGGTGGACATGCCTTCCCCAACCTGGTGCCCTCCTGATGTTGTTGGACTACAGCTCCCATTAATCCCACCCATCATGGCCAGGGATGATGGGAGCTCGTATCCACCAGCACCTGGAGTGCACTAGGTCGGGAGTTGCTATGATAGCCTGGTGTTCTTCAGTGGCATGCCTCACAAATTCTGTTACTCCTGGCAAACCCCTTGAACCCTGGACACAGTTCAGTGCTGCAGCTTCTCTGGTGCAAGGAACTTCCTTCCCCTCTCTTCCCGCCTCTCCAAATAAGCTCTGGACTGTTGAGGGACCATTGGGAGCAGATTTTGGGGGCATATGTGGGTTGGGGAGAGGAAGAAGCGGAAGTCTCATTGGATGCAACCCCAGGTGTCTTCCATGTGTGCTTATGCAGAGACCAATAAGGAAATGAAGGCAGGGCTTGAGAGTGGGACTGGGCAGCCACCAGGAGGAAGAGCAGGGGTCAGCAAACTTTTACCTCCCCCCCCCAAGTGAAATTAGAAGGTCAAGTTAACATTCTAAGTTAAACTAATTTAAGAATCTATGGTATGTGTATGTGTGAAGTTAAATCTGCATTGAGATTAATGAATTTCAATAAATATTTTTTTCATCAAAAAAAACCCCACACTTTTTCAGTAGGGGGCCCGTCCCCTGTCCCTCAGATCTTGTGGGGGGCTGGACTAGATTTTGAAAAAAAAAATATATGAATGAATTCCTATGCCCCACAAATAACCCAGAGATGCATTTTAAATAAAATAACACATTCTCCTCATGTAAAAACACGCTGATTCCCAGACCATCCGCAGGCTGGATTTAGAAGGCGATTGGGCTGGATCCAGTCCCCAAGCCTTAGTGTGCCTACCCATGAGTAGGAGGAAGATGTAAGGGCAGAAGGTTTTTTAGCAGCTGGCTGGCCCTGCTTTGTCACATGGACCGCACCCTGCTCTCCTTGTGGAAGACCCCAGGATTCGAGCATATCCCCCCCCCCCCGGCCCACAACATTTATTTCCCCGGGACCTGAGAGTTTGCTGGGGTCTCCTTCAGCCCTGCTTGCTCTGGGCTACTTCCGAAAGGAGGCCCTTCCAGGCGGAATTTGCAGGGTTCTTAATGCAAAAGGAGTCCGTGTTGGGGGAGTTGGGAGGGAAGCCATTCCATGAGCATCAGCTGTGGAGAAAGCAGAATGCCTTGGGCAGGAGGTGCAGGAAACAGGAGGGAATCCTGCAGAAAGGGCTGTGGTGACGCCACAGGAATGAATGTGATGCTTCAGGAGAGCTGGGTTCTGGCCCTCGCCCTGCTGTCGTAGAGAGGGGAGCTCAGAACTGGGTGTAGCGAGCATATTTCAAGCCTGGGGAGAAAATATGGTTTCTTAATCTGGAGGCTGTTAAACCAGGCTCTCCTCAGTGTGCAAGGGAAAGCAAAGCATAATGAAGAAATCATGCCAGCAAATATGATGCAGGAGAAATGGGCACAGAGTCACGCCGAGGAATCTTTTGAAATGCCTTTGGGAGACATATCAGACTCCACTGAGCTGGTTGGGATTCCAGAGTTTCAGCAGGGAACACGCCATTGGGATCCCACTCCTGCGTTTGTTTGGTTTCTGCTTGCCTCTGGATAGATGATTTTCTTCCTGCTGGCAATAGGGAAAGGCTTAAGGCTCTGCCTCCTGCCCTTGGGACACTTCCACCACCTCATGGATCTGGTCCCCACATGTTTTCAAGGCTACACAAAGAAGCCTGCTTTTTAAAATTGTATTTATTTATTTGAATTTATATTTGCCCTTCACCACTAGGTCCCAGGGTGGTGTGCATTTATTCATTTAAAAAATCACTTAAAATCATACTTTAAACACTAAGATTACTGCGGCTTCTCACAAGTCTCTGCAGTTGGTCTTCTTAACCCAATATGAGATGTTGTGCTTTTTCACTGCTTGCATGGAATTACAGAATAGACGCAGCCCTGCAAAGCTCAATCTTTTGCATTTGATACAGATAGTAGTCACATCTGAGTTAGATTACGGCAGAGTACTGTATGTGGGATTTCCCTTGAAAAGTGTCGTGGTTAGAATTGCTATCATTATTTAAACGTATATGCCACCAAAAGACCATAGGGTGGTTTGCAATACAGAAAACAAATGTCAGTGCTTAACATAATAGCTGTACAATATAAAAATCAAAACAGGTGTAGAAATACAATTATAATCATAAGAGATCCATAATAAAATGCAGATTTTCACTTTTTCTCAATATATTCTACCAGTCTTGTTTAAGTTGCAATTCCTTCCAGTTTGTTTCTGGCCCCAGGTCAAGGTGCTGTCCCTTACCAATAAAGCCACCAAGGGCTTGAGACCCTCAGGGCATCTGAAGGATTGCCTCTTCCCGCCTGGACCTGCCTCTCAGTTGCTCTCATCTTTGGAGGGCCTGTTCTGCCTTCTGCCTTGAAGGAGACAGGGCAGAGCCTTTTCAAGGGTGACTGCTCAAAGGAGGTGAGACTGGCCCATTTGGTGACCTTTTCAAGAAGCACAGGAGGCATTCAGGGCCCTGGAATCTTGCTGGCTGTGGGTTTGTTTTGGTTGGTTTTACTCTGACTTCTTAATGGTTCCCGGTTTTAATTGTACTGGAAATGTAATTGTTGGAAGTCTTGAGTGCCTTCTTTACTTTTTATATATAAGCACAGTTTAAAAAAACATTAGGGATCTCTGTGTGGGCGTAGAGAACTGGTGTTCAGGACCAGCTCACTTATAACAAAAACCAGCCTGAAATGGCAAGTAGGCCGCCACAGGACCTTGGCTGGTGCTAACAGCATTGAGGAGCGATGGGAAGGACCAGCAGTTGGAGGGGGGTGGAGGTTGAGCCTGGAGAGGCTGAAGAGGGTTAGCTAGATTAGGGGCAGGTAGCAAGGAGGGTCTGAGGAGACTGACTAGGATGCTGTGCCAGCAGCAGTAGGAAGAGTCATGGATGGTGGCACCTCCTGAGTTTGGGCAAGGAGCTGCTTGAAAAATAGGTTGTATTTGCTGTGCAGTGTGAAACATAACCTGCAGGGATGACTGAAAACCACTTTTTGCTTTGACTTCCCAGACCCAACAGTCAAGAGCAGCGCCCAAAATTAGCAGGCACCAGTTGCATTTTGCGACTGGCAGCCGGCCTTTTGCAAGTGGATGGAGATGCCACCTTTGGCTCCTAGCATCTCCACCCGCCTGGCCGGGTGATTCAGGGGGTCAGCAGGGTAGTGCAGCGGCAAAAGACACGTCTGTTGCTACTGCGCTACCCCGCCAAACAGCAGATTCACCTGGTAGCGCAGCAGCAGCAAAAACAAAGATATGTCTTTTGCTGTTTTACTAGTCTGCTGACCCCCTGAATCACCAGGCAGCAATTTTTTATTTATTTATTTATTTATTTATTTATTTATTTATTATTATTATTTGCTGCTGCTGCGCTACCAAGTGAATCAGGTGTTTGGCGGGGGGGTAGCATGGTAGCAAAAGAGGTGTCTCTTGCTCCTTCCCTAGCCTGCTAATCCCCTGATTCACCCGGCAGCAAAAAAATAAAAATAAAGTAAAACTACTGCTATCTGTCTTTTAAAAAGAAATCCATTAAAGAAAGAAAGTTGGTGACCAGGCATTCTGTTTTTGTGCCCACAATCCAGGT
Organism: Podarcis liolepis; assembly: GCF_965112155.1. Lineage (NCBI taxonomy): Eukaryota > Metazoa > Chordata > Lepidosauria > Squamata > Lacertidae > Podarcis > Podarcis liolepis. The sequence continues at coordinate 924,247 of NC_139560.1, read as the reverse complement.
CCCAGGAGCCATATGGCTCCTAACTTTTGTACCCCAGTTTCTAATGCTGGAAGAGAGAGCATTGCAGGCATGGGTAAACCGTTCAGAAACCAAATCCAGCCTTGTTTGTTAGCTGTGTTCGTAAGCTGCCCTAGAAGAGAGTTCTCAAGGCCCCTGATGAGAGAGAAAACCATTGACAGCTCCAGCCTGGCTGGCTGCTGTGAGAACAGGGTGCTGCACTCGGTGGGCCAGGGGCCTGATCCCGCTCGCTTGTCTTTTGTCCTTCTGCCTTGGGCTCTCTCTCTCTCTCTGTGTGTGGCTGGCATTGGAACCCAAGCCTTGTATGCTGCCTCCTGGGCTTCACAGGGGTGTTGCAAGTGGGCATATTGGGCTTCTGAGGGCTTGCTTGTTCGTTTCAGCTTCTCTCCCATCCTCTGAGCACACAGCAAGGCCCAGCATGCATGCCAGCCAGAGGAAACCAGGGTGGCTGGGATATTGGGCAGTGGCGGGCAGACTGCTTTGCCCGCTGTTGCCCTCAGAGAGGTCAGTGCTGCCTGGCATCCTGCTCTGGTCCAGCTTAGCCACTTGGCTGACGTATCACCGCCTGTGTGCAGACGCCGGCATGGCAAGGAAGCCCAGCGGCACTTCTATTTTGGGCTCTCTCTCTCGGCTTGGGGCTGGGTGTGGTGTGAGGCCCCCCTGCCGAAGAACGGGTGTGGGTGCCCTCATAAAAAGAGGGAAGGAATTACTCTGTCTTCTGGCCTCCCCCAAATTGATTTTTGAAGTGTTTGCATAGAAGTGTGTTATGTGGGAGGAAAAAGAGGGGGTTGGCAGGGAGAGCTTTTTTTATCCTGGAAAAAATGACATCAGTGAATAGTTGAAACGATCATCTCTCTCTCTCTCTCTCTCTCTGACCCAGAAAGGGAGAGAAACCCACAGCAGCTTTGAGGTGAGGAGTGGAAACTTTCTTTCCATTTATTTCCCCCCTCTGTGCTCTGGGTTCGTCTCGGCTTACGGCTGCCCTTTTGGAGGCAAGTTTACCTCCATTCCGCCAGGGTCTGCTGGGATTCCTGCCTTGCTGCCGGAACCAGAGCTCCAAGGAGGAAGGAAAGTGGGCTTAGTCAACCCAGCCGTGTCTGGTGCTGTCGGCACCCGGCAGCTGCTGCTGCTGCTGCTGCTACTACTTGCCTTTGCTTTCTCCAAAACGCCCAGCACAAGTTGCAGAAGCTCAGCAGGGCTGCTTTCTGAGAGCTGTGCTCCACGGGCCATTTCTTCCACCTGTGCAGTTGTTAGAAGTGATGGATGAGAAGCTACGGCCTTCTCAGTTCATGGTACGAGACACCAGGTGTCACCTAGAGAGGTTAGGCACAAATGTGGTCTCTGGCCATCACAGGTCTCTTTGTGGGGACTCTGGTTGTCCAACATACTGTGAAAGATTTCTCTTCTTCTCCAGGCCAGGGAACATAGTCTTGCAAACTATGGAGAAAGAATAAGCAGGGTGGATTTGATTTAAATCACAATTTAAATCGCTAGTCAGTAAGACTTGATTTAAATCACTAGTCAGTATAACTTGATTTAAATCTTTTTCTTTTTTTTTACAGAAAGACTCATTCTTACTGGTATAATCTTAATATTGACAACCAGATGAAGGTTTCATTTTTGGAATAATAAATTTTCAGAGTAGTTTTTACAGTTACATCAAAAATCACTGATTTGGTTATACTATTAGAAATACACAGACAGATAATTATGAAATTATGTGAGGTTTAATAAGTTAACTGTTTATATTTGGACAACTTTTCTGCTGTACTTTATTGGAAGGAGAAAAATAATCATTTCCTTAATAACAATTTAAACAATTGTTTATTTAACTAAAACAATAACATTATAGCGTTTGTATCCATGTTTGTTAACTGATGTGGTTAAATGGTTTCTTAAAAAAATAAACTTAAAACAAATCCTTATTTCCTGATGAATAGCCTAATGTAACTTAAATAGAAAATTATCTTTAGAAACATTTTTCCACCAAAAGCATTTTATTTTAAAAATCTGTTTTATATCAGAAGAATCCGATTTTATTTGTTTGTTTATTTATTTATTTCAAATCATTGATTTTTATCCACCCTGAGGAAAAGCAAACTCTGGTCCTGTACCAAGTTCCCTGGCATTGTTTGCATTCTCTCCCGTCATCCCTAGTGATGGAGACCCTTGGAAGCAGCAGCAGTGGTTCTCACTTTTGGGTTGTCTCCAGAGCCCACCATGGCCAAGTGCCCCCCCTCAGCTCCCCAATGCTGCCATGGAGGCTGCTCAGTTGGCTCTAACACAGTGCATTGCCTTTTCAAAGGTGGCTCCCTGCTTGTGGATGCCCTCCCTGGTGAGGGGCGTCTTTCTCCCTCATTATTTACTTTTAGGAGGAATTTAAAACATTTCTGTTTACCCAGGCATTTGATGATACTGAAAGATACTGTTTCTGGAAATACTGAGTTCACTGGTTGAGAATTTTTAAAACTGTTTTCAGAATGTGTTTCAAAATGTTTTTATTTCCTTTTGGAGGGAGAATAAATAAATAATTCCTTTGTACATCCTGGTTTGGTGGGAACCACAAAACTGGCCAATTACCATGAAAATTCAAGATTTGTGGACTTCTCATCCCTGGAGCCCATCCTGGCTGCTACAGTTTGAAGAAGAATTCTGTGGAACTTGAAAACTTGTAAAATGCATTGTAAACTTTGGTCATAAGCATCACATTAACTCGTCCCATTTTGGTGTTAGTAAAGTAGATTTCATTTCTTGCTACAATTAAGAGAAGTTGGTGCTTGGGTAATTAAGTAATTAGAAAATGAAGGGGCACCGTTGCTCAATGGAAGGGTAATGAGTTGTTGTAACATCTACATCTTCAGAAATGGGTTGCGAAGTTGGCAAAGCGGATCCTATGGGTTGGAGAGGGCAGACCAGTGGGTGGCCCAGGTGTCTGGTCTCCAGCCAAAGCTGGGGGCATTGTGGAGCCCTTCAGAAATACTTTGGTTGCTTCCCACATTACCTTTCAGCCACATGCTTGTCTGGGGGGGGGGGCACCTGGGGGAGACATAGAGACACATCAGTGGGAAATGATGATAAGAACAGAAGACCCAGGTTCTTCCTTTTCTTCTTGGAGAGCTTATGGGCAGTGAGATGATGGATCCCGGTGGCATGGAGGTGAGGAGGGGCAAAGCTGGCAAAGACCTGATCTCCTTTTCCTCGGTAGGTGAGCCTTGGGCTACCTCCCATCCACGTGCATTTGTGTACATTCCCGCAGCAGGGAGCTTTCCTCGCCATGCTCAGGAATGTCTTGGCACCAGGGACGATGCTCCGATGCTTGAGCCCCACGTCATCCTGTCCTCTGCCCGTCTTTCCCCCCAGGCGGCTGCTGCGTGCTGTGGCTGCTACGTTGGTTTTAATTTACACCCAGCATGAAGTATTTTATTTTTCTGGAAGGCAAGGGTAGGGTTTCAGAGTTCCTTTCCCCTCAGTTTAATTGAGCTTTAATGAAGATAGATCCAGAAAGATTTCTCAGGAAGAAAAGCAGTTCCTCTGCAGGGTTGATACTTAAGGCTAGGAATTCACTCGTCATCGGATCGGCTAGACTGGAAGATGCCAGCTCATGGGTACTTATTATTTTTATGTGAAAAGGAGTAGACAGTCCTTGTTGATTTCAAATAGGCCACAAATCTGGAGGCAATTGCAATCGCTTTTGACAGTGAAAGCCATGAGATATAGTTCCCCAACTCAAGAAATGATAAACCTTTAGGAGGGAAGGGACCGCAAATGGTGCGCCCACACAAGTGAAGCCCAAACAGGCATAAGTTGTACTTGAAAGTGCAGTAATGGATCTGCCCTCGTTCCAACCTCCATGCTTGAGAAGAGAGTCTAAATTTATGTGGCAAACTCTTGAACGTGGGAAATGCCCTCAGTGGAGCTAGACCAGTATTGCCTCTCCAGGATTTCGGGCACAGCTCTCTCCCAGCTGCTACTGGTTTCTACTTGTGATGGAGCGGACAGCTGTGGAAGGAGCTGCCAAGAGCCCCGGGTATCCTGTCCATGGCACTCTCTTTGCTTCTCACCTGCTCCATTTCCCCATTCGTTCGGGAAGAAGCATAATAGTGGCCCAACAGGATCATCTTATAAAAGTTGAATGTTGGACAATTCAGGACAGACTCACCACTCCCACTTGATGTAGCAGTGGCCACCAGCTTAGCTGAATTTAAAAGAGAATTTCGACAGATTCATAGAGGATGACTACCAATGGGTCCTAGTCTTGCTTGCACATTAGGAGAAGCAGTCTGCCTGTGAATGCGGGTTGCTGAGAATCGCAAGTGGGGAGACGGCTGCTGCCGCACTCCAGTCCTGCTTGTGTGCTTCCCAGAAGAGGCAGCTGGTTGACTCCTGTGAGAACAGGGGCCTGTACTAGAGGAGCCAGCCTTGGCCTGATCCGGCTGCAGCCAAGCTCTTCTTACGTGAGTAAGAGCTCCTTGATTGTGGCGCCTGTATCTTGACGTTTGTCGTTCAAAGCGGAGGTGCCAGGTTGCAAGCGCAGCTCCAGCGCCTCATCTTCCTTCACTCCCTCCCTCCCTTATGGCTTTCTGGGGTCAATTGGGCTGAAGAAGGGGTCTCTATCCAGATCCCCTCTCTCCCAATTTGCCCACACCCAGGAAATTTTTGTATCTTTCCTTTGCTAGAGTAAGGTTTTCCTATCACAGAAAAACAGAAGTTTTTCTCATTTGCACATTGCATGCAGATGGCAACCAAAGACTCGCGTCCGGATGTGAAGCCCTCTTTTCCATAGATAGGCTGCTGAAGGGGCCAAGCCCCTCCCCAGAGTGAGAAAAATGGCTGTTGGGGCAGTTGGCTGCAGGGCATGATTTGGAAAGCTCTCTGAAAGTTGCCTGCCTTAACCTTAAACTCCTAGAACAGGTCCTTGCCTGCATGAGGGTTGCCAGAGGAAACCTTTAAAAGATGAAGGGAGGGGAAAAACATCACAGAGCTGAGGACTGTCAGAGCATCTTGACTCTGGAAGAGAACTTGAGAGTGGGGGGAGAGTGGAATTCTTAGAGCAGAGTTACAACTGCATCAAGAATCTCATCATACAGTCTTTAACACAGATAAAAAATGATCCTGGGGGAAATTGGAGAATTGATTTAAAAACAGTAAGGTGGAGCTCCACAAATCTGTAAAATATTATGTATGGGAAGGAGAAACCAAATAGTAGACTTGGAAGTGGCAAAAGGCTGTCTAGTCCTCTTCCACCCACCCACTCAAAAGACGCCTCCCAAGCCCACACAGTGCATGAGCTCAGAGCAGACAGAAGGTGCCCTGAGCAAAGTGCTTTGAGAGCAAACGGCTCCAGATGTCTCGGACACACCAGCCGAGCTACATGCTGCGAAGAGAGAGAAGCACTTTCCTCTGCTCATCGGTTGGTCTGCAGAGGGTTCAGTCCTGCTGGCTGCTGCTTTGTGTTGCCCTCATGGATCAACATTGGCAGGTGCACATGGCTGCCTATTAGTCACCTGACATCATCATGATACCCACCTGTCAGAGTTGGCCCGCAGGGGGGGAGGGAGATAAAGGCTTGGTCTCCTGGGCCAAAGCGGTTCCCCACCCCTGCTGCGGCTTGACAGCTGCTGCCCCCAGTGTTGTTAGGACACAGGCCTCTTTCCAAGTCACTGCGGCTGTGAAGCTGCTGCGGCTTGCTCTGTGAGATAGAGGATTCCCTGGTGGTTGTCCAGGCGTCTGATGGCCTTACTTGACGGAGGATGAGACATCTGTACCTCCACCCCATGATGTTGTTGGACTCCAGCGCCCATCAGTGTTGTGGTCAGTGGTCAGGGATGGTGATGAGGCGAGTCGTAGTCTGGAGGAGCACAGCACCTGGAGGCCCACAGGCTCCCCATCCTGACTGTAAGCAAACACCCCAAATGAGAAACACCTGTGAAGACTCAGGGACCTCCGGTCTATCCAAGTTTGGGGCTGGGTCTCTGCGGCAGATGCACAGTGTTATATGCAGGGTTCTGCTCCTCGTGAATGTGTCCTCGGCTCTGTGGTTTGCCTTCCTCTGCTCTGGAATTGCAAAGAGGCCTGCAGCGTTGCTTTGATGGTAATCTTCGTTGTTTCTACAGTTCTGCCATGGAGTCTTGGCAAAGCTTTGAGCTCCCTCCGTTTGCTTGCTCTGCCTCCTGAAGGAAATCTTTCTTTAATGGGCTTTTCTGCAGAGCAGGGCCTGTGTTTGCCTAAGCAGGAGGGATATTGACATGGAAGTCTTGGCAGCTTCTCTCTGACAGTTTTCTGGGATTCTGGGCTGCCTTGTTACGCTTTTGGAGAGTTTGTGTGGTTGCAGCATTCTGGAGGGGTATAGGCCAATGCCAACTTTTGTCACCTTTACTGTTTTCCTACGTCCAGTGCCTCTTAGCCATTTTGTCTCATCCACAATCTGTGACCCACCTGATTACTAACATTGCATGCAGAGAAAGTACACAAGAACACAGGAAGCTGCCTCATCCTGAGTCAGAGCATTGGCCCATCCAGCTCAGTGTTGACTACACTGACTGGCAACAACTCTCCAGGCTTTTACGCTGCTTGGAAGTGCCAGAGATTAAAGCTGGGACTTTCTGTGTGGAAATCAGATCCTACGGCACTTCGTTATGGCCCTTTCCTGAAGGTGAAAGCCTTGGTGCTTTGAGAGAGGTAACAGGAGGAAGATGATCATTCTTTCAGAACAGAAATGACTGCTTAAGAATGGCACCAGTCACGGCTGTGTGTGTAAGTTCTTCTGAGAGGCAGCCAGGAAAGCAGAGGGATGGACATGTGCACAGGCTCATATCCCTTCTCAGCCATGACCTTGGGACACCCCATTATCTCTTTGCCACCATTTCCCACCTGTAAAATGGGAAGAACAGTGGCTCGCTTGGCTGGTGTAATAATAAAGTAATAATAATGGCAGCAGCAAGGCAGTTTGTGAAGTGCTTGATTGTGATTGAAAAGGCGAAAGTAATTCGTCTGCTACTGTTAGAAAGATGTGAACCACTCTGATTCTGATTTGATTCTAATTGATTTTGATTTTAATTGATTGCTTGGTTTTATCTTGGTGTGTTATATAATTGATGTTAGTCACTCTGAGCCCGGTTTCGGCCAGGGAGGGCGGGGTATAAATAAAAGTTATTATTATCATCATCATCATCATTGTTATTATTATTCAGGCTTAGCTACCCTCCAGCTTTGTGCTGCCTCAGGACCCAACTGTGATGCTGCCTTGCTTCCTCCTCATTCTGGGGAGGGGCAGGGAAGTTTGCTTACCCACCCAGTTTGAGGCTGACAGAGGGCTGTGCTTCATCTGTGTCTCTTATAACCTTTAACAAGCTGGGCCTGGTTTGCACAGAAGCAAGATCTGGGTGGTTCCTTTATAAGGGAGCTGTGGAGGATGGCTTGGGGGGGGCAGTGAGCAATTTTTGCCCCTGGACTGCACAGTCTTGGAAGGTGCCCTGGGTACTGTCTCCAGTGAGAACATGCAGCCTTGGGGGTAGCGAGTCCTTTGCCAGAGAGATGTAAGTGTTGCTGCCAAATGCAGACGCACCCTGTAACTCCAAAACTTCCAACTACATGGAGCTCTCTGGAATCTTCAGCCACGTGCTGCCATCCCACCAGCCAGGCAGTTAATAAGCAGGCCTGGTCTGCTTAACGGAGAGGGCTGGAAGGGGTCCTGCTGCAATGAGCCCTTCCTTCCTCCCATTCCCAGCCAGCTTGAGGGAAGGCTGGCCTGGAGCAGAGAGTTTCATTTCTTTCTCTTGCCGGAGGACCTTGGCAGATCCCAGGGCACCAACAAGGGATATCTGTGCCCTTTGGGAGTGGCTCTTGAGGTGTCTAGAATGGAAAAGTCCAGTTGTCAAAGCTGAGAGCAGGACGCGCCAGTAGCAACAGCCGATTGGGGTAGTGGCAACTGAGGCCAAAACACAAGGAATCTTGGAGGCAGAAAGAGAAACTTTCTCTGCAGGCCATAAATCAGCCTGGAAAAGAGGGGAGTTCCGGATCTGGCATGGAAGAGCTGGGGTGCTGCTGTGCCCCCAAAGGAGAGTTTGAGTCTCTGCCGGGATGTGCAGGGAGAGAGAGGCAGAAACTGGAACAATCTTGCTGGGGAAGGGAAGGAGACCCTTGAGGACTTGATGCGTCAAAGGGAGCGCTGCATACCTTGGCCTGATGGGAGGATTGCTTCTGCTGCTTTGGGACGCAAATGCACACAAAGGGAGAGAAAGAAACATGGGCTTCTTTCATAGAATCACAGAGCTGTAGAGTTGGAAGGGATCCCGAGGGTCATCTAGTCCATCCCCTGCAATGCAAGAATCTCAACCCACAGTGCCCCATCCAATTTGAAACCATGCTGGACCCTGCTTAGCTTTGCAAATGTGCTAGTAGTTTTATTGCTTTGTGTTTGCTTTGCTATCTCTTAGTTCTGTGTCTTTTCTTTTCCCAATAAAATGCACCAGTTGTTTTAAGAGCTCCTTACTGATTTCACTGGCAGGTTCTGCCTACATCTCATATCTTCTAATCCTTGAAATTCACACTCCTGAATAGTGCTACAGTCCGTCCCCCCCAAATCAGTGCTACATTCTTAAAGAGGGAGGGGGGGGTATCTGGAATGCTGTATGGCTTAAAAGTACTGTAGGACAGACAGACACCTCTGCAACCATTCACTATGGCAGATCCTATGGGATAATCCCAATAATATAAGCCGCCCTGGTGTGAGCTATGAAATGACCGTGCTCAGGACATTGACTACTTCGATAATTGAGATTCTGGGCTGCTGTTTCTGCTCCTTTGGGCCTGTTGGGCTCTCAGTGTTGTGAGCTGGCCCCCTCCGTGGCGGAGGGGTGCCTGTGCTTGTGCAAACAAGGGTCTGTCTGTGCCCCCTCTTCCGCCCGCTGCCGCGTGCTCCCCTTCCCGCCCCATTCCCTTCAATTGGAGCTGACGCACGCTATTTGTCGGAGATAAAAAATAGCAGAGGAGTAATGGAAAGACAGAAGGCACAGGAAGGCGGTTTGGTCGTTAGAGACAGAAGAGCAGAATTAACGTGCAGTGGGGGATTTGGAGCGAACACTGCCTGCATTGTAATCGGAGAGGGGCAAGGGGGGGGAGAGAGAGACCGAGTGAGCGAGACTGACCCCCAATCCCCTGGAGGGACGCGGGGAGAGTAGCAACGAGGAGAGAGTGAAGGATTCCAGAGGTGGACTGGCTTCCTCTTTCACCAGACAGACACAAGGGAGACGGGCAGGGCGCCAGCTCCTGTACCTGCACTTCCAATCTGGGCCATTGACAGCTGGAGCTACTTTGCAGGGGAGGGAGGGGGGAGGCAGGCAGGGCAGCAGCATGCAGGCTCTTCCGCTGGAAAGGGGAGGGATGGTGCCTTGTGAAGTCGGGCGGCTGCTGCTGCTGCTGCCGCTGCTGGACGTGGTGGAGGAGGTGCAGGAGCCGTAGTCTCAAAGCAGTGGCAATGGAGGGGTGCCAGGATACCCTGTCCCCAGAGGAGCCAGCCAGAGACCCCCAGCCAGGCAGTCTGCAACCCTGAGCTCAGGCCAGACGGGACGGACCTGGGGACAGATCTGCAGACACCGTCCCAGCTGGCAAGCGTTGAGCAAGCAGGCCAGCCTCCCTGGGGGTGGGAGAGCCTCGCAGCAGCTAAATCAGAGGAAGAAAGGGCTGCCACGCCAGTCCCACCGGGGGAAGAGGAAGGGGGGCACATGTGTTTCTTGGCAGCCTTGCAGGTGCAAAACAGTGACGCAGGCATAAGCACCTTGTGATGGATCATGTGGTGAGGGCAGCAGTTCATTCACTCTTCCACCCACCCAATTTGGGGCAGGAGGCCCAGGTCCTCAGTCCTCTCCCCCCTGGGTGCAGAGGAGGCCCCACCAGGAGTGCCAAGGTCCCTCTTTGGGGCTGCTGTGCATGTGGCTGCTGGGCCCAAAATGTGATGCATTTCCCTCTTACTGTGGGGAGAGGAGAGTGTTTCAGTGCAGGGAGGGAAAGTGGGAGGAGGGGTTGGAGGGCAGCGGGGCCCCCAGTACACCTGAGCCCTTCTCCAGGCTCCTCTGGCCTGCCTACTTTCCAGCTGCTTCTCCAATACAAATACATGCATGCATATATAATCATATTTGTATGCCGCCTTTGCACAGTTCAGGGCGGCTTACCACATTAAAAAAGTAGTCATAAGCAATAAATAAAACATTTAAAAACAAAGCTGATCAATTTCCACATCAATCACAACATGATCTATAATACAAAAAACCAACAACCCCGCCACCACCAAGCAGCACCCCAGCCCAAGAGTCTGTTCAGCAGCCTCAACTTTTGTAGCTGGAGTCAGTCAGGTGCTGCTCAGAGCACAGATGGGGCCAGGCAGGGTGTGGGGAGGGAAGGTGGAGTGGTGTTGTTGGAGCAGAAAGAGCAGGGCTGGTAGGGAGGAGAGTTGAGGCACTGCAGCCCGATTGCTGTGTTAAGGCTGTGGATTGCACAGATCCATGGAGGCGTCTTCATGTGGTGGCTGCAGTGACATGTTACGGGGGCACAAGAAGTGCCAAGGTTTGCGTTTGACTTTTTAGTGGCACCTGAGATGGTGTGTGAAGCATTGACATCTGCTTCTTTCCTCATCCCGGCCCCACACAGTGGGAGAGGGGGCTTTTATAGGAGGCCCAAACGTGCCCAAGATGCCCAAGCCAGTTGTCCATGTTCTGAACCCATGAATATTTGAGGCCTCTTCTTGTCTTTACCTTGTTCCAAGCCGGGATTGAAGCCAGAGTGGCATCCTTTCCATCCCAGCCATCTGTGGGTTCCTGGAGGATTAGGAAGAGGAAATCTGGACTTAGGTTACTCTCAATATTGTGTTTTAATTTTGTTTGATTCTGATCGTGTTGGCTCTAGAGTCTTTCTTCTCCCCAGCCCCAAAGCCCTTAATAGCTTGGCTTTGAGCAATTCCTCTCCACGTGCTCCTCTGGCTTCTTGTTTCTAGAGCTCCCTGGAGAGGTCCATAGCCTTGTGGAAGATGACTGGAGCTTGGTCCATGGGGTGGGAGCACTGGAGGGCTTGGCGCTTAAACTGACAATGAGCATGCTTGCTGGCTCCCAGTTACTCTTGTGTTCTTCCACACTGGAAGATTTCACTTGCCCTATGGGACCAAAGGCTGGAGGCTTGTAAATCGAGATCCAGGTTGTGGCGTGTGCGTTTGCTCTGGAGAAAATCCCCACCAGGGCGGGAGAGCAGAGGCTCCTCCTGCCAGTTCTGTTAATGCTTAGCAATGCTGCACATGCTCCTCACCTGCGCTCTTTGACTGCTTGGCCTACTTCAAACTAGCAAAGTTGGGTATGGAGGAATGGTGCCTGTAAGAGGAGGAGGAGGAGGAGGAGGTGTTTAAGGGATTTCTTCAAATAAGTATATTGAACTCATGAAACACTGTTTGTCAGATGAACAAGTAAAGCAATTGAAGCTGCTGACATGTTCATCAGTAGAGGACCACAGTCTTCTGTCTTAGAGAGACCTCCCAGTTACTTACCACCTTCAGTTGTAGACTTTTGAAGTCTTTCTCAGCCCTGTAGACACTGCACTCCTGAACCGAAGCTGAATGCTTTTAATTTTCTTGAAACCAGTTTGCTGGTCCTTCTGGGTTGAGATGAGTATTGGTACAGACAGTGTTTCAATGACTTCCTACTGCATGCAAACTTGTCTTACTGGACAATACATTGAGTATGTTTGTCTAAAAAGCTTCTCTAAAGCTTTTATACAAAATGGCTCTGTGAGTGTGAAGAGGCCCCCCACTTTAACTGCTCTCAGCCCCTTGTCATTCAAGTCCCCCCCCCTCTCTCTCTGCCGAAGGGCATTCGTTGTGGCAGTTGACCTCTTCTTCTGCCCCCACCGCTCTGCAGTGTACTTCATTGCCATGTTGGTGTTCAGATTTGAGAGCCATTGAGGAACCAAAGAGGCGCCACTTTGTATTAGGATGGAGGCACAGCTCTTGGAGATGCCTCTCCCATCTTGCCCTCATACTTTGTTGGAAGCTACCCAGAATAGCTGAGGCAACCCAGTCAGATGGGTAGAGCACAAGAAAACTTATTATTATCATAATCATTATTATTGAAGCCCGTTGCCCATGAGCGCTGCAGGATTGGGGCCGTGGTGTGCTCCACTCCCTTTTTGGCAGGTCCTGAGAGTGCTTTGCCAGCTGCCAAGTCCAGACACACATCCCATCCTATCTACGTCAAGAATCCTTTCCTGGTGCATGGATTTAGAGCTACTCCAAAGAGCAGCTATTCCCATCTGGGAGTTTCCTTCATGGGAGTGCCCCGCCTGCATTTCTAGCTCTCTCTCCCCCAATGGGACACCCCGAAAGTGATCCAGAAAGGAAATGCCTTTGCTTTGCTTCTGCTTCCCTTGCTTGGTTAAACCCCCCAAAATATGGCTTCCTAAAAGCATACCCCTGGCCACCAAACGTGGGCCCAGATGAAAAGCTTCTCTGATGCTTCCAGGAGACGTTCAGCCCTGCGGGACAACCGCTGAGTGAATAGTTCACCTCTCAGACTCTTGCCCCCTGGACTTGCCCTTCAGGTGAGGCGTTCAAGAGAATGTACTTAGTTAATTGTAGGTTTATAGGGCTCTGTCAGCCAAAGTATATAGAAACAATGAGGCATCCAACAAGCCCATTGCCAGCATACATTGTGCACCCTGGGCAACCTTCATATTTATTCAGAGCATCTATAAACAGCCTCGTGTTTTATAAAACTTTAAAGTGGTATTCAATATAAAAACAATATCACTGAAACAGAAATGCAACATAAAACCAGTAAAACAGGTGAGTGAAAGAAAGGAATATTAGGAATATTAGAACAGAATATTAAAAGCATTAATTTAAACAAATAGTCCCAGTTTATGGGTCAGGGGAACCTGGGCAAGAAGACAAGCCTATCCAAAGGCTTGAGACCGGCCTTGGCTGGGGAGGGCGGGGTATAAATAAAAATTATTATTATTATTATTAAAAGAAGAGCCTGCTGGATCAGGCCAAAGGCTGTGGGAAACCTGCAATCAGGCTTTGACGTTTATTCCCCTCCTGTGGCTTCCAGCAACTAGGATTCAGAAGCATTGCCTCCTCCAAGTGTAGAGGCAGGGCAGAGTCATCAGGGCTAGAAGCCACCATAGTTCTCTCTTCCATGAATTTGCCTGATCCTCTGAGGACCACTGTCATCACAAATTGGGTCAGTTCTCTCACCTGGCCCCAGTTTAACCTCTTGGCTAGAGGGGCAGATTGGAGGGAAACTTCATAGGGGAGGAGAGGAAAGAGAATCCCATCCAAGTTGGTGGCCATCACTTCCTCCCGTGGGAGTGAGTTCCATAGTTTAACCCTCAAAGCATCTCAGTTGAAACATGCAAAGAGATCAGGTCCCCTCGTTCTACACCTGCACTGCCATCTGCAGGTATGGTCTGCTGCAGATGAGGGTAATTTTAACCTGATGTTTAAAGAGTCGGGCAAAGGTGTGTGTCTCCATGTGGAAGCAGACTCCCAAGTCTCAAAGAAGGAAGTGAGTCTCTGGAAATGTCCTTTTCCCTCCCCCAGTTGTGGAATACAGACAGCTATTTAGGACTGTTGAAGCAGTCTCCTAGACCTAGACCCTGTCCTCGGTGATGTCCCACACCTGGGAAAGATTTCCATACTTCCTGTGCTAATAACTGCAGCTTATTGTGCCCCAAGCTGAGGACTACTGTCATCACAAATTGGGTCAGTTCTCTCACCTGGCCCCAGTTTAACCTCTTGGCTAGAGGGGCACCCTCTGGGGCAGATTGGGGGGAGGAGAGGAAAGGGAATCCCGTCATGAAAGCACAGGCCCACTCACACAACATTAGATATCACCACAGTGCTTTTGGATTTTATTTTTAATTCTAAAATTGTGTTTATTCTAGCTTATCTATACTGTGAGCCATATTTGCCTTGAAAAGCAAGATGTAAAAAAAGAGTCACAACATTTTGTGAGAATATACTGAACTTTCCACGAGGCAAAGCTTTTTACCATTCTTTTGAGCGTACACGTGCAAACTTGGTCAAAATAGTTTTTTTTCAAAGACCTTTTTTTAGAAAGAAAAAAATAAATTGACTTTTGGTTATTACGCCATTTTAAAAAAAATGAAATGTGAGTGTTGAGAGTCTCCCTTCCCTGCCCACCCCGCAGCCTTCAGCAACCTGGTGCTCTCCAGTTTCTGTAGGCCCACAGCTCCCATCAGCCTCACAGGGCCACACTGGCTGGGAGTTATAGTCCGAAGCGCCTGGAGGGCAGCAGGTTGGCTTCATTGGACCCCACTCGACGTTAAGGTCCCTAGGACAAGGCTCTCGCCTCTCACCTCACAGCTGCAAAGCATTGTGTGAAATTGACCCGCTGCGAATGCCAAGGAGCATGGTGGGGCTTGGAAGGCCTCTTGGCGGCTTCTTCAGAGCTGTGGCTAGCCCACATGCATGGAGCACTGGTCCACCCAGGCACAGCCTTGGCAGTAAATTTGGTGCCCTGGGGCAACTCTTTTCAACAGCCGCCGGAAAGGTGTGTATAAAAAGGCTTTCCCTTTCTTCTGCGGGACCTTTGCAATTTTAACAGCCACCCTATAATTTTCACCTGTGTTCTTTTAATGCCTTCCCAGCTGTGTGCGTTGCCAGAGGGTATCTGGCAGGGGGCCTGCATGGGGAAGGCATGCGCATGGAAGCAATTGGGAGGCAGGCTCCAGGGCTGCAAGCCAGTCCTCCTGAGGGCTGGTGCTCAGGGCGACCCTGTCACCTCCCACAGGCTGGCTGTCCCCTCTGCAGGCCAGGGGCACAGAGCAAATGGGGAGCTCTTAGGTGGTTCTCACTTGCCCTCCCGTGTTTGGGGGTGGGGTGGGGGGATGGGGATGGGATGGACTCCAGCCAGCGAGGCATCTGCTGCTCAGCCTGCCTCAGCTGCTGCCAGGCAATGGCCCCCCGGGTGCTTGTTTAGCTAATGTGTATGAAAGTGCCATAAAGCTTCTCGGCTGGCAGACGGCCCGTTGTCTTGGCTCTTGGCTCAACAAGTGGCCGGTGTTAAAGCCCCACCACCACACTGTGGTCAGTATGGGGGGGGGAGACTCGGGTGATGGAGGCCCCGTGCTGTCTTGGTAGCGACAGCCGAGGCTCGGGTTGCTGCTGGTGCTTTGGAGTCTCTAATTTGCCCCAGATCCGTGACGGGGGGCTGGAGGCCAGCACCTCCCCACCACCTTTGCTGCTAAGGAAAATCACAGTGTTGAGGAAACTGTAGACACAGACCCACCAGCAAGGAGGAGGCTCAGAATTATGCAAGGGCAATGCACCCCCTCACAAAACACGGAATGTCAGCAAGCAAACCACCCCTTTCCCCCATTCAGCTAATGGTAACCTGTGGCTTCTGAACTGACAAAAGCCTCAAGGGAGTGTGGATGCTGACACATCTGGGAACTGGCTGCA
Source organism: Podarcis liolepis (assembly GCF_965112155.1). Lineage (NCBI taxonomy): Eukaryota > Metazoa > Chordata > Lepidosauria > Squamata > Lacertidae > Podarcis > Podarcis liolepis. Next base: position 908,766 of record NC_139560.1, on the reverse strand, counting down.
AAAGCCTCAAGGGAGTGTGGATGCTGACACATCTGGGAGCCAGCCTGAACCACTGGGTGCTAGCCGCATGCCTGGTCATCTCAGTGTTCAACCCCAACTTCAGGTCATTTATGAACAAGTTTAAAAGCCCCTTTCCTGATGCTGATGCAAGTCATGGGGGTACACCAGTTCTTGTATCCTAGCCCAGCACTACGTTTGGTATGGCAGCAAAACTGCCTTGGAGAGGGGTATGTGGCCCTGCTTATTCTCTTACACTTTTTGCAGCTTTTGATTCTGTTGCTCACAGTAATCTCCTGGAATGGATCCATGCGGTGGTGGTTGGGGGCAATTCATTACAGTGGTTCCTATCCTATCTTTGGGCCTGTTTTCCAGAGTAGTTATGGGCGTAGGAGCTCAGCAGCATGGGAGTTAATCCTGTGGCACCCCACAAGGTTCCATTCTTTCCCCCGTACTATTTAACATCTGTAGGGAGCTGTCATCAGAGGATTTGGAGTGTTGTGTCACCAATATGCTGGTGGCATATCTATCTCTGAGCCACCTGAATCATGAGGCAGTTCAAGTGCTTGGAGACAGTGATAGCTTGGATATGGGTCAACCGATTGAGGCTCAGAAGGCAAGACAGTTTTTTTCTGTCCAAGAGGCAGGGAGACAGCCTATTTTGGACAGGGTTGCAGACCCCTGGAAGGAGCAGGCAAGTAGGAACCAGCATGGTCATTGGAGATTCAGGTACCCTTGGTGACTAGGAGTGCCTGTTTCTATTGCCAGTTGGTTTACCAGATCAAAGATAAGTTGGCTGCTATAATCCATGCTCTGGTAACTTCTACACTGGATCACACTCTATGTGCCCCCCCCCCGAAGATGGTTCAGAAGCTGCAACTGGTCCAGAATGAGACAGCCAGCTTATTGGCCAGGGTGATATGTAGAAAACACACAATTTCTGTTCTAAACAGTTTCTCCCATTCTCCTACCTTCCCTACAGACCCTGCCAGATGTTAGATTGGTAGAGGAGGCCATCTGGGTACATTTGCTTCTCTCAGAGGTTCAAGGGCTCTTTCTGTGGTGGCACCTGAGCTGTGGGATTTCCCCCTTTATGGGTGTGTCTGGTGTCTTCGCTATATAGCTTTCAATGTATGCTGAAGACATACCTGTTTCTTTACTCTGGTCTTTGACAGTTAAAAAGATTGTTTTCATGACCTATCTGGACATTGTTAATTAAAGAATGACTGTTTTTGTTTTATCGTGCTTCTCCGTGTATCAGATGAGCTTTTTTAATTTAAAAGTCATGGTAAAAATTGGGGGTTGTTTTATACATGGATAGTACATGGAGGGACGTGGGATTGGTTCAGCGGCTATTGGGTGTGTTATTGGTGTCTGCGGGAAGGGCTGGTGTTGATGGGTTGTTGCTGCAGCAGTTGGGCGAGTGATTGGCGGCTTCTTTTGGCAAGGGGACAGATGATAGGTGGCTTTTGTGACGCGGCAATCCTCCCCCCAAAAAAGCTCAGCAACTCTGGGCAATCTCCCCATTTTAATTTTGAGTCCCCAAAAATACACAGAAAAATACGTTTTTTGTGGTTAAGCTATACAGTGGTACCTCTGGATGCAAACGGGATCCGTTCTGGAGCCCCGTTTGCATCCAGAGCAGAACACAACCCGCGTCTGTGCGTGCATGGGTCGCGATTCGCTGCTTCTGCGCATGCACGTGACGTCATTTTGAGTGTCTGCGCATGCGCGAGTGGCAAAACCCAGAAGTAATGCGTTCCATTACTTCTGGGTCGCCGTGGAGCGTAACCTGAAAATGCTCAACCTGAAGTGATTTTAACCCAAGGTATTATTATTAGCCATTGACTGTTTGGAAAAAAAATTGCTTATGACCCTTCTAGGTCAACAACCCAACACGCTTTATTCACATCTCCCACGTAAGCTCCCTCCAGTTGGGATGGGCGGGTCCAGTGTCGGTGGCATTTTCAGCCAGGAATGGGAGGAATGTTTTTGCAAATTGTAACCTACTGGAAATAATTCATAATGGCAATGCTTCCCCTACAACATGTGATGGCAGCATCCGGGAAAGGAGAGGGCTTCTTGCTAGGAGGCCCTGCTGCGTAGCTGCTGCGTAGCAGAGCAGTGGTTGTGAGTGCCTGGAGATTGTGTCATCTCCAGTACGAGGCATCCAATTAAACCTTCTCTCTTTTGTCTCTCTTCTTTTGCAATCCTGGCTCTTTCATGCCAGAAACCATTCCAAAAATCTAGGTTAGCTGTATTTTCGTCCCCAGAGCACTGGGGGCTGGGGAACCTGTGTTCACCCCCTTCCTCCTATGGTAGGAGGGCCCCTGCTGGCTGTGGTGGTGCAGGGCCAGGTGTCCTGCAGAGGTGTAACACATGTTAATGCATGTTAATGTGGTGTTACTCTTGACCAGGATACGGCTATTTGGAATACCAGCCACTAAGAGCCAAAGGTTGATCCGCCTGCCTGCCTGCCTGCCAGGCTTGTCTAGCATGACCATGAAGAAGGATAACCATGGACTGGAGGGTGGCTGTGCTCTGCCTTCAGAGGCAGAGGCAGTAATACTTCTGAATACCTGTTGCTGGAAGCTCTTGTGCTCGGATTCTGCTGGAGAGTTTTCCTTATCGGCATCTGGTTGGCCACTGGGAGAACAGGGAGCTAGACTAGATGGGCCATTGGCCTGACCCAGCAGCCAGGCTCTTACCTGCTTATTGCCATCCGGTGGAAACTTCCTCTGCTAAATGTTGGCCACCTCCTAAGAGGAAGTAAGTTGCCACTTTCTCCAGGGGGTCTTGCACTTGCCTCATTATTCCCCTTGAACGTTTTTTAGTTGTTCAAAGTCGTTGACTTAAGAGGACCTGAAACTAGAAGTTTCTCTCCTTTGAATTAAGGAGGTGTGTTCCATTTTTTAAGGGTGCAGCATGCATGGAGAATCTAATTTGGATGATGCAGTATGTGACAGAAGGCTTTGTTTATGCTCTCTGTGTTAACTAGAAATTCCTAGTCACAACCACGATAAAATAATAATATTTTTGTTCTGGCATAGCATTTTCCTCTTCAACCAAATAAGAATTTTGGCTATGAACATGGCTGTTTTTGTGTTTTTTTCCTTAAAGTGTTTGGTTTTGTTCCATTTTTCTCTGAATAAACCTCTTTTATTGTTCAATATTCCTCTCTTACTCTAGTTATGTAAAAGTTCTGGCTTGCTGGTGAGAATTCTCACCACTTGATACTATTGAATATAGTGTTCCTCTTGGGGGCGGGGGGCGGATTTTTAGGGACACTAAAGGACTTTGGAGGTTCCAGGCTTACCTTAGTTGCTCCTTCTCATAGTCATCTGCTGCCTGCAAGCTAGATTTGAGGTCGTCACTAATAGGCAGATATTGTATAAATTCGCACCATGCTTTGTGGGTTTCTATAACATCCCTTAATAACTCTGAGCTCAACAGGCAAATTAATTCTGTCCATGTTTGGAAAAACAGCTTTTGTTTAGGTTTGAATCCTTGCTGTTGTTAAAAGTATATGAGCACCTGTTCTTCCTCTGATGGAAGAGCCCCATTTGAAGAGGGCCACAGCTCAGTGGCAGATCACCTGCGTGGCATGCAGAAGGTCCCTGGTTCAGTCGACAGTGGCATCTCCAGGTAGGGCTTGCCTGGAACCCCAGACGCCTCTGCGCTAGATGGACCCAGCTGTCTGATTGGCACCTAAGCATTGCTGCCTGCTTGGTGGGTGGCAGGTAGTCTAGATAGCTCTGTAGGCCTGTATCTGATCCCGTGGGATAGCTCAGTCAGTAGAGCCTAAGACTCTTAATCTCAGGGTTGTGGGTTTGAGCCCTGCATTGGGGGAAAGATTCCTGCATTGCAGGGCGTTGGACTAGATGAGCCTTGTGGCCCCTTCCAACTCTACAATTATATGATTCTATTGAATGTTATGATTTTATAATGCTATGCTTTTATTTAATCTTCTTGGGATCTATGGCAAGTGGACCTCTTAGGAGACAGCTGGGTGCTCCCGTAAGTTAGTTGCAGCTCCGTTCCTTGTCTGCCCCCTTTTCGCATGGATAGCCTGACCCTCCATGGATGCCTCTGACTCTAGCATCCCATGCCTTGCTCGGGTCCAGTGACCCTTTCTTGCTTGCCCACAAGCTCACATCTCTGTGAGACTCCTGGGAGGAGCTTCCTTTTCTTCCCCAAGCCTCCCCCAGCTGCTGCCTTATTTGCAGGCAGAGCCCCCATGTGCTTCTGCCTTCTCTTTTGGCGCTGAGCAAAAGGCAGGGTGCAAAGGGCTAATGCCACAAGATGTAGAGGAGGAGGGAGGAGGGTAAGGCTGTCAATGGCCAATAGCCACGGGGATGGCTCTTCTTGCCTTCTCTTCTCCACACAAGGCATACCTTGGATGCTGCCAACCTCAGGATTGGCTTTGGGGTCTAGCTGTCCACTTTTGATTTATTTCCCTCCCTCCCTGGTTTATTTCCCCAGGATGCTCCGCTCTGAGGCAGCAGCTCTTTCTCTCCCCCCCCCCCAGTGCTTCTTGTTTTAAGATGGCCATGGTGCTGGCAAGTGGCCTCTGGCCTCCTTCTCAGAGTTGCCTCCCACCCGCCTCACTCACCTACACAAATGTTGCAGAGGTGGAGTAAGCATTGCCCCCCCCAACCCCTTAAATTCATCTAGAAATGCCAAGACCCAGGACCCTGTTGGCCAAATGGCATGAGCCTAAAAGGAAGTTGTCATCCAGTCAGTACGACATAGTCTTCTCTCACTATACAAACAAGTTGGATTTATATTATTATCAATGACATGAAACTCCAGCATGTATTGATTGTAACCCCACCCGAGGTTCTGAGAACAGGATGACCCATAACTATGGATTTGAAGGCAAGTCCAGGGGTTGCGCTGTGGTCCTTCTTCTTGCCTCCCCCACGGGGAACCATGCCTTCCTCCTCCTCCCTATAGCGGGATTCAGGTCCGTGAGGATTGTTCTGCCGTGTGCAAGTCCATGTCCTTCTGCTTGCTGGTCAGGAAAGCCCCCCTCTCCAGTTGCCCCAGTGGCCACGCCAAGGGTCCCCGGCTCTCTGGCCTCCCAGCACTGCAGAGCAGAGGCATTCAGAGTCCTGCTTTCCTTTGCAGATGAAAGCCTGCCTTTTCTTGCTTGCAAGAGGGTGCTCAGTCTCTCCCCAGGGATGGGCTGCCCTAAGTTCATCTTGGGTAGAACCACAGGGCTCCCAGTGGCAGCAGCAGCAGCAGCAGCAGCCAGGCACAGGCCGGAAGATTCTGTCTTTGTTTTGCGCGTGTGGCTTTTCCATCTTTCCCCTCGTAATCTCCTCCTCCTCCTCCTTCCTGAATCCATAATCATTTAACTCCGAATAGCCGACTTCCTGTCTCGGTCTTTACTCTGCAGAGGGCCAGAGTTGGAAAAGAAGAGAGTTAGACAAACACACCTGGGACCGCAAGCTGCAAGTGTGGCTGTTCCAAAGCTCCAGAGAGCAGCCAGGTGCACAAGGGATTTTGCTCATTATTTCTCTCTTTATTAAAAATATTTATAACCTGCCCCTCGATCTGCGCAGATTTCAGGACTAGTTCTGGAGCATGAAATAGCGAACAGTGCAACAACCAACTATAAAACACATCATCAAAGACAAATAACTTCATCTGAAACTGAAGAGCATGTTAAACAATCGCCAATTAAAAAAAAACAAACCTGGGAAAATAAGTTTTAACCTGGCACTAAGACGGTAACAATGTTTGCGCCTTTCTCAGTGCAAAGGGCACCATTTCACCATTTTACAGATGGGCACCATTCTCCCAACTATACCAGTCCCCATGATGGATCACAAGTTTTTCTTTAGGAAAACCCTCCAGGCTGATATAGGAAGAGGCACTGCTTCAGGTATTTGGGCCCAAGCCATTAAAATCTTTAAAATGAAGCCTCAGCAGCTTGAATGGGGCTCAGAACCAAACAGGCAGTCAGTGTCGTTTGTTCAGAGCCGGTGCCACATGGTTCTGTATGGCCCGTCCTGCTTTTCACTTGTTTCTACCCAGCGAGAGGCTGGGCCAAAACTCATTTGTGCCAGGGCCATTTTCTAGCCCTGCAACCCCCCCCCTTGCTTCCCATGGGCACATTCTGTACCTCCCTCCACACATACCCCAAATCACTGGCCGTTTCTCCCATGTAGCCTCTCCTGCTATTATACTATTACTTTGTTTAACAAAATTTATATACTGTTTGATCGTAAGAACAACAACTTTATAAAATAAAATGTTTAAAATACATCCAAGACCTTGGCCAGCACAACCACAGTTACTTCATGTTTTTCAGTGATTCTAGCTCACAACACGGCACTCATTTTTCTGTGGATGCTGAAATCTGGCTTCCTGCTGCAAAGTTTCATCTTCCATTCGCCTCCCTCCTTCTGCAGCTAAAGCAGAGGAACCTTTTTTCCATCAGTGGGATCTGTTTCTGTTGCTGCATGCAGATCGCAGGAGGGCTAATTTGGTCTGAATAGATCACAACACTACGCCATTTGGGAAAGGACTAGCTTTAGACTCTGAGTAGACCCAGTGCCCGGGGAAGCAGGTCCCTTCTAGACAGAGCACGTGTTCTCTTGCGAGATTCCCCCAGAGTTGCTTGGGGTCGCCTGCGGAGCAGCTGAAGCAGAGTGGGGGGTTCCTTGGGGCTTCGGCGTGGGATGTGGGAGTGCTGTGAGTCAGGCCTCTGCTTCTCAAGGAGCTGCCCTCGCTGGCTGCCTGGTGCCTCTCCCCAGCACCACACGCTGCACCCCGGCCTGGCTTCCTGGCTGCCACAGCCACCCGTAACAGGCAACCTCATCCTTTGTTAAAGGGGAGGAGGGGGGAGCGCAGAAATGGTAAAATTAAATTTCCCAGATGTTCAGGCCCCAGGAGCTCTCTTGCTGTCTGGAGAGGAAATGGGGATTCGGAAAATCCCGCCTCATATTTTTTTCCCCTATCACCTTGCCTTTCCGCTGCCATTAAGTTAAGCAAGAACAGTAAATTAAGGGGATTGCAAAGCAGGCCCATCTTTGGGGGGGGGAGGAGGAGGGCAGGAAAGGCCCCTCCAAGCTGCTGCCTTGCCCCAAGCAGAGAGCAGCACAGCCGGCCTCCAGGTCCCGTCCCCCCCTTCTTGCCACTGGAAGAAAAGGTGGCAGAGGACAGAAGGACCCTGGAGTAGCTTCTTCTGCCTTTTAAGTGGCTAGGTGCTGCTTGCTTCAGCCCCCCCCCCATATGCGCTGTGCTCTGGCTGGAGCTTAAGAGCGAATGGATTTGGGGGGGCAGTTCTGTAGCACTCTTAGGTCACAGGGGGTCTTCTAATGAACTGGCATTCATCTTCAAAAGTTTGTAAGCACAAGTAAAAAGGTGGTCACCAAAATCACCCCATAATATTTTGCCAGGGGGTGGGAGGTGCAAATAGGACGCCTTTACCCAGCATTAAGCAGCAGTGCTGCCTATCTCTCTCCTGATCCACCTTGAGTTTATGTGGACTAGGAAGCCACTGGGCCCACAGGCCACGTCACCATGGAGAGCTAGCAAGCACAAGGCAGAGGGCCTCTTGTGTGTGATGTTCACCTTGGGTTCCAGATGGGGAAGTTGGCTCTTAAAATCACATCCCTGGTCATCTTCACCGTGGTATAGCAGCAGGCACAAACAGCTTTGCTCATGCTTTTAACTTCTGGCTTTCCACAGTGAGCTCCTGAGCTTCGTCTAACCTCCAGGAGAGGTTCTTGCTTTGGACGAGGTGGGGAAGGTTTTTGCTGAGTGCGTCAAGCAAGCAACTGCTGCCTGTTGCACAATTTCTCCCTTTCCACATCATATTAGTTAAGCTTTGCTTTTTCCATCACTAACATGAGTGAGAATTCCCACGTGGCACTTTCCCTGTTTCTCAGAGTGGCCTCCTGCGAGTGGAGCTCAAGGAATTGGCTCCCTGGTGGCTCCAGTCACACCTGAATTTGAAGAGGCAGTGAAAAAGTTATTTTATATCTTCAGGAAGCTTGCTGCTTATTCTGTCCCTGCTTTTCACTTCTTCTTCTTTTAATATATTTTTATTAAAGATTTCTTGGTTTGCAAAAGTATGTGCAATGTCTCTTTTTTCAAGTTATGGTACATTTTTTGCAGATCAGATTCACTTGTTGAGACATTAGCATTACATAGGAACCTGCTTTTCACTTCTGACCTGGACTTTTCTTGCAGCTCCCACTCAGCCTGGGGAGCGAGGGCAGCACTGTCTTGCTGTTTCTCTCCCCCCCTCCTCCCCCCTTCCCTGTCCTGAATGCCTGACCCCCATAGACCTTAGGAGGTGCTGCTGCCTCTATAGCTTTTGAGTCCACTTAGCCCCCTGCTGAGCTGGGACTTCAAAGTGGCAGCCTTTTCCTGCTCTTAAAGAAACAGCTGCTGGGGGGGTGTTACAGCGCAGTTCTTTTCTGGGGGAGTCCTCAGCAAGCCAACTGCGCTTGCTTCCATTGACTTCACCAGTGTTGAAGCAATGATTCTTCAACATCAACTCCGTTGGACTGGTCATGTTGCGTGGATGCCTGATGATCGTCTTCCAAAGCAACTACTCTATTCTGAACTTAAAAATGGAAAGCGTAATGCTGGTGGTCAACAAAAGAGGTTTAAAGACTGTCTCAAGGCAAATCTTTAAAAATGTAGTATAAACACTGACAACTGGGAAACACTAGCCTGCGAGCGCTCCAGTTGGAGAACAGCCTTTGCCAAAGGTTTCATAGACTTTGAAGACACTCGAACTCAGGCCGCAAGGGAGAAACGTGCTAAGAGATCCACACCGTGATCAGCTCCCACCTGGAAACCTATGTCCCCACTGTGGAAGGAAGTGTGGATCCAGAACTGGCCTCCACAGTCACTTAAGGACTCACTGTTAAAACCATGCTTAGGGAAGACAATCTTACTGAACTACGAGAGATCGCCAAAGAGAAAGAGACTCTTCCCAGCCTCCTCTCAGGGAACCAGGGACAGCCAAAAGGCACTCAAGGCATCGTGTCCTGCTACAGCCCACAAACTGCTCTTTGCATTCTGAGAAGCCCCAATACTTTATCTCTCCCCAACACCCCAATCTCCTTTTTCGTAAATAGCCATTATTGTTGCAGAGAGATGTTGTGGCTCAAAAAAGGCAAAGGTCAGATCAGGTGGCAAGGAGAAAGCAGCCCAGTTTAATTGCTTCGAAGGCTGCGCTTGCACTTTTTGCTGCTGAAAAGTGCCTCAAGGAGTACTGCTTGCATGATGGCTTTGGGGGCCAGTTCTTTCTGCTTTGTGTTTTGTTGATTTTTAAAAATCTGTGGACTGCCCAAGGGGCATGGTTAATTGGGTGGCATAAAAATACAAATAAAAAGCCTGTTTGTATCTCTGAAATGAGGGGCAACGTGGCATTACAGCCTTGTGTTGACACCAATCTCCCCACCACCCGACTATCTCTATGAACTTGGGACAGCAACTTCAACAGCAGTCGTGCCAGTTTGCTGGGGAGAACCCAGCCCCTCTACTAAGGAAAAAACCCCAAAACCACAACACCATTTGAAATGGCAAGAGACAGGTACGGGTGCCCCTCATGCTTGATGCAGATGCCACATTTTGCATGTGTGGCCAGTACAAAAGCACCCCACATTTTTGCTCTGGCCAGCAGGCAGTGCCTCAGCGCGTTTATCAAACATTTTGAAAGGATGCTTCAAAATGGCGACTCACGCCATTACAGTTTGCTGTACTTCATTGCCTTATTGATGAACGTGCCATTACTTGAGTGCAGCTCAAATAGACCTAGCCGCAGCCTTCAATTTAGCAATCCATTCCCAGTAACACATGCAGGGCGCCCCCCCCTCTCAGAGCTTTCTACTCTCTCAGGGCGCCGCCCCCACTCTCAGAGCTTTCCATGGATCAGGTCAGCCAATTGGTGGGAGGTTCAGGGTGGACAAGCTCACCTCCTCCTTGGGGACTGGTTTATAAGCCTCCCTAGGCATGGCGACTGGCACTGAAGGCACAGGGCGTGCACTTTAGAAATAAATAAATAAAATGCTCTTAAAAACCCTCTGGCCACTGTGGGGAACAGGAGGCTGGACCACGTACACCTGTGGTCCACTCCTGCATTGATGCATGTTGGGGCAAGTGGCAGCTGCCACAGCCAGTGAAAGAGGTGGTGGTTCTCTAAAATCACAGGTAGCTGCCAGCCGTGTTTCTTCACAGCAGGAGAGCAGCTCTATGTGAAGGGGGAGCAGCGGCGTAGGGACGTGCACATGGCAAGTGTAGGGCTGTTCCATTCCTAGTGTATCTGCCTGCGCTTCCCCTCCGTCAGTCGTCCCTAGTTGGCATGATGGGAGAGGCAGCAGCAACGGTGGGCTGGAAGGTGGAGCCCTGGAGATCAGGTCAAAGGGCAGTTTGCCCCAGGAAAGTATTGGCAAGGCTGGACTGCATAGGGGACACAAGTGGAAGGAGCCAGCGGGACAAAGGGGAGGACTTGGCCTTTCTTTGAACCAGCCTCTATAAGTCTTGGCTCCTGTCAGTGCCCCTGCCACGCTTCTAACATGCTCTTTTCCCTTCCTTCTGGGTGGGTGGGAAACTGGAGCTCGGTGGTACATCAGCACCATGTATGGAGAAGGCTCCAGGTTCGAAACCTTACGGGCATCTCCAAGTAAAAAGGTTAGATCGGAGGGGATGGAGAAGGGAGCCCTACCACCCCCTCCAGACCCTGAGAAGCCACTGCCAACTAGAGTGGACCATACTGGCCCAGGCAGGCAGTGAGTCTCAGGCTGCTGCTGCTTCTGTTCCACAAAGCAAAGACACCAAAAAGCCACTTGGTGTCTTCGCATCCATCTTCTCAACTAGCAGCCGCCATCTCCACCCACGCTCAGGGCAGCAAGAAAGCAATTCATTGGGATTAAGAAACTGCTCCTTCACTTTTCTCTCCATGCAAAGAAGAAGAAAGAGGGCAGCAGTCTCTGACTTAGGGAGACAGGAGGCGCTGCCACGGATTAGGCTACTCTTCCCCGTTGCGTCTGTGCTGCTACCTTTAACTTTTCAGGCATCCCCAGTGAAAAACAGGCGACTTGCTGGGCCGGACATAGGCAGATCTCACAGGAATGTGGCATTATCAACAGTGTCAGCAGTAAAATGCCCATAAGGGTACAAATTGAGGGCATTCTCTCCACTTTTGATTCCTTTGCATAGCATTTGAGCATCCCTAGAGCAGGGAGAATCAAAAGCCTTCCTCCCAGGCTGCTTCTCAGCATTTCCCTTCTTCCACGTCATTAATTGCAAATAAATTGCACTCAACCTCTGCACTACTCCATAGGGACATTCCTCAATTCTCCCAGCTTTTTTTTTTTTTTTAATTGAGGGGTAGTATTTTCAAAATCCTATTTTAATCATTGTTTGTTTATTTCAGATTGAATTAATTGATAAGCAAAGAAATGCCACTCGGTCTCTTTTTAGAAGAGTGGAGAAATGAGTTCTTGCACCGCCATAACTAGGCTGTTGCGATGGGGCAAGCTTGTGTTTAGCAGATCAGTTGATAATAGTAGAAGGAGGTTTGCTCTGCACAGGAAATGTTTGGCAAAGTATTAAGGCAAAAGCCAGTGGGGTGCTAGAGATGGTCACTTTTCCTGACCTGTATCTCCCCCTCCTCTGCCATGACCTTTTGAAGTCCCCCTGCCTCACAGATAAGTTTACAGATTTAGTTTCTGTTGCAAATCTCCCTTTTCACGCTGCTGAAACTCAAGAAGGTGCCTTTCCCCAGCTTCCTCCAGAGTTCCTTGACTGAGTCGGGAGGCCTCTCTGTTCCCATGCGCCACATGCATGCCTACCTATGCAACATGCTGCTCCCCCAGAATGTCAAGAGCATTCTTCCGCCAACACCCTCGTGAAAGCAAGTTGCTCCTTGCTTTTTCTTCCCCTTGTTCTACATTGCTTTATGTGGGGATCTGCACATAGGCTGGAGTGGGCTGAGCTTTTTGGAACAGCTTTGATGCTGCTGCTCTGCGCTTTCTGCCCCAAGAAGCCTTAAGAATTTGGCTGCTAGGAAGCTGTGCCCCTGCCCTCACCACATGCTCAAATCCCCTTAGCTTGGGCATTTTGAACTCTCAGCTTTGGGTTCGTGGGGTGTAGGAATTTGCTCATTCTGAAATGCGGAAGCCAAGAGCTCATCAAATAGACCAATAAGTAGATTTACGCACCTTTTAAATTTGCATGATAACGGGTCTCAGAGGCACAATCTTCTCTCAACAATTTCAGCCCAAAGACAGCAACTCTGAGAGTGAAAGCAATTTGGAAATTACACTGCGAATTCAGGGCTATACCACTTTTTAAAAAACAGCTTGCTTTTTAAGCAGTGTGTTCTCTGTCAGTGCCCCACAAATAGCAAAGATGTTTGTTTTGCACTGTCCTAAACCTTCCTTCCTTCCTTCCTTCCTTCCTTCCTTCCTTCCTTCACACCATTTAGATCAGTTGGGGGATCTGTTTATGACACACCATTTCAGTTAGGAAGAACTTGACTGGAATGTGGCAGTTGCCAAGCCTTGTGCCCTAGACAGCTGAGGGCATGCGAGACGCGGGGGTCAAAGGAGCAGAGGTCCCAGCTGGCATAGCAGCCTGCCTGCCTTTCCCCCTCTGCCCCTGTCATTCTTGCTCATGCTGCTTTGCTCAGCAGCTTAAGGGGTCTGAGCCTCACCCTTCTGTGCACCAGTTACAGATAGGTAGCCGTGTTGGTCTGCCATAGTCAAAATAAAAAAATTCCTTCCAGTAGCACCTTAAAGACCAACTAAGTTAGTTCTTGGTATGAGCTTTCGTGTGCATGCACACTTCTTCAGATACACTGAAACACCAACTTCCTTGCATATCCTATGTATGGTCTGCACAGCAAAGTCACACTTGTCAACTGCCCTTCCTTTTCTGCCCCTCATGGGCTGAGAGTTTGCAGAAAGGAGAACTGCCCCCTTTGCGCTGTCTTTCTGGGAGGGTGAAGGTGGAATGGACCGTCCAGGGGGTGCCTGTGGTTCTACCCAGAGCAGCTGGAGTCCGATATCTAGGTGGATGGAGCCGTCTTGGCACTTGGGGCTCCTTGGACTCCCTGCCTCTTTTACTCTGATAGGAAAACAAAGGCTGTGTGGGGCGCTTTGTCTACACACGCACACAAGCCCAGAACTTTCCCCTTTTCTTTGGGACGGTTGCAGATGTACAGCACCTCAGTCAGTTGGTTCTTCTCTGTAAATAAAGGGCTGAGGTGAAGCAGCCTGAACGGCCAGGATTGGATTTTTATCCTTTTTCCTCTTCCCCCATTTTTCCATATGCCATAAACGTTTTTATTTACTGAGTATTTAAGAGCTTCATCACACCTTAACTGCAGTTGAGGTTTTGTAACTGGGCGCAAGAAGAGGCCAGAGTGGTGTGTCTGAACCAAGAGAGATTTGGGGACGGGAAGGAGGTTGCCTTTGGGAATGCTTCCAGATGCATTGCAGTGCGTGGTCTGCGTGGCCCTCTCCTGCCGGGGCTGGAAGTAGCAAATGCACAGGGCGACCTCGCTGCCACAGGGGGCTTTGCTTAGCCCCCAGCTCTCTAACTGGTATGCTCACAGGCAAGCCATACTGGTGGCCACTCTCTGGATTTGGTCCCCAGCACCTGATGCCTCCAGCCTGTCAGCCGTGGGTAGCCTCCCTCTTTAAAAAATGGCCACGCCAGTAGCTGTTGGCAAGGAACTCTGCGGGTCACTATTTGTTAGTCCTGAACCTGCTTCTAGCCAATTTCATTTGATGATCCTGACTGCTAAGGAGTCACTTCTCTTTCTGCGTTGCCAGTGGCTTTATCAGTTTCCAAGCTCCATGTTACCTACTTCCCCCTCTCCACCCCACACAATGCAGAAAACAGCTACAAGGTGAAGGCTTCATCAGCAATTATTATTATTATTATTATTATTATTATTATTATTATTATTATTTATGGCCCATGCCAACAACCAGGTTGTTTTGCTGGCCCATTTTCTGTCTTCTCTTCAGAGTTTCCAAATGTGGACACACTGCATTTCCCAACAAGTTCCATTATGCAATTAGTGTGAGTAAGGAATTTCTTTCTTTCTTTCTTTTTCTTTCTTTCTCTCTCTCTCTCTCTCCCTCCCACCCCCCAAGATTTCAGACTAAAATGCAGCCAGTTCCCAGTAGCTTGGAAGTCCAAACCAATAATCTGATAAAATAAATTAACAACAGGTTTCAAATGTGGGGTTTTAAAACTAGAACCATCATCTTCTAAGGGGGTCAACAGCACAAAAAGATTGCTAGGCGATTTTCCAGGTTGTTTGCTTTCATGCTAGCTGAAAGGATATTCCTTATTAAAACACAGTCAAAATAGTCCTTTCTGCTGGAGTGTGTTAAAACTCCCTTTTGGATTAATTTTTCCCTGTTGTTCAAATGGAAATTGCTGGGGCACTTGTTAAACTAACCTGCTTAATAAGAGACCAACGTACAGCTGTTGCATATCCAATGGATATGTTTTTTGGGGGGTGGGGAGTAGGATTGGGGGGGGGCTGGAGACCCTCTGCATTCTGGAAAGGACCATTGCTCTGGCTTTTTTCCTTACTATCCTAATTTTATTTTCACAACAGCCCTCCGAGGCAGTTGAGACTGAAAGCAGCTTGCCTCAGGATTCCTATTACACTTCAGGGCTGAGTAAAGATCAGAATGGGACGAGGTGGAAGTGTCTCAACCTCCCAACCTAAACTTTTTTTTGGGGGGGTGAGGATATATCTCCTGCTAAGCAGGCAATAGTGCTCATGACAGAACAGACTGCAAATCCAGCCACTGCGTAAGAAGACAAAAGTAAGCTCACAGCTACACTAAGGTGGGCTGGTTTCTCCTCTACAGAGAGACTCCCCCCCCCCTTTGGTTTATGAGAGGAGCAGTACGGAGGATGAGGGGCAGAGATGGTGGGGGATCTCGCGGGAGGGCCAGGTGAGCTGTGCTTGCTGCCCATAACTTGGCTGGGTTGAAGTAGAGGAGGAATCTCTAGCAGCCCAAACCCCCATGCCTGGGACGAAGGTGGGAAGGGGCAGGCAAGGTGGTTGCTCACTGGGGAGAGAAAAGCTAAGGAGATGAATGAGGGAAGTGACGGGTGGACAGGCAGTGACTTAAAATGCTCCCCTCCTTCCTTGGAAGCCCCTTCTAGCTCTTCATCTTGGGCATTTCCCCCAGACTCATTCCCAGACTGAAGAAGTGGCGGCGAAACTGGGTGGTAGCTGAGGATTGGTGCAGGACAGCCGAGTTGCCGTTGCTCAGGGCTGGGGAGTGGAGGGAGGTGTTCCTTCTCTCTACCCCAGACTCACCAAGGAGCTCAAGCCACTCAGTCTCTGGACAGAGACATATTTACCCAACCCTCTCAAGCACTGCGGCGAAGTAGGTGTTGCCTCCGACAGATGCCCTTCAGAAAGCCACCCCCCCCCCCCAGTGCTGGCTTGCCATTTGTGATGTGCAAACCAAGTGTGACCTCGGGGTCTTGGTGAGGGTGTTTATTCTCTGGGCCCCTTCGCCAACACCTCTGGCTTCTCCCTGGTCTCTTGAGCTGCCCTGTTTCCCCTGCTTTCCTTGCACTTATCAGCTCCCCTCCCAGTCCTTTCCAAGCACCATCTCTCTTGGGCCTGCTTATGAGAGAAGTTTAATAATTCCCTCTGGAAATGAAGTCTCCCAGAACCCTGCGGCACATGGAGGAGTTTATCCACTTTGGCAGCAGCGCTGACTGTTCCTTCCCGCATCCCAGAATCGTCTTAACCTGCAGTTTCTTTGTGCTCCTTCCACCCCCTCCGCACCCCCTGCAAGCCAGGAGAGCCCAGGACTTACCATCTTCCTCTGGTTGCTGAGGCAGAAAGTGCAGATCTGTTTGGGCTGGGAGTTTTCGCTCTCCCTCATGGGGGGACTACTGCTGCTGCTGCTGCTGCTGTGGTGGAAGAAGGCTGGCGTGGTGTGGCACGGCTGCCCATCTCCACACGCGTCCCCCACCAGGAGGACGTTGCCCAGGTGTGAGATGTAGCTGGAGGCCAGGCGGAGCGTCTCGATCTTGGAGAGCTTCCTGTCGGCCGGCTCGGTCGGGATGAGTGTCCTCAGGGCGGTGAAGGCCGTGTTGACGCTGTTGGTGCGGTCCCGCTCCCGCGCGTTGGCCGTGTGGCGCTGCCGGGGCTCCCTGTTGATCCGGTTTGCCTTCTTGCTGCGGCGCTTGCTGCTCTTGAGTCCGTACCCGCCGGCGTCCAGGTGGTAGGGCTTGTCCTCGGACCCCGAGCTCTCGCTCCCATCCTCCTCGTCCTCCGAGAGCATGCTGATATCCGGGTAGAGGAAGCGGCTGGGCGCTGAGCGCAGCATGGCAAAGGAGGACATGGCTAGGAGGTCGGTGAGAAGAGAGTTGGGGGGTGGCTTCCTCCTTGTGGACCTGCTGCCCTGTTACCTCTGCTCTCTCATCCTTTCGTAGTTCTGCGCAGTGCAAGGAAGAGGTGGGCAGGCAGCTCCCAGAAACTCCTTCCCCCTGACGCCTTGCCGGTGGTTCTCATCCACTTTCTCTGGCTGGCTCTGCTAGGCTGAGAAGGAGTTAAGCTCCGTGGTCACACACTGTGCAGCTGGTGTCTCCTCTTTGCACACGTGTGTGTGCGTGCTTGCATGCGCTTAAAGCTGCTTTTGGAGTGTGGCAGGATCCAGGGAGCATTTTATAGCACCAGTGAGTGGTCTGTCAGACAAGCCCCTCCTTCCCCTCTCCTCCTCTTGCTCTGCTTGCAGCAGTTTCACGCCTACCTGAGCATTCCTTCTTTTTCCGTTTGGGATGGAGGAGGGGTTGTCAGCCGGTGGCCGGAGGCTGTGGGGAGAAGGGGAGCCCTGTGTGGGCTTCACCTGTTGCTGCCTCCAGGACCCCAGACTCCCAGCCTGGCAGATGTGCTTGTGGGGTAGAGACCACAGAGGTCTTTGTCCATAAAAATTCTTCCGCTGCTATCGTGCGCTCAGACTAGAGTAGCTTGGAGACGTCTAGCCCTGCACAGCGTATTATTTGAAAGGATGGGGTGTGAAGCGCATGGTGACTGCTCTCTTGTCTTGAAAGGATGGGGGGTTGGATTGGGGGGAGGGCGCAAATGTCTCCATTTGGTTGCTCAGAAGCCGCCACAAGCCCAAGAGAGCAAATGCTGGAGCAGAGGTGGAAGATGAAGGGGAGCCAAGCTAGACCCCCTGGCAAGGGGCTTTCCCTCCCCCTCGGAAGAAAGCCCACTTGGGGACGAAGCTGAGCCAGTTTGGAAATTAGTCATTCCTGGAGAGAAGTGAAGAACAAAGAGCACTCCAGTCTCTCTTCCCTAGTCACTTCCCACCGAGCAGAACCAAATGGATCCTGCTGCTAATGGAGCACAGCAGGAAGGAGAAGCCCTCCTGCTTCCCCCAGGTCTGCTCTGGAGAAGCAGCAGAGGCCGCTCCCTCTCCTCTTTCTCGCCCGGATGCCTGCCTTTTCAGAGCCCCCCAGGACCCACGGAGCAGCACTTGCCTTTCCACCTTATGAGGGCATTCATTCATTTATCTCCTCCAGCCACACTCCTAATGCCTGATACCCTAAGCCAGGCTTTCCCAAACTTGGGTCTCTGGCTGCTTTTGGGCTACAGCTCCCGTCATCCCTGACCACTGATCCTGCCAGCTAAGGATGATGGGAGTTGTAGTCCAGAAACAGCCGGAGACCCAAGTTTGGGAAAGCCTGCCCTAAGCTAAGGCAAGGAGCACACCACTCCTTCCTTTTGCCTTTGTGGCCCCACCCTGAGCTTTCTCTCCTGTGGCGCTTATGCATACAGATGGTGCCTTGGAACGAGCCGGACTATTTGGTCCATATATGGCCCAATATTGCCTTGCTCTGACTGGCAGCATGTCTCTTTCAGCAAAAGGCCTTTGCCAGCACCTGCCCTCTGGAGATACCAGGGCTTTTGAGCCTGGGACTTTCTGCCACTCAGCTACATGTTGTTGTTTAGTTGTTTAGTCGTGTCCAACTCTTCGTGACCCCCTGGAGCAGAGCACGCCAGGCACTTCTGTCTTCCACTGCCTCCCACAGTTTAGTCAAATACTCAGCGACATACCCAATAGTTTTTCTCCCAAATGGGTGGAGGCAGAGTAAAGCCTTCACTGAGGTGCAATGGGGCGCCTCCCGGCTGTTTATCTGCAGAAGCTCAGAAGCCAGGAGATTTGGGGGTGGGGGATAAATGCGCAAGAAGAGACCAGGATGCCAGGCTGACTTTTCTCCCTTGCCTAGACACCCCCAGGATTCGGCCTCCCTCCCCATCCGTATTTTGCTTCTGTTTACACAGCCAAGAGGATAACCAACTTAGCACATAAAAAATAGCCCTTTTCATAAGCGGGTGGCCAGCAGGAGTAGTCTGGAATAACCAGGTTTGATATTCCTCCTCTTCTGCCTGAGAGCAGCAAGGCTCTTCTCAACCCTCCTTCTCCCAGATCAGCCCATTCATGGGAAGGCAGAGCGCAGGGTAGCTGCCTGGGGTTTTTTTGGGGGGGTGGAGCCTAGTGACCAGGTTGCCCTCCTTGCCATCCATTGACGCTTCCACTTCCTTCCTAAGAAGATGAAGAAACACTGGGTCTCCATAAAGGGGGGAGAGATCTGAGCAGTCCGGTGTGTGGCAGGGGGGCACCGCTTCCTCTTCCCTCTCCACCCCCCAGTTCCACATCCCTCCACTGCCTTTCCCCCTGTCCCTCTCTTCTCCCCCTTCCCCCTTCCTCCACGTGGACCAGCTATTTTCAAGAAAGTGCTACTGGGAAGAGAATCCTTTTCCTTGCCAGGAATGCACACGGAGGAATGCCTGGGCTGTTCCAAGAGCAACTTCCAGACGTGTGGCTGAGTGACGGCAGCTCCTTGTGGAGTGGGGGGAGGACTATGGTGGCGGGGGGGGGGGGGGAGGGCTGCAGCCTCCTTTGTGAGTAAGCGCTCAGGCTGATGTGTTAACTACACGGGGAGGCGGAGGGAGGGGATGGATGGATGGCTACTGGCTGCTTCCACAGAGGAGGGAAAACTCTCCCCTGGAGCAGCTCTTGGCTGGCGCTTGAAATCCAAGCAAGGCACCCGCAAGGAAGGGGGTGTTGATTGTCTTGCCCTGACCTTGGTGGTGGCAACAGCAGCAGATTCACTAGGCACCCCCAGCCCTTCTCAGCCCTCTCCTGGCAGGCCACTTTGACCTCTTCCCCAGTTGAAAAGAAAAGGCTCAAAATTCTGCACCAAGAGGAGGGGCAAGGTCAGGATTCTGCTCAATCCGCCATTGTGTTTCTGAGGACTTTGCAAGAGAAGCTTGAAGCCCTTCAGGCACACGGCATTGGCAAAGCCGTGGGGGACCGAAGCTTGCTTTTACCAAAACTTAAACAAGTGGGAGCTGAGACCTGAGGTTGACAGCAGAGCAGGATGCTGCTCTGGCCAGTTATTTCCCTCTTGGTGTGGGTGCTTGGAACCTTCGGGGGGGGGCGCTTTCCAGTGGTTGCACGCCAAAGGCAACTGGTAGGCAGAAAATATGTACCTGGCAGCCTGCTAGCCAAGGAGGAATGCAGGGGGTGGCATGGGGACGGATGAACTGTTTGTTCCTTGCAAGGCCTGCTGTAATCCAGGAGTGCGGCTGGGATCACCAGCCAGTGTTGTGGCTAAGGCAGCAGCGCCCCAGACACTTCTCCCTGGCGCAGTGCGCAGAGGGGCTCTGCAGTGCTCTTTGCACGTGCAGCCTGGTCATGCCGGGGGAATGCCTTGGAAGGGAGTCAGTTGGACATCCTTGGAGCTGGCATCCTCCTCCTCCCCCCCAGGCCCAGCCAAACCTTCCTGGCTGGAAAATTCCTGGCAGGACCCTAGAAAGGGAGACCAGAGGTGCTGAGCGGATAGACCAGGGGAGCCTCTCTCTCTCTCTCTTCCGGGGCCCTTAACCACCCACTTCCACCACCGTCACCCCAGCCACTTGTTGCTTCCTGTGTGTGCGCTTATGGGAACCAGATGGTGCAGCCTCTGAGCATGCAAGGGCAGAGGTCACATTCACACCTCCCTCCCAGACAGCCTGTAATTGGGAGGAGGGGTCCCCTTCTCTTGTGCACTCTGCCCTTGAGCAAGAGGGAGAGGGGGTGCTGTGTGTGTGTGTGTGTGCGTGCGTGTGTGTGAGAAAGAGAGAGTGCAATGGCTGTAAGAAGTCAAACAAGGAGATCTATCTATCTATCTCCACCCCCTCTGGGAAGGGGTTTCTGTCTGTTTTTCTTCACTCTCCCCCATCACCACATGTGGCACCCCCATTCCCCACAGAAGAGGATGGGTTGGGGGTGCTCCCTGGGGTGCCCTCCGGTCTCACACCCAAAGGCAAAGGAGCTGCTTCTCCTGCCTCCTCTCCTCCCTCTTTCCAGAGCATGCCAAAAGTGGTAAATTCAGTTGTGTCTGCAGTGGCCTTTTGGGTTCCACTTTGATGGAGCTGAGGAGCCCATGAATGAAGGGCTTGACATTTCCCACCTCTGGGGGGAAAGAGCTTTAGATATCCTGTGCCTTAAACCAAACCTTGGGCACATTGCATTCTGGGACACGTGGTCTGCCTTGACGTGCTTCTCCAGATGTGTTTCCAGCGGTGTCCTGGATGCTACATGTGCACACGCTCCCAGTGGTGATGGTGGCAATCTAATCAGCATGGGGGGGGGGTTTAGACTGAGTTCTGCTTTCCCAGCCGGGGGCCAATCCAGCGAAGATGGAATCACAGCAGATGCGGAGCTGGCCGAGGCCAGAGCTGGGGGCTGCCAGCCCTGCGAGTGCTGGAAAGTGTGAGGCTCCCTCCTCTGTGCACGGCTGCTGACCACCCCCACCCCCTCTGTATTTTAACAAGTTTCTGAAGGGCGCCCATAAATCCCCAGCTCTGCCTTTAATGAGCCGCTTGCCGCGCTCGGTGGTGGCGCCCGGCCGTGGTTCCAATCATGGAGCCATTAGAGGCAGCAGCTGAGTGTAACCCACCCAGCCCTTTTTCGGGATTTGCCAGATGCCGGCCTTGATGGGCCTCCCACCTCCCCACACACAACCCAGCAGAGGAACCGAGGGGTGACCATGCTGGAAAGAGGCGGAGGAGGAGGAGGAGCAAGAAGAGAGTGCTTTGCCCCCTGGCGGGAGCCCTGAAACCATAGGCTGCCCTGCCTGCTGGCCTTGCTCCACTTGCCCCGGCTGGCTTGGAGGCTGGCTGGTGCCAGGGCAGCCCACTTAGGCCCACGCTGTCTTTTCAAACAGGCAGCCTCTTCAGCTGCAAAGAGGTCTTTCCCAGCCCTGCTCCTTGGTCCTGTTCACTGGAGAGAGAGGGGCTACCCAGGGATCGCACCTGGGACCTTCTGCGTATAAAGCAGGGCCTCCTCCCTGCATGCCGTCAGGAGGGCGGAGGGAAGCTGGTTGCATCTGGTGGCATTTTCATGGTCCCCTGGGAAGGTCTTCAGAAGCATCCCTCCGTGTCCGTGATACAGGCCAGGCTAGCCCATCGCCCTGCGTCACCTTCACCTGCGGTGGCTGAAGTTCCTCATTACTCTGACACACCTGGCTCCCTTATGAAGCCGTCCCTACCAGATGGTGCCAGCTGCAAGCCAGCAGGGTGGATGAGGCTGCCTTCATTGGGTGGGTAGGGAGAGGCTGCCAGCGGGCATTGTGGTTCTCTCTCTGTGCCTCTGCATCCACCCTGCCTGGTTTGGGGGTGCAGAGTCAGGATTTGAGGCCAAGCCAGGGGTGGCGCTGAGCAGTCTTGGTTTCCCTTGGACACCCTGCAAGAGCCCATTCACGGGTGAGGGAGGGGAGCAGGTTGGACCTGCCATTGTGGGGTGTGTGTGCGAGAGAGATGCCCTCCAGACCTTCCCCTGAACCTGAGCAGCTGCCTTCAGGCCTCCAGAGCTGGCTTTTGTCTTATCCCTCGCCCTCTTCCTCCTCCAGGATATCCGCAACACAGTGGGCAACATCCCCATGGAGTGGTACCAGGACTTCCCCCACATTGGCTATGACTTGGATGGGAAGAAGATCTACAGGCCCATCCGCACCAAGGATGAGCTGGACAAGTTTTTGGAGAAGATGGAGAGCCCTGACTACTGGTGAGGGGCTCTGAGCTGGCAGAGGATGGCAAGGGGAGGTGGGAAACACCGAGCAGCTCAGTCATGTCCTCTGCGCATCCAAAGTGCTTCATGTGCAGCATTATCTCACCAGTCTTTGCGGCTGCCCCAGAAAGTCAGCCAGTGTCGTTACAGACAGGGCTGAGACCCAGAAAGTGTGCCCAGCACAGGGCGGGCCTGAGACTCGGGTCCTGCCAACAACTCAGGCCCTTAGAGTTCTGCCACCTGTGCCCAACAAGGGCTGGTCGGCAGGGTGGGCAGCCTGTCTCTCCCCCCCCTTCACCCTCCCCTTTCACCCCACCCCAGGCGGACGGTCCAGGACAAGATGACCGGAGTGGACATCAAGCTATCTGACGAGCAGGTGGATCTGGTGCACCGTCTCCAGAGGGGCCAGTTTGGGGATGTAAATTTCAACCCATACGAGGTAAGGGAAGGCCTGCCGCCCAATGGCAATGAGGCTCCTCCTCTTCCCCCGCCACTCTTCAGCTCCGCCCTCCTAAGCCCCGCCTCTCTTGCAGCCCGCCATCGACTTCTTCAGCAGCCAGGTGATGATCCATCCTGTGACGAACCGCCCAGCCGACAAGCGGAGCTTCATCCCCTCCCTCATTGAGAAGGAGAAGGTGAGCAGGAGAGGGAGGGAAGGGAGGGGTCTGGGCCAGGCGTCTCCCATCAAGCACAGGATGTGCAGGGGGGACAGAAGATTCAGGCATTATGAGGCCTGGCTCTCCAGGCCAGGCTGGAGTCCTACCCAGATCTCATGAGGTGCTCTTATTAATCCCCATATGCTCCTCCCCAACTAGAGAGCCCCACCCTGGTGGAGAGAAGGACCCCCCCCCCCAGTATACCCTGGAGGCAGCCCTGCCCCTGAGGAGCCCCATGCTGGAAATGCCTTGAGCCACAGCGAGCATTTGGCTCTGGGCACAGAAGCCAGGGCACTGAACTGGCTACAGCAGTTGCTGCACACCAAGATGTTGCTGGTCAAGCCTGGTCAGAAGAGACATCCACTCAGTGCAAAACCTGAGCTCTGCATCAGCCAGCTGCTCCCCAGGCAGGTGGAGGCACCTGGTCCTAAACGTTCGCCTGGGGCAATTCTGGGTCCAGCAAGGGGCCCTGGAGGGCTTGCCAGGACTGTCTGCTCCTGAAAACACTCACTAGCGTGCAGAAAGCAACATCTGGGCCAGGGGTCAGCAAACTTTTTTTGGAGGGGCCAGTTCACCGTCCCCCAGACCTTGTGGCGGGCCAGACTGCGCGCGCGCGCGCGCGGCAGAGAGGGCTTTTCTCTCTCCCCCTGCCTACCTATGGTGCTGCCGGTGCAAGGGTGGGCTGGCTCCAGAGAGGCTCTGTAGACTGCAGCTCCTGTGCCTGCCCTTGCGAGCGGCAGAGGGACGATTGGCCCGAATGGGCTGTCTGGCTCCGGAGAGGCGCTGCCCAAAATGGCGCTCAGCCAGCTCAGCCTAGCCCCCTTCCTCCTCTACACAGGGCGGGGAGAAGTCAGGAGGAGGCGCCACGGTGTGTGATTAACGGAAAAAATTAAGGAAGGAATCCACACAATCCATGGACCGGATCCTGAGGGCAATTGGGCCGGATGCAGCCCGTGGCCATAGTTTGCCGACCCCTTATTTAGGCGGTCAGGAAAGCTTAAATGTACCTGAGCAAGAAGAAAGTTTATTGCCTGGAACACAGGAAAACAAGGAAATTGTTAGTGTTAAGAAGCAGGTTCCTAGGAAGGAGGCGATTCTGTGGCCCCACTTGAGGAAAAGTCTCTGGCCAAGCGGAGCATTGAGCACCATGAAGGCCGCCTCTTCCCAGGTTCTCCTTCCACCCACAGGGAGGAACAGGCAGCTCTCTCTCCTGGCTGCTTCCTTACTGAGCAGGTCCCCATTTGCAGGTCTCCAAGTTGGTCCACGCCATCAAGATGGGCTGGATCAAGCCCCGGAAGCCCAAGGAGGACACGCCGACTTTCTATGACCTTTGGGCTCAGGAAGATCCCAATTCCATCCTGGGCCGGCACAAGATGCATGTTCCTGCCCCCAAGCTCCCTCTGCCCGGCCATGAGGAATCGTACAACCCTCCGCCAGAGTACCTCCCTACTGAGGAAGAGGTGAGCTGGAAGGAGGTGGAGCAGGCTGGGGTGTGTGTGGATCAGGGAAAGAGAGTCTGTGGTCCCCACTCAGGAGGGGAGGCAGAACACTCAGAGGGTCTCCTGGGGTCCCATCTCCAGCTGCTTTTCTACTTCCAGGTGACCTCGGTCTCTTTCTCTCCCTCTCCCTGCAGAAGCTGGCCTGGGAGCAGCAGGAGCCTTCGGAGCGCAAGCTGAACTTTGTGCCCCGCCGGCATGACTGCCTTCGCCGGGTGCCTGCCTACCCCCGCTTCATCCACGAGCGCTTCGAGCGCTGCCTGGACCTCTACCTCTGCCCACGCCAGAGGAAGATGCGGGTATGTAGACGCCGCGGGTCTCTCCCAGGGTGGGGGGGGGCAGGGAAGGCAGGTCGGCTGGGACCACGGCCTGCCTCCCTCCCCCGAGTGGGACAGGAGGAATATGCCACTCACCTTCCCAGGTGGCTTCTAAGCGGCTTGCAAGTACAAACTCCACACCAAATTAAAATCCACAGTGGAACAGTTCCATCAAAACATTAAACACATCCATAAAATGTCCACTAACACGAGGCAGTTAAGGGGCAGGACTGGAACAGAGTCGCCACCTGAGATGCTGGTGTGCAGGAGAGTGGCAGGGGTCTCGGCAGTCACAAAGCTGAGACTGCAAAGGTCGTTCCGGCTTCCAGAGGGAGACATCTCCTCTGGAAGGAGGAGGTGGCAGAGATATGCCCCCCTGGGAGCCTGCACAAAGCAGTCTGGCCTCTCCGCTTAAGGCAAGCTGCCTTCCTGGAGCAGAGGGCCCCGTGGAAGGCGGGAGCCCTTGGCATGCCCTTTGCTCACAGCTTCCTTCTCTTCTAGGTCAACGTGGATCCTGAGGATTTGATCCCCAAACTGCCCAAGCCGCGGGATCTGCAGCCGTTCCCCACCGTGCAGGCCTTGGTAAGGCTTCGGAGGGACCCCACCAAGGGGAGGCAGGGCCCCCCTCTGGCTTTTATGCTGTGGGTGGGAGCAGGGTATAGAAGTCAAGTCTGTAAATGAGGGAAGAGACAGCCAGGGGTCCCGTACTGCCCTGGTCAGTGGAGTGGGCAGTGAGAGCGCTGTGTGAGGAGTCTCTGGCCCATCCGTCCAGCCTTGCCTGCTTCACTCCCCTCCTTCTCTCGCCAGGTCTATCGTGGCCACACCAGCCTGGTGCGCTGCCTCAGCGTCTCCCCCAGTGGACAGTGGCTGGCCTCAGGTAAGCAGTGGCTCTGGACGGGCACCGGGAGCACAAGCCGCTTCTCGGTGGGGAGGGGAGCAGGGGCCACTTACCCCTGCCCACCCTCACCCTGGTTGTTCCTGGGCTTGTGCAGGTTCCGATGACGGGACGGTGAAGTTCTGGGAGGTCTGCACAGCACGGTGTGTGAAGACCCTCCCAGTGGAAGGCGCAGTGAAGAGCTTGGCTTGGAACCCCAACCCCACTGTCTGCCTGGTGGGCATTGCCGTGTGAGTACCTTCTCCCTTCTGGGACCAGCCAGGGCGGAGGAGGGAAGGCAGCAGGGTCTCTGAAGGATCTGTGGACAGGGCTCTTCTGGCTGGGTGAATGGCACAACAGGGATCCTAAGGGAAAGGCCGGCTCCTGCTTGCTCACAAACAAAGCTGCCCATGTCGCCCTGGCAGGGCCTTGACGCAAACCTTGTGGCAGCTCAGCTAGAGATGCTGAGCACGGTTCTGGTCACCTCCTCAAAAGGAGATGGTGCAGCTGGGAAGGGGGCCTGCCGTAAGGAAGACACGGGGGCCCTTCTGCAGGGGGCCACTCTTAAGCAGTGGGGGAAGTGACAGCGCAGTTTGTGAACTCTTGAGAGAGGACAAATGCACAGACACCCCCAGGATCCTCGAACTCGGGGCAGGGGGAGAGGGGGGTCATCCCATGAAGCTGCTTGCCAGGAGATGCAGAAGAAAGAGGCGGAGACCCTTCTTCACACAGCATGTCCCCCACACCCGGGGTCTGTGGCTGCTGCAAGATGTGCTGAGCACCTGCTTAGGCAGCTCCGAACGAGGGCTGTGAGGGTTTGTGCACGGAGGAGGGACAGTCTTGCGCAGGGTGGCTGGATGGGAGCTCCAGGGGCTTGGGCGGGTGGACAGCAGAAGAGGGCTGCTTGTGGGGAACCTGTGGCACATCTGGCCGGCCTCTGGTTCCTTCTGTTAAAATGTTTGCATGCCCCCTTTTGGCAGCTTTCAGAACAGCCAGTGAAACTGGGCCCAGAACGTGGGACTTAAGGAGCCCCTTCTGATCCTGCCCAGCCAGGGTGTCCTTGCGCCACACGCCAGGTTTCGTCTGGGGGCTTCTGCAGACCCACCTCAGAGGCAGCTCCAGGCTGCATTGGCTGGGACCGTTGCTTCTCTGCGCCCCTGGGACCCAGCAAGCGCAATGTCTTCCTCCTCCTCACCTTTGTCTCCCATTCCCCGCCTTGCAGGGAGCAGTCGGTGCTCCTGGTCAACCCCAGCCTTGGGGACAAACTGCTCTATGGGGCCACTGACCAGCTTCTGGATGCCTACGTGCCCCCCGAGGAGGAGCGGCCACAGCCTGTCACCTGGGAGGAGGCAACCGGAGAGGAGAGGAGCCGGGGCGTGCGCCTCATTGTCCGGCATGGGAAGGTACCCAAGGAGAGGAAGGGGGGCTTTGAAGCTCAGGGTGGGAGGAGGCTATTGCAATGCCCACTAGCCTTGTCCCTGCTCTGCTAAGCCTGAAAGGAAGGAGGGGAGCCCCCTCTCTGCTAATGAACCTTATTTATGTCGCATCTAAGAAACTGTGTGTGTGATGATGTTTGCCTGCACACACCCATAGCCTTGTCTTGCCTCCCTCCTGCAGTCCCTGAAGCAGGTGACTTGGCACGCGAAAGGCGACTACTTTGCCACGGTGGTGCAGGACAACAGCCACCTGCAGGTGCTGATCCACCAGGCCAGCAAGCGCTGGAGCCAGGCGCCCTTCCGGCGCAGCAAGGGCCAAGTGCAGCGCGTCCTCTTCCACCCGCTGAGGCCCTTCTTCTTCGTGGCCACGCAGCGCTTCATCCGCGTCTACAACCTCCTCAAGCAGGAGCTCACCAAGAAGCTGCACGCCAACTGCCAGTGGGTCTCCAGTGTGGCCCTCCACCCGGCAGGTGAGCAGCCTCCGCGGGGAACACCCACTTGGCACACGGGGGGGGGGGGGCGTGGTGGGCCCTCCAAGGGGGAGATCGCTGCCCCAGAGGACTCAGTGAGTTATGCCTCCCCTGGGTGCTGCCCTCGCCTGCTGGGGCCAGACTGGAGCCGCAGCGCTCAGGCGTCCTTAGGGGGAGAGGCCCCTGCTGAAGGCTCCCTGCTTCCTTCCCCCCTCAGGTGACAACCTGATCTGCGGCAGCTACGACAGCAAACTCGCCTGGTTTGATCTGGACCTGTCCACCAAGCCCTACCGGGTGCTGAGGTCAGTCAGCAGAGAAGCCAGGGATGGGTGCAGGGCCATGGCGGATCTGGGTGGAGGCCCTCTAGGCTCCCCTTTCCCACCCACCACCCAAAGACCTGCTGCTGCCCTCTTCCTGCCTGTGTGGCTGCAGAGGTGGGCAGGCAGGTTCAGCCCCCCCCCCCCGTATCCACTCCAGCTGTTGCCTCCCAGTGGACGTTGGATGGATCTCAATTCACACCCCCATTCGCCAGCATAACCCCTCCCCATGCAGAGAAGTAAAACAGGTTGCCCGCAAGGCGGTGGTGCCCTGCTGTCTTGGGAATGGCCCTGAAGGGGATCTTACAATGGCCGCCCATTTCTAGAGCACCCCTTGGGATAGTTGCTGGAGGGTGAGGCTGACCTCCCTTGGCCAGACTCCCGGCCTCTATCCCACTGTAGACTCACTCTTGTGCAGATTTACTGCGTGTCCCTCTCACACACACTTGGTGGCAGAAGGAGGGGTGAGAGGCAAAGAAATCCCCCACCCCTTTCCTTGCACGGAGGTTCTCCCGCTGGGGCTTGCGAAGCAACAGAGGAGCACTGCCGTGGCTGGATGAGGCTGACCTTCTCTCTCCTGGCAGGCACCACAAGGCAGCGCTGAGGGCCGTGGCTTTCCACCCGCACTACCCGCTCTTTGCCTCTGGCTCAGACGACGGCAGCGTCATCGTTTGCCATGGCATGGTTTACAAGTGAGTAGGAGGGTGAGGGTGGGGGGGTGGGAGAATGGTTGGGGAAAACCCTCCTGCATAAGAGCCAGTGTGTGAGAGGGAATCAAACTCCTCTCCCCCCCCCCCCCTGCAGTGACCTGCTTCAGAATCCGCTCATCGTTCCGGTGAAAGTGCTGAAGGGCCACGCGCTGACCCACGACCTGGGGGTCCTGGACGTCGTCTTCCACCCCAGCCAGCCCTGGGTCTTCTCTGCAGGCGCAGATGCCACCATCCGGCTCTTCACGTAACCTCCCTCCCCGGGTGGGACTGCGCATCCTGACTCGCTTTCCCAGGGCAGCAGCGGAAGGGCCCTGGGCAGAGACTGAAGCCTGAAATACTTGTTTTATGATTAAATGGTTTAGATACGTGATTGTGGATGGGCTCCTTTGTCCCAGGAAAGGAAGGATCCCTAAAAAACAGAGGGCAGAGCTGGCGGTGGCCTCAAGGAAGGTCTTCCTGCTCAACTATTTTTATTAATTTTCTATACCTATTTACACCTTTACATCGGAATACAGCTGTGCATGGGCCCCGAGGGTCATCTAGTCCAACCCCCTGCAATGCGGCAATCTCAGCTCAAGCATCCCTGTCAGGAGGCCCCCCCCCAACCTCTGCTTCCAAGGGAGCCTGGCCTACTTGTCAAACAGCTCTTACCCTCAGAAAGTTGGCATCTCCTTTTTGGTACCTCGAAGCCATGGGTTCGAGTCCTACCCTCCAAAGCCATGGGTTTGAGTCCTACCCTCCAGAGCAGGTCTACAAACTCCTATGCAAAGTACTGGCCCCCAATAGCCAAGGAAGCCTTGACACGGCGTTTCTGAGAAGCAAATACTTTATTAAAAATAGGTTGTCTGGTTTTATGTACAAATTCTACTGAGAGGAACAATGGATGAACCTGTGGAAGCTCTTGGAAGGGGCAAGAGAGGAGAGTGCAGGAGGGGAGGGGTCTTGCCAGTTCCTCTGTGCACAGTGGGAGAAGTGCCCCCGCTTCTCCCCAAAGTCCCAGATCTGTGTTAAGAGCAGCAGATAGTCCACACCTGATGTGGGGAGAGAGGGAGAAGCCCATGGAGGTGGAAGAGGCAGCACTGGAAAGGGTTTTTCTGTGCTCTGGTGCCTGGACCAGCCGGCTCATGCAGAGCAGCTCTGGCCTGTCCCTGGGGGGGGGGTGCTTGGGACACGTGACTACGAACTGTACAAGTGGGGGTCGTGGCACCGCCGGAAGAGTCCTGGGGTGGTGGGCCTCCCCTGCCCCCCCCCCAGGCGGAGGGTGTTCAGTGAGTGCTGTGGAAGACGTGAGGTGCCTGGAAGAGGCCTCCTGCAGGCCAAGGCGGGTGTGAGGTGCAGCAGGGAGGAAGATCGTCCGGTGAAGACGTCCTGCCAGGGTCCCACACGGGATGCTCGGAGGCCCTCAAACAATCCTGACGAGGCGGCCCAGGGTCTCGGCCACCTTTACCCGCACGGCTGTCACGGGGTCCTTCAGCAGCACAGTCAGAGCTGGGGGGGAAGCAGAGCCCATCAGCAACAAGCCGAATGACTCCCTTCGCTGCGCAAGACGCAGGTATGGGCCCAAGTGGCCCTTATTATCCTCGGCCTCCCGTGTGCCCTCAGTCTCCTCCACCCCAAGACCCCCAACTGGGCCCTATCCTGCTTGGGAGGCAGAGCCCCACTCTGCGACCTGGAGGGCCAGACGGCGCGTAGCCTGGCAAACCCCGCCAGAGCCTCCGAAGGGCGCTGGCCGCTTCGCCTGCTGGCACTGACCCAACTGCGAAAGGGAGCGCACGCCAAGAGTTCCTCTCAAGCAGCAGAGATACAATAATATTTTTCCAGTAGCATGTTTACACTGCAAATCCGAGACTCTTGCGTCCCTGCAGAGCGAACGAGGCGGCCTGATTTATGTGCAGAGCCGCTTCCCGTGGCTCAGCCCTGGCCAGCTGCAGGAGCTCCCCCCGGGGGCGCTGGCAGGCAGAGCGCCTCCCGCTCAATACGGGAAGCTGCGGTGACCCCATCCGGAGCCTGGCCTCCCCGCTCCCCAACTGCATCCCCCACTCCGGCAAACAGACGGGCCTCTCTTCAGGACCACTCCAACAGCCAACGGAAAGATAGTTTTCCCTTTTTTAGTGGTTTTTAAGCTCTGCTGGAAAGCTCAGAGATTTTCCGAGTCTTACTCGAAGCGATGAGGTCACTGCTGACAAGGAAAAACAGCCCCGAAATCCAGGAAAGTTCGTTACTCAAACTGGCTTCCTCCGCTGCGCTTTGAATGGCAGGTCCCTGCTGAGGGAGGGACATGCGCTGGGCATGTCTGATCGCCCCACTTCACATCGCTGGGCCTCCAGCCCCAGCACGCCTGAGGGCAGCCAGAGGTGCAGGTGACCCCCTGTCTCCCCAGGTCCCACCCAAAGGGCAGGCAGCCCTTGCCTGCAATGCCCGGGTGGTCGCTGGCTGTGTGCTGCCTGCACTTTGCAGGAAGGATTCCAGCTCTCTTCAGTTCCCACCTCCCCACAGACACAATCCTCTTATTAACAACCTCCTTGTATAGGAAGACCAATAAAGAGGGTGATAGTCCCCAAGGAAGAGAAGGAGAGCATTTGGCCCGTTAGTGCAGCGCGCATGCTTGGTCTGTGACCTGCATTCTTCCGCCTCCTTCCGAGAGGGGTGTCAAGGCCGACTCTGCCTGCACTGAACCTCAGGTGGAGACACTTCAGCCTCTGCCACCTGCACCCCTGCAGGCTGCCTCTGCCCCAGAACCCCAGTGCCCAGCTGCAAGGGCACAAGGCAAGCCTAGCAAAAGCCCCCCATGAGCTGCCACCCTCACCCCTGCCAGGGGGCACCCAATTTTGAGTACCCTGAAAGGGCACCACAACTGGAAGGACCTGCCTCAGCTGCCAAAGGGACAGGAGCTGGCCTTGGGCACCAGGAACCACCTGGGGGGAGAGGGGAGACCTCGGGCGGCAAAGTGTTCTGCGCCAGCCCTGAGACTCACCGGCAATGAGCTCCTCCAGGTCCAGCTGTTGGCTGTGCTCTCTGTCAACGTGGAGAACAAGGAAGCCTGGAAGGGAAGGGCAAGAGGGTGATGCCCAGGGCAACGCAAGGGGGACAAAGGGGTGGCCAGGAACCGCTCTGCCCAGGGTGCCCCTTGCCCGCCTCACCTACGAACATGGGGGCAGCAGCCCGGATGTCCGGCCAGTTGCTCTTGAAGTAGAAGAGGTTTGTGGCCACCAGGCGACTCAGCGTGTCGGGGTAAGACTGCATCTGCCAAGAGGGAGGGGAGACCCAGCGGAGGTGAGCAGTCGGTGCTGGAGGGGAGACCCCCCCCCCTCAGGAGGAGAGTGTGTCCACCTGTCCGTCCCCCCCCCCCCCCCCGGCCCCACCAGAGCTGGAGGAAGGGAGCGCAGAGGCTTCTCGCTTCTCCACCCTCCCCCAACACCACCAAGAATAAGGGGTGTTCTGCTTCCATTGGCCACCCCATTTGTTCCCCAACCCACTTTGGAGTCCTTTAGAGCCCTAAACAGGACCTCTCAAGAATGGCTTCCGCCCCCGTGAGCCCGGCTGAGCTCTCAGGGCAAACGCCCGAGGCTCTGCTCAGCGTCCGATTTGGAAGACGGGCACGAGCAACAGAGCCTTTTCAGCCAGGGCTGCTCTTTGCCATCTGGGTTGTCTCACCCCTCGGGCTGCGTGAGGCTGCCTGCTTCTTTGGGGATCTGGCCTGGCATAAACCAAGGTGGTTCTTCCTGCCTTTTAACTGCTTTTTTAAAATATCATTTATTAGACTTGCTAGGCACTCACTAGAAATCTACCCGAGTGACTTTCAAAACATTAAAACCCAAAAAGCACAGGGGGGTAGATGATAATAAAAGCATTGCAGTGGTCCAGAGACAGACTTGGTAAAATTTAGAAAGGTGGCTGCCAGTTGCCCGGGGAGGAAGGGGGGGTCTCTGGACAAAGAGGGAAAGTAAAAACATTTCTGAGGCCGAGAGTTGGGCTCCTTGCTGTGCCACCTCGGAGGGAGGGCTTGGGGTCATGCGCTCTGCTCAGGCAGGGGCTCCGCTACCCCCCCCTTCATCCTCACCAGGTGTTTGCAGACGTCATTCATGAACTCGCCATAGTGGAGGCCCCGGTCCTCATGGAGGTGGTTTTGGAACATGTCGCAAAGGACGGGGCAGCCCATGCTGGGGCCACACTGGCGCAGGGCAAACTTGCAAGCCTGCAAGGAGGACATGGGGGCGGCCTGTTAGCTGCCCCAAGAGCAAATCCCACCCCCCTGTGCCAGCCACAGCCCCTCCAACCGAAGAGAGACGCACCTTGACGACCTCTGGCTTTGGGTCCTGCAGGTGAAGCAGCAGAGTGACCAGCCCATTCAGGATCTGCTCAAAGAAAGCCTCTTCGCAGCTGCCGCCACTGAACTTGGTCAGGTGGCCAAAGAGGAGGATGGACGACCGGCGGAGCTCGTGCTTCTCCTGCAAGCGAAGCAGCCCCAGCTGTTGGGCTGTGGCAAAAGCGTCCCAGGGAGGGCCCTGCCTGTCCTCTGCCCTCCAGCCTCCTCAGGGTGGTGTCCCAAGAGACCAGGGCCCTGCGGGACTTGACCTCTTTCCGCAGGGCCTGCAAGACAGAGCTGTTCCGCCTGGCCTTTGGCTTGGACTCACTCTGACCCTTAGGTTTCCCTCCCCTTATGGTTTTGAGGAGGCTGCATATTAAACTGCATTTTAACCTGTCTTTTAAATTCTTTTCTTTTCCCTATTATGTTTTTACTGTTGTAAGCCGCCCTGAGCCTGGCTCTGGCAGGGTTACTATTATTATTATTACTATTATTATTATTATTATTATTATTATTATTATTATTATTATTATTCAAGCTCCCCCACAGCCACAGACCAGGATCCCTGCCATCCCCCCCCCCCACCAGCAGGGAAGGACCCAAACTTGCCTTAGGAAGAACTCTGGCATGCTGTTCCTCCCCCCCCTCCCCCCGGGGCTGAGCTGCCTTCTGCCCCAGCAGCCCCTCGTCCAGGGCATCATCCAGGCCAGCTTACGCTATCGAAGAAGGGCCGGATGCGGATGGCGATGTGGAGCAGCATGGAGCGGACGTCCCTCTCCTCCAGAAAGCCCAGGATCTTGGCGAGGCCCCCCATGGCTTCCAGGGCCACCAGGCTGTGGGGGTCGTCCTTGTCGTCCATGCCGTTCATCATGGAAGCCAGGAGCTGAGCCCCGTGACGCCTCACCTGCAGCCAGGGGCACACACCAGGCACCGTCAGTGGCAGTGCCAGGGGTGGGTGCGCCCCAGCGCCTCTGCTGCAGTTGCTGCCCCTCAGAGCAGGGTGGCAGCAGTGAGCCAGAGGGGGGCAGGGCCAAAGCCCACCCTGGCACCCCTCCTGTGCCCAAGGAAGAGCGGCCTCGCCCTGGCAGATATTGGGGAGGAGGAAAGGGAAGGCGCCCCCCTGAGCACGGGAAGCAGAGGGGGCCCACTGGCATCCGCCCTCACCTTCTCTGGCGAGCCCGAAGCCATGTTGCCCAAGCCGCGCAGGGCCAGCATCCTCACGGAGGTGCAGGGGTCCCTCTGCCGGGCCGTCATGCTGTCCATCACAGACGCCAGCAGGACCAGGTCGTTCACCACGTTGCTGCTGAGGAGCTGAAAGGCGCAAGCGGCGAGTACAGAGACACACCCTCCCTAGGGCCACAGGCTCAGAGTCGGAGTCTGCAGCTCCCCTTGAGGCACCCCAGGGCTCAGGGTCAGGCCAGAAGGGAGGAGGACCAAGTCCCCCCCCAGGCCCTGCTCTCTTGCCTCAGAGCCTTTCCGGGCCAGACCCCTCCCTCTGTCCTTGGCACATCGGGGGAGAATGGAGGGCAGCTCACACCTCATCACCTTCCCAAGGGGGCTGGGGGGCCACAGGCGCCTGCTCCTCAGAGCTGCTATTTTAAAGCTTCAGCCGGACGGCAGGCCCAGGCAGGCAGCCAGCCCCTCCAGCTCTGGGCCCACGTCCAGCCACAGGACTCCCCGCCGCTCAATCCTAGGCCACTCCATCAGCGGAGACGCAAAGAGGTGGTTTATGAGCCAGGATTGAGCCGGGCAGCGACAAAGGCACTTGGAAAGCCCCAGCTGGAGGTGGCGAGTCAGGCAAGGAGGTATAGGGGTTACAGCAGCAGCAGCAGGGAGGAGGGTGCCTGACGCAGCAGCTGGACTCCGTTCCTCAGGGTGGCATGTCAGGAGCGATGAGGTGAGGCTTTGCTGGCTCCTGGGGCTGAGGGGCAGCTCCCCTCCGGTGGGGGGCGGGAGAAGGGAGCTAAGAGGCAGAGCCCCTGCCTTGCACGCAGGGGGTCCCAGGTTCAGTCCCCACTGGCAGCTGTTCCTGCTGCTGCCAGTCAGTGCAGGCCATAGGGAGCAAGACAGGGGAAGGCAGCTCCCCAGGCTCCCCTTAAACAGCAGCCTTGGCTAGGGAGGGGCACCCCTTCTACTAGTCAGGGGTGGGGGGAGAGGACAAATCAGAATATTCAGAGAGTCTCCAGGGAGGGTCCGTGGCCACAACAGACATGGCCAGAGCTCTTGGCAGTCTCCCCCTTTGCAGTTCCCCCTCTCATTACTGCCTTGCCCACCCTGGCCAGGGCCAAGAGCAGGACCCCCAGCAGGAGGACCCCCCCCCAGCCCCTTCGTGGACCCACCTCCGCAAAGAAGGCCGTGGTGGTCAAGCGCTGGCTGTCGTAGATGCTGTTCAGCATGGGGGAGAGGGTCTTCACAATCAGGGGCAGCTTGGGCCCAGCGTGCTTCGCCATGGCGCTGAGGAAGAAGAGGGCACCCACCCCAGTTGAGATCGCCTCTTGCCACGTAGCGGGCAGCCCACCCCACGCCAGCCCTGCTCCTTGGGAAGCGGGAGAGGAGGGGGCTCCCATCTCCGCCACGGCTTCCCCATCCCAATGACTCCACAGCCCTGCCGAGAAATTCAGCCCAGCGGCTCTTCCTCTCCCGTCTCCCTGCCGTCGCACTGGCTACTGAACCCACGGGCTCCGCTCAGTCCCAGGGCCAAACTGGGAGGCTCAGTAGCCAAGAGCCTGGGGTGCAAAGAGAGATAACCAGGACTGGCTGAATGCTGCCCCCCCCCAGGAGAACAGCCCCCCCAGCTCACATTTCAGAAGCAGATCAACCAGTGATGGTTGGACTAGTTGATCCTTAGGGATCTCCTCCCAGTCCTGCAATTCTATGGCCTCCCCGCCTCCCCTGGCGCTAAGGAAGCAGACGGATGTCTGTCCCTGGGATTGGCAAACAGGTTTCTTGGGATTGCAGCAGGCATCTCAGCACAAGAGCCCCTTCCGCTCCTGGCCTAAGTGTGCCAGCTGAGCCCCGTCCCCCCGCCCAGGGCAGCCCCAGGAGACGGGCTCAAGCGGGCACAGCCTCCTCTGCCACCCACCCGCTCACCTGGCCAGGACGGCGACGCCATCGTGGTGCCTCTCCACGCTTCTCAGGGACTCCCAGCCGCCCGAGGCCGACACTGCCCTGGCCACCTCTTCGCTGCCCCCCTGCGTCAGCATGGCCTTGAGGGTCTCCACGGCAGAGCTAGGGAGGGGGGGGAGAGAGATAGAAGGTCCACTCCGTTCTGCCTCAGAGAGAGGGGAGGGTGGGGGAGAGGGGCCGGATCCGTGGCTCCTGCCACCCCAGGCGCCTCTTGGAGGTGCTCAAGGCTGACGGCCGCAACGCTAAGAAGCCCCGGGCGGCTGCTCAGAGGAGCTTTTGCCTGCATTAGTGTTTTATGGGGGTGGGATTATTGTGCCGTGAGCGGAGCGTGACATCTGGAAAACCTCCATTGTCCTGTCACACTAAACCCAAAATACGTGGGGAGGATATGATGACTTGGGGTCCCCCGAAACAGGAAACCAGCATTCGCACACAGACCAGGCGGGCAGCCTGCTCTTCTCCACCAACGTCCAAGAGGAGAGACAGATGCCCCTCTCTGGACCCAGCCTGGCTATGGGGGGGGGGGGACCTGGCATGGAGAGTTCCGCCTTGCCCAGCGCCTCCAGCCATTGCCAGGATCCTGTTCGCCAACCAGTTGGGAATCTGTTTGCTGTCTGCACACAGCTCTGGTGGAACACACCAAGGGAGTTTGCCAACTGACCGGGGAGGGGGGTGATTCTGTGCCCCCCCAGGGATGTCGCTGGACCCCCATCTCCCAGCATCCCTTTCCACTGGCCCTGCTGGGAGTCCAAGAAGCTCTGGAGGGCGGCAGGCTCCCCAACTCTGGCGCAGGGAAAGGAAGGCAGCAGTTGGGGCAGCGAAGGCAAAGTTGTGCCTTGCCTGCCGGTAGCCCAGCGAGGGGCACCCACCACCCCTGGGAGGCTGACCCTGCCGGCTTCTAAGTGGAGCAGCCAACTTGGAATGGTGCAGAAGCGGTGAGCACCCACAGGCACAGGGGCCAAGGGACCCCCTGGCCAAACAGGCCCTTCCCTCCCACGCCAAAGGGCCCTTGGCAGGCGAATGCCGCTGTGGCCCCTGGACGGGCATTGACACCACTAAGAAACACGATCCCATTGGAGCACCCAGGGCAGCCGCTGCCTGCCAGGCCAAGGTGCCAGGGGGAGCCAGGGGGAACAGGGTGTGTCCCCCCCCCCAGCCAATGCAAGTGGCGCAGGAGCAGCACACACTGCACACAGGGGAAACACCTGCTGCTTCTGACACTGCCCCTTGGAAACCAAAAAGCAAGCCCCACCTCCCTGGAGAGGGGCAGGGAGTGGATGGAGGAAGTGCAGACGATGGCCAGAGGTGTCCACTGCCCCCTCCAGGGCCGGGGCATCCACAGCACTGCTGCTCTGCATGTCGCAGGGGGGAGAGCCAGGCTCCCAGCGATTCACAGCAAGGCTGCTTTGAACATGCATCTCCCCCCACCTCCCCAAATTCCATTTTTATTCAGGAAAACGCTTCCCTGGCCTGTGCAGCACTGAGCAGCTCCTCCCTGCCTTGCTGAGAGGCAGACGTAACCCAACCCGGCAGCCGTGAGAGAGAGAGAGAGAGAGAGAGCGCGAGGGCACCTCTGCACGCACCATGCAAAGAATGCGAAGGCGAAAACCACAAGCCAGGCTGCAACAGGAAGAGCGATTTAATATTTCCTGATTTAGGGGGAGGCGAGTGTGTGGAAAGCGAGGGGGGAGCTAATCCCCCCGCCGAGGTCAGGCCTGCCTTCATACCTAATACGTTATGGGCCGTGGCGCATTACCCAACCATCAGATTACGTGCGGAGACCTCGCTGCTGCTGCCGCCGTGTTGGTGAAAAAAACAACCCCCCAACAAAATCAGTTCCACATGGCAGGTAGAGGGAGGCAGCTGAGGGGGCTGGCCCAGAAGTACCTGCAGGGGTCCAGCGGCCGGAGGGGCTGCCCGCGGCCGGCGCTCTTCCTCTCCTTGGACTGCATGTTCTTGGGGAGGTGGACGCCCACCGTGCAGCTGACCCGGAGCAGGAGGGAGACGAAGAGCTCAGCGTAGAGGCCCATGATGGCCGGGCCACACTCCGGGACAGACATGATCTCATGCAGAGCGCATGTGGCCTGGAGGGGGGAGAGGGGAGGTCAGGAGGGGGCACCAAGAGCCGGGAGAGGCACCCTGGGGCGCTCAAGCAGGGTGCCCCCAAGGCAGAGGGGCGGAGTCTGGGCCGCTCAAACGTCCCTGGGAGGATGGAGAGACCGTCCCTGGGGCTTTCCGTGGGCCTGGGGGGCAGGAGGTCCCCCCTTTCCCCATCTCGAGCCCCAGCGGGAAACCCCGGGAGCCTTTGCTGCCGGCCAGTGGGGGAGAGATGGGCCTGCTTCGCTCCTGGGGCCCCCCCAAGTGTTGGCTGCTGGGAGGCAGGTGGGGCTGAAGAGCAACGCGCAGGTCTGAAGGCTGAATCAGAACTCCGCGGGGTCAAGCAGCCACAGCAGACACACTCCAATGTGTGTGTGTGTGTTTGTGTGTCGCATCTCGCTGCCGTGGCCACTTGAAAGCGGAGAGGCTGGGCTGCTCCTGAACAATGGCCCTGGGGTGGGCCAGGGGGGGTTGCAGGGGCCGGGGTCGGCTTTCAAGCATGACGGATCCGCTGGCATCTGCGTCTGGTTCGGCGGAGGAGGAGGAAATTTTCACAGCTGCTTTCCTGCTCACAGAGCTGCCAAGCGGCGGCGTTTATTTTCTTGGGGGGATAAAACGCAAAGCGATCTCCCTGGAGGACGAACACCTGAGAGGGCCTTTATGAGCCGGCGGATTAGCGCTAATAGGCATTATATGGCAAGGCCTCTTTTCCAGGGACCAGGCCTGGCACAGACACCCGAGGGGAGGAAATGAGGGCAGCGGAGGGGGCGCGGCAGCAGCCCAGGTGTGGGGGGCGGGGGGGGGGAGGAAGAGGCAGCAGGAGGAGGAGGAGGAGGAGGAGGGCTTCTTAGCAAGCAGGCCGGACACTCACCGCGAGGGGGAAGAAAGTGGCCACGCGCTCGGAGCCGCTGCCCCGCAAGAAGGACTTGTTCTCTTTGTAGGGGACGTCCCGGTTCACTTTCTCCAGGAGCAGCTCCAAGACCTGGGTGGCGAGGGGGGGCTCCGAGGCCAGGGCCCGCCACATCAGGCAGCTGCAGCTGAAACGGAGAAGGGGAAGGAGGAGGCCAGCGTCAGAGGCTCCCCAGGCCAAGGAGCGTCTCCACCCCCATCGTTCTGCTCGGACACCGAGGTCCAGTGCCGAGGGCCTTCTGGCGGTTCCCTCATTGCGAGAAGCAAAGCTACAGGGAACCAGGCAGAGGGCCTTCTCGGTGGTGGCACCTGCCCTGTGGAACACCCTCCCATCAGATGTCAAAGAGATAAACAACTACCAGACTTTTAGAAGACATCTGAAGGCAGAACTGTTTAGGGAAGCTTTTAATGTGTGACATTTTAATGTATTCTTAATCTTTGCTGGAAGCCGCCCAGAGTGGCTGGGGAAACCCAGCCAGATGGGCGGGGTATAAATAATAAATTATTATTATTATTATTATATGGCTGCCGGGGGACAAGCTTGCTCTGGGAGACAGGGAGCCCTGCACTTTCAGGCATCGGCCAGAAACAGGGGCTCCCGCAGCCCAGGATGCTCAGTCAAGGCTCTTCTGGCTCAGCAGAGCTCCCTCCCCCCCTTGGACTCCCCGTCCCTGGGGCTGAACCCAAGAGGGGCTCCAAAGAGCCACAGCCAGAGCCCTGGCGGGAGAGCAGACGTGTGAAGGGGCAAGAGAGAAAGAGACCCCTTGGGCACCATCAGGGCTTCCTCCTGGCCGGGCTGACCTCAGCCAGAGCCTTCCTGCACCACCTCCTTACCATGGGGGGAGGAGAAGGGAGATTCTCCTGGAGAAAAGCCCCCCCCCCCCACACACACACCAGAAGCAGCTGCAAAGGCTTTGGCCCAAGGGCTCCAGCGGACGCAGGTGCAGAGCCGCCTACCTGTCCAAGGGCAGAGGGTTGCCCAGGAGGCTGGAGACCACAGCGGCCTTGTGCTGCGCGGCCAGGATGTGGACTGTCTGCTGGGCCGCCTTCCGGACAGCCTCCTCCTCCACCTCCTGCAGCTTGGAGTGCACCACTGCCAGGATCTCCGGCACCTGCGGGGGCACAGGGGGCTCAGAGGCTGCCGCGACAGGCACCCCCCCAGGCAGAGCAGGAGGGAGGGACCCCTCAACTCCATCCTCTCCACCTGTGGGTCCCCAGATGTTGAACTACAACTCCCATCACCCCTAGCTAGCAAGGCCAGAGCTCAGGGTTGATGGGAGTTGTAGTCCAACATCATCTGGGGACCCACAGGGAGAGAACCACTGCCCTAGGGGGAGCACATAAGGGCTTCTGGAGTGGGCGCCCCCCCCCCTTGGCACTTGTTGCCAACTCCTCTACAAGAATGCAGGAATCACAACTGAAGCAGCTGTGACAGGTTGGGGGGCCACCCATTAGGGATGATTTGGTAGTGACCCCTGCATAGGGGGTTGGACCAGACAACCCTGGGGGGGGTCTCTTACAATTCTACAATTCTTTGATTAAGAAGGGGCAGCACAGAGAAGCCCGCCGAGCCTCTGCCCCAAAGACCCAGGATCCCAATCCAGGGAGAGGGCCCCCCCCAGCCTTCCTCCTAGCACCCATGGACATTCAAGAGCCCACGGAGAAGGAGGGAGGGAGGGAGGGAGGGAGGGAGGGGAGCCCCCCCACCTCCGCCTCACCTTCTCCAGCAGGACAGCCCCACGCTCCTTCAGGAGGGAGTTGACCACCACGGTGGCTGCGCGGGAACAGTTCTTGTCCGGATCCGCCAAGCCCTCCAGCATGGAGAGGAGGAGGCTGAGCAGCTGGTCGGGGGGGAGCCGCTTGGCTATTACCTGTTGGGCCAAGCAATAATAATAATAATTTATTATTTGTACCCCGCCCATCCGGCTGGGCTTCCCCAGCCACTCTGGGCGGCTTCCAACAAAGATTAAAAATACATTAAAAGGAGGAGGAGGAGGACAGGAACTCATCAGGCAAGGAGCCGGCCCGGCTGCCCCAGGAGACTAAGGGGAAGCCCCCGACCCCTTTCGGGCAACAAGTGCCCCCCCTGCCCAGGCTGAGCATCTCAAGGTCCCACCTGGGCTATGTTGCAGCAGGCCTGGAAGAGGGTGTTGACGTCGGGGTCTCTCAGGCCGGTCTTCAGAGCTTTCAGCCTCTCCAGAGACTCGTCCTTGTGATCTCGAGCAAACCCTGCGCAGACGGAGAAGGGCAGCCAGTCTTTGGGGGCATCGGGGGGGGGGGGCTTTGCCCATCTGGGCCACACAGCTGCCCTTCCAGGACCATCTCCCCCCTCCCCTGCAAGCCCCCTTGGCAATCCCAGCAGCTCCTGCCTGCGCAAGCGATATACCCCCCTCTGCTGTCCAGAGAAGGAAGCAGCATCTTCATCTTTTTTTGGGGGGGGGGGTACTGGACTGAGTGCCAGTGAGTTCAGGGGAAAGGGAAAGATCAAGTTCTCCAGTTCCCACTCGTTTTGCTTTCCCCCCACCAGGAAAAACAAGGCCGGTGGGAGCCAGGAGGTGGGAGCAAGCCCTGGTTGAAGTACTCTTTCGTTGAATTTGGGATTTTAATGAATTGCTTTCCATAAAGTTTGACAATAGAAACACATGAATGCAATGTCAAGCCCAGATACAGAGACGAGCAAATCACTTTAAAGGCTGGTTGACAAAGCCAAGTCCTCATTGGGCCCCAGAAAGGCCCCTGTATGGGATGTCACAGGAGGCGGGGGGCCCCTGTTTGTGCATGGTATGCAAGGGGCCCTCCTGGGGAGATGGGATCTGCAGGGGCCCCTGAGATTGGGGCATGGAAGGGGGATCCTGGTGCCAAGATGCGCAAGGCTTCCTACACCTGGACCAGCACTTTGGACTCAGCCTTGGCAGAGCCGGGTATTGCAGAGGCCAGGCTGGCCCTACACAGGAGGAGAGGGAGGGACAGAGAGATCCCACCAGGAAGGTTCGCGCTTTTGCCACCCGCCCCCCCCCAAGAAACAAGCGCTGGCTCTTACCCTCATAGTAGAGCTGGATGTACAAAAGGCTGTGGACGCAGTCGACCGCGTGCTGGCGGGTGCCGGCCAGGGAGTCGGTGCAGCGGGGGGCAAAGAGCGCAATCAGCAGCCCCACGTTGTAGAAAGGGACCACCGTCTGGGAACACAAGGCACCAGGAGGCCCATTGAGAGCACGGCGGAAGGGGGCTGCCATGCCATGCCCAAGTGACAGTCCCCACAAGGGGGCAGCACAGGGCCACAACAACCTGAGCCGCTGTCGGTCAAAGTCACGCAAGCCAGCAGGGCCAAGGGCTCACAGGAGCCCCCCAGGAGCCAGAGAGAGCCCCAAACTCTGTGCAAGGCAGCAGGTGGCTCACCACTCTTGCAAGAGCTTGGCTCGCGTCAGGAGCTCTTTTGGCACAGAAGGGGCCTGCCCTGCAGAATGCCCTCCCGTCAAATGATGATGATGATGATGATAATAATAATAAATAAAAATAATAAAAAAGCTTTATTGTCATTGTACAATCTGTGTACAATGAAATTAAATGAGTAAAATGAAAATCAGATAGGTGGGACTTGCGGAAGCCCACTTTAGAAAAATAAGGCTATGACAAGAACTTGTCCGTATTGTTTGTCTTTTCTGCTTTTGTTTTTTTATTTGTGTTATAAAATGAATAATTTTTTTTGGGGGGGGGACACACAAAAAACCCAATGAAATTAAACGAGTCTCCCTCCCCCCCGCCAAACAATCTCTTCTTGAACAATACACCACCTCGTAAGTCAATTTCGCTATATTATTTTTCTGTTCAACAGCCTAACGGCCCACGGATAGAAGCTGTTTTTTAGCCTGTTGGTACAGCTGATTATACTTCTATATCTCCTGCACGAGGACAGAAGTTTAAAGAGGTGCTGGCCGGGGTGTGAGTCAGCCCTGAGAATTTTTCTTGCAAGGAGATAAACAGCTCTATGGCATTCAGAAGACATCTGAAGGCAGCCCTGGGGGCAGGGAAGCTTTTAATATATGAGGTCTTCCTTTTTATATTCTGTTGGAAGCTGCCTAGAGTGGTTGGGGCAACCCAGTCCGATGGGTGAGTTACAATTATTATAATGATTGAATAAACTGAGCACTGTGAATGGCAGTTCCCCCATGCACAGTCCAGTCAGGTGCGAGGTTTCGCACTCTCCACCAGGCACCACGCAGCCAGGGGTGGAGTCAGGGAGACACAGCCAGTGTGCCACATTGGGAGGGCTGTTGGCAGCACCAGGTGGGCACCAGGCCCCGCTCCCCGGTGGCTCTGGGTCTGGTGCCAACGCGAGGGACTGCAAACGAGGGACAAGATGCTCCAGACACACCTGTGGTCCTGAGCAGCCCAAATATCAGGCCAAGCCAAGCAAAGGCAGCCCTGTGGCTGCGGGAGGGAGGGGAACTCACGTTGACATTCAGCTTCTCCCGATAGAACTCCAGGACGGCCGCGCTCACTTCCACGCCTCGCTCCCTCTCGTGCTCCTTGGCGGACTTGATCCAGGGGCTCAGGTGCTGCGGAGG
Organism: Podarcis liolepis; assembly: GCF_965112155.1. Classification (NCBI taxonomy): domain Eukaryota; kingdom Metazoa; phylum Chordata; class Lepidosauria; order Squamata; family Lacertidae; genus Podarcis; species Podarcis liolepis. Next base: position 865,405 of record NC_139560.1, on the reverse strand, counting down.
GAGAAGGCGGAAATGGCAGCTCGGCCAGAGAGATCCCACAGAGGGTCCCCTTGCAAGAGCCCCCAGAAGGGGGCAGCAGAGGCCGGGCAAAGGGTGGCCCTGGGAGGAAAGATCTCTCAGCCCTTTGCCCGGAAGGAGGGAGCTGGTGTCTTGGAGCAAGAGGGTGGGGGAGAAGGGGGCAGACAGGATGCCTCCCCCTCTCTCCAGGGACTGCCACAGGTGGGCCGGGGCGGCTGCTCAATGCGCAAGGCCCGCCTGCCATAGGAGGGCTGTGGGAGCCCCCTGGGCCTCTCTCCTTGCCCCCCCTACCTCAAACATGGTCTGCAGGCCGTGGGGCGTCATGTGTCTGTGCAAGATGCTCTTCAGCAGGTCCTTGAGGGCACGAAGGGTGTCGCACCACAGAGGCTGAGCGTGGAAAAGGAAGGAAGGTGAGGCCCAGGTGATGCCTCCTGCCTCTCACCTGGGTGCGAAAGGTCCACACAGCTTCTCTCACCCCCCACCCCACCCCAGAAGCCCAGTCCCATGCCCTGTGGAGCCCAGAGACACTCCTGGGCTGGTCTCTGCCTCTGCCCGTCCCGGGCGCCAAAGGCCCGTCTGCACAGGCCCAAGCGGAGGGGACCCAGGGATGAAGCTCCCCCACTCAAAGCCACCTGGAACTCCCCCCGGGAGGGGGGCCGGTTGACAAACGCCAGAGGAGGAACCATGTCGACCTGCGGCAAGGAGTTCCTCCAGTGCCACCTGGACAAGGGCAACCGGGTGCTTGCCAGAGCCCGTCCCTGCATGCCCAACAAAGCGGCCAGCTGTGGATGGAAGGGGCTGCTCAGGCAAGCAGGGAAAAGGGGGGAGGCAGAGGGAGCTCCGTCCGGCCGTACCTCTTTGTGCTCAGCCTCCAGCCCCCCGTCCTTCTCCCTGGGGGCTTCCGGCAGGGGCAGGGGGAGGACGCTGCCCAGACAGGTCTCCACCAGCTCAGCCTTCTCAGCCTCGCTCAGAGGCGGCTCCAGGACCCTGCAGAGCAAGTTAAGGGGGCCTGGGAAAAACTCCTGAGCAGGGGCACCCCTAGGGGAAGGAAAGGGAAGAGCTCCACCCAAAGCATCGTTCATGTGTGGCTCTCAGATCTGGTGGGCTTAGTTCATTTTATGGAAGATGCGCTAGATAGGTTTGGAGGAGCATCAGTGGCCAAAGAGACCAGCTGGACGCCAGACAGCTCTTGGCTTCCTGGCAACCTCTCAGCAAACCCCTAAGTCTGAATCCCCCCCCCCCAAAAAACCTCAGCTGGGCACCCTGTGGCATCCCCGGCTGGTGTTTCCAGTTGTGCCTCAGATACAGGCTGGGGGGGAAGGATACACCAGGAACATGCAGGCCGTCATCGCCTTCTGGCGGATGGGAGTTCGCAGGGAGTCCAGAGGCTCCGCCTTGATAAAATCCTGCGGAAGAGAAAGCGTGAGAGGAGGGAGGCCGGGAGCCACAGCCCTTGGCCCCTCCCGGGATGACGCCCCCTCCCACACTGCAAGCCTCACGGGAGATGCAGAGGCACATTAAAAGGGCAGACAAGGCAGAGGGGAGATCTCCACTGTCTTTCAAAGCTGAGCAAAGGAGGAAGAGGGGTGGCCAAGGTTCACAGCCCAGCAGGTATACATCTAGGACCCCTCTGCAGATGGAGCAGGTGGCTCAGAGAAACTGGGTCCCAGGCAGGGAAGGGAAGGCACTCTGCACGGGCTCAGAGAACTCTGCAGCATGTCACGTTCTGCAAGAGCTGGCCCTATGGACCGTTCCTGGGGCCAAATCCCTCTCCCCCCATGGGCGTGCTCAGGGCTTGGGAGACGAGGCTAAACTGAGAGCCAAACGGGAGGGGCAGGTGAGGAGGACACAGGCCAGAAACGGCTGCAAGTCCCATCCATGGCAACATCCTCTCCTCACCATCATCTGTGAAACCAGCTCCGCCTTGCGGGAGAAGGTGAAGTCGCCCGACTGGGTGCTGTTGCAGATGGCCTGGCAGATGAGGCAGATGCTCCGGATGAGGCACAGCTTCAGCATCAGGTCCTGAGGGCAAAGATGCAGGGTGGCACTGAGGGCACCAGAGCCAGCCTCACAGCCCCCCTCTCTCTCGGAGGCGGGAGGGTCGACTGCCACCCACCCACATGGGTGAGAACTGCCCAGCCCAGGGCAGGCCCAGAGGGGCAGGCATGGTCAGGAGGGGAAGGCCAAGTGCAGGAGGAATGTGGGAGGGGCTGAGCACTCGCCTCCCCCGAAACATGGCCAGAATAGGGGGTGCTCCATCCCAAGGCCCTTCTCTGCGTGGCAGAGGAAAGCAAAGACACACCCCAGGAAAGAAAGCTCCAGGGGACCCGGGGTCAAAGGGGTCCGTGGCCAAACCTCCAGCTGCTCGGAAGCAAGTCTGGTTCTGCTGCCCTGGGCTCTTCGGCTCAGGAGTGCCCTCTGCCCCCATCCCACCCCCTGGCAGAGACCTCGCTGCCGGGGGCCTCAAGGCCAAACCCCGCCCCCCATGAGGGGAGGAGGACGTAGTGCCATCTGGGCTTCCAGGCCAGCATCTCAGAACACCCAGCGTGACCCCACCAGAGAGATTAGTGCAAAGGACAGACCGGAAGAAAAATGTTAGTGCGAGACTCCTTGCAATGGGCGGACACACCCAAACACACACACCCCTTTCCAGGGGCACTGGGGGCCTCAGCCTCACCTTGGGGGTGAGGGCACAGTTAGAAAGTGGGCAACTGCCTCAGCCCCTTTATGATGCCCTTTACATGGGGAGCTGCCTTATACTGGTCTATCACGCTCAGTATTGCCTACACTGGTCGGCAGCCATGGCTCTGCAGGGTTTCAAGCAAGCATCTCTCCCAACCATACCAGGAGATTCCAGGGGGATTGAGCCCTCTGCTTGCGAGGCAGATGCTCTCCTCACTGAGCTACACAGCCCTTCCCCTTTCTGTGGACCAGCTGCCCAAAGCCCTGCAAGGGGGCAGCAGCAGCAGCAGCAGCAGCAGCAGGCAAGAACTTGCCCAGAGCTTGCCCTAGGCAGACCAGGCCTGTGCTTCCAGGATCAGCTGGCAAACCAGGGACCAGTTCCTTTCTGACCAGAGGGGGGCTTGGGAAGGGGTGGGATTCGGGGACCCTCTTCTGTGCGGCAGGAGATTGCCATCAGCTTGCTCATCCTGGCCTTGACAGGACAGATAGGCACCAGTTGTGCCAGTTAAACTAATGGGAGCCACGGGGCAGGGAGCCTTGCCCCCCAGCCTTGCCCCCCAGCCTTCCTCCTAAGAGCTGACTAGAGAAGAGAGAGAGGCAGACCGAGAGGACAGAGCGAGTGCGAGCCAAGGGCCTGACACTGTACCTTGGTTTCTACTTTTATTCCCAGAACCTGGACAAAATAAAGGAGACACGCATTAACCCTCCAGGAGGCCAGGACTGAGAGGCCACTGAAGCTGCCCTCCTCCCGCCCCCCTGGTCACGCCTGACCCCAAGACCCCAGGCTCACCTTGGTGTTGAAGTAGAGGAAGATGTTGCGGAGGATGTCAGCATCGATCCGCGCCAAAACCAGCTCCTTGGGGGCGTGCTTGGCCACAAAGCCGTAGCACAGAATGAGGGTGCTCTTCACCTTCTCCACCTCGTTGTCACTACGATCCTGGAGGGGGAAGGGGGGAGAGTTACGGGTCGAGTCGGCTCTGGATCACTGATGGAAAGATTTCAAGCAGCAATTTATTACGTTTATATTTTATGATTGATGCTAATCTTGTCCAATTTATTTACATACATACTGTATTTTTCGCTCCATAAGACGCACTTTTTTCCTCCTAAAAAGTCAGGGGAAATGTCTGTGCATCTTAGGGAGCGAATGCACTGGGCGGCAGAGGGATCCCGCAGCTACCACTGCAGCCGCGAGCTGAGGGATGCCTCTGCAGCCGGAGCCATGGCTCCCGTCTGTCGCTTGCTGCGCAGCCAGCAGAGCAAGAGCCACTGCGCTGCGCTGCTCTCGCTCTTCTGGCTTCACAGAGAAGCGGGAGGAGGGATGGACAGGAGCAAGAAAAGTGAGAGCCGCTTACATGCTCTGCGCAGAATTTTTTCTTGCTTTCCCCCCTCTAAAAACTAGGTGCGTCTTATAGTGAGGTGCATCTTATGGAGCGAAAAATAGGGTTCTCTCTAGATATTCAGTTGTTATAAGACAATGATGCTTAGAATACATAAGCTCTCGCATAGATCCATCTGGGTATTGTACAAACACACAGATCCTCTAAAAAAGATAAACAGGACAGGCCATGAATCTCAAGTAACGGAACCAAACACTCTTCAAACACCTCAGAGAGTAACTTTTCGCCTGCTGCCCACATGAGGGAAAAGTGTGTCTTAGTGATGCTCATACCTTGAAGATACTGAACAGCCCTGCGGATTTTTTGAAGACGTCCGACTTCACGAACTCCTCCAGCTTGGCAAGGGTCTCATCCAGGTGACTGATGGCACACAGCCCCAGGCAGGAGGCAAGGCCCTGGAGGGAAGGGAGGAGACCCAGGCGTCAGGGGACAGCAGCAGGGCCAGCTGGAAGGCAAAGGAGACCAGGCAGGGGCCCCCCTTCCTTGCCCAGAGAGCCGCCCAGAGCCCTCCTTCTGCCCACCCCTTGGGGCAGGTGGGGCTGTTGGGGCAGCCATTCCAGACCCCTCACCTCTCGCTCGGCCTCCTCCTGATATCTGGCCGTTTCCAGGAGCTCCTGGAGTTGCTTCCGCACCAGATCCTTGTTTGGACAAGCAGCCAAGGCCGTCCCGATGCATTTGTAGAGGAAGTTCTGGTGCACAAGAAAAAAAGGGGGATGAGAGCCGCTGTAACGACTGCCCACCGGGCAGTGGCGTAGCATGGGTTGTCAGCACCCGGGGCAAGGCAAGTAATTTGCGCCCCCTAACCCGTGGATTTGCGCCCCCTAACCCTAACCCCCAGATGTTGCGCCCGGTGCAGCCGGCCCCCTGTGCACCCCCCACGCTACGCCACTACCACCGGGAACTGTTCAGAATTTGCCCCCCAGGACACAGCAGACCCCAAGGAGAGAGGGGGAGCTGGGCAGTCCCTGGCCTAAAGAGAGCGGCAACCCCACAGCCCCCTGGCAGGAATCACTCAGCCCAGGTCAAGAGCCAGGAGGTTGGATCCTGACCCTGCTCTCTCCTCGCCCCCTCCCCAAACAGCCCAGGCCACAGACCTTCTCCAGAGGAGACCCGTTGTAACTGCTCAGCTGCCTGCCCATTTCCAGGAGCAGCTGACTGGTCCAAGGTGTGTCCGAAATGGCCTCCAGGGTCTGTCGAAGGAACTGCGGGCAGAGGCATTGGCATGGAGGAAGAGCGTTAGCCCAAGGGCACGGCCAAGGATTTCGATAAAGTCCCCAGCAGAGAAGAAGGGCAGATCAAGTGGGTGGATTATGCCGAAAGTCACCGGGAGAATCAGAAATCAGGAAGACCAAAATTTTAATAAGGAATTTTATAATTTATCTTAAAAACCATTGTAAACAGTTAAAATCATCAGTAGGATTGGAATAACACTTATAGTTTCATGGTGTATTTTGGACACAATGGAGAGGTAAAAGATTTCGATTATCATAAAAGATGCAGGAAGAAATGATTAACAAGAGGACCCACAAAGGGGAGGAGGGAATAAGTCCAGGAGATCCTTTAGAATTATTTTTTAAAAATAAATTTATTCGGTTTTCAAATTAAAATTTTACAATCACAAACATGCAACATAAAAACAAGATTCCAATGAATCTCCTGGACTTCCCTCCTCTACTTCGTGGGTCCTGTTATTGATCATTTCCTCCTCCATCTTTTATAATAGTCCAAATGGTCTTTGGAGCCTTGTTTCTATGTTGTATGTTGGATATGTGACTGCAAAATTTTAATCTGAAAAACCAAATAAATAAATTCATTTAAAATAAATGAATAAATCAAGTATTTTGACCCCAGTTGCTGGAAACGGCAGGAGGGGAGAGAGTTGCTCTTGTGCCCGAATCCCGCTTGCGAGTTTCCCTTTGGGGCCCCTGTGAGACCAAGAGGCTGGACCAGGTGGGCCCCTTTTGGCCTGATCCAGCCGTTCAGAAGCTCCCTTGCCCTCCCCTCAGGCTCTGCAGGAACCAGAAGCACCACAGAGCCCGGGAGGGAAGCCAAGTGCGCCGGGAGAAGCTGCGCATGAAGCCCAGGGCTGCAGCCTCAGAACCACAGGCGGGTCTCATCTGAGCCCCCTAGACTGGGGGCGGGGCGGGGCGGGGAGGCACCCAGAAAGAAGAAGCGTTTGGATTTGATATCCCGCTTTATAACTCCCCTTCAGGAGTCTCAAAGCGGCTCACATTCTCCTTTCCCTTCCTCCCCCACAATAAACACTCTGTGAGGTGAGTGGGGCTGAGAGACTTGAAAGAAGTGTGACTGGCCCAAGGTCACTCAGCAGCTGCAGGTGGAGGAGCGGAGACGCGAACCCGGTTCACCAGATTACGAGTCCACCGCTCTTAACCACTACACCACAGCTGAGGAAGCATCAGATTGCACTGCTCAGGTGTGCAAGGAGCAGCAAGGTGGGCATGTCACTCTCCAGGAGGAAAAGGACCCCGTCACTGTCACAGAGCCAAGTTTAAGAGGCTGGAGTTGGGGGAGCGAGGGAGGGAGCGAGGCATCTGGACAGGGGCATCAGCAAACCTCCTGGCGAACCATCAAGAGTGATGCTCAGCTCTGTCTGTTTTTATCTGTGTACAATTTATCTGTAAATATTCCATATTCAGTAAACAGATAAAAACATTAGCAGGATTACTGCAATAACCTGCAAGTTTTATAACAGCATATATTTAAGGAAGATAATTAAATGTGCAAGTTAAATGAATTTGGATCTGCAAAAGATATTAAATAAATTTAAGGAACAGCAGAAAGAGGGGGGAGTCAAATTTTGGAATTTTAAATGGATTGTAAAACTAATGAAATGTGTAAATTTGCAAAGTGTGTATTTTTAAAGGATTGCTGCTCCGCTCCGAGGGGCCCCTCGCTCAGAGGAGGAGGGAGGTGCCTGGCTCACCTGGAGCAGCTGGTCTTCCCATTCCTTCTGAGACAGAGAAGCCTTCGTATTTGCTGGAAGACAGAGGAGAGGGGATTCGCACAACGATACCTGAGGACCCCCCAAGCTCAGTGCTCCGTCCCCTCCTGGCTGGGACTGGCTTCTCTTCACATCCAAGGGGGAGTCTTCCTCTCCCCCCCCCCAAGCTATGCAGTTCAGGCTCCTGACACGGAAATGGCAGGCGCAACACCTGCCATATTTCAACAACTGGCGCACCCCCAATAGAGCTGCTGTTTCTGCTTCTACCGCCACAGATTCCCTGGAAGGATCCTGTGGACACCAGAGCCTCAGGGGGCTGCTCTGCATTCGGGGCCAGGCTCATAGCTCCCACTATGTGTGGAGGTGCCCCCCCCCGGTCAAAAAGGGGGCGGCAGAAGAGTCAAGGGCTGGGGTCCCTTCCCAAGAGAGGCAGAGGTGCTCTGCGGCCACCTCCTCACCTTTACCTTCCAGGTGTTCCACCAACGCGGGGATCTGCGTGCCCCACAGCGGCCCCAGAGCCTTGTGGACGCTGAGGTGGAGCACGTTCAGGAGGCGAAGGACGGCGGCAGCACGGCCCTCCCCCACGTAAGGCTGGGAAGAGACGACCTGGGAGGAGAAGAGCAAGGG